>NC_057852.1:124782874-125152874 GCF_015237465.2 Chelonia mydas | reverse complement strand
AAGAGCTAAAAGGCTGGCTCAAATTATTTACTCACAGGAATAAAGGGGAAACAAGGACCAGGTCATGATTCTGAGTCCCAGTCTGGTTCCTGCCTTGCTTCTGGGGCAGCTCAGGAACACATTGCCCCTTATTCAAGCTGGACTGTTAGGGTTACAGTCCAGTCCTTTGAAAAGTGCTGAATAGTATTATTGTCCCCTCCAAGCCAAAGGCCTGATCCCTCCCTCCCTGAAATCAATGGGAAAAAGCAAGGTCATGCTGCACAACTTTCCATATATGGAAACAGAAATGGAGACTGACACAACCTTCCAAACACCTCTTGGGACTGAATACAAGAAATGAGTATAGTCACAGTGTATTTCCATATTTTCCAAGCCATTTTTAAATTATTTATTTTCCTTAATTTATTTAATATTGTCAGGCCCATTACAAGGCTCCCTCTACAGGAGGATTTCATAAGGGCTGTGTGTGCTTCCAAATTGCTTAACTTTCCAGACAGCCTTAGCCACGTTGTGTGTGCAGAAGCTTATTTCTCAAGAGGTTCCTCTCAGCGCCTGTTATCAGTGTGGTATTTTTATGCATCACTGAATTGATTTACATTTTAAGTAGCCGTTCTAGGTTAGACTGCATTCATTCAGGCTGGAGTAATTAAATCAATGAGACCTATGGCACAATACAGCCTCTGTGGTGTGACAAGGCCCACAGTATAAAGAAATGATACTGTGCCAGCTAATAGGAATTAAAAATACTAGAATAACAACAATGTATTCTTTGGTGGCAGTGGATTATTTAAACAAAGACTTTTAATGATATTCTCTCCATGGATGTTTTTTAATTAGGCTTTTCTTCATCTTCCTTTTAAGACTACATATATTTTTTTAAAGATACCTCCAGTGGCTACATTCTTTCCTGAGTCTAGTCTGATAGTCCAGGGGAAACGCACAGGGCAGACCCCAAGGTGCCTCTGGATTTGGATCCATATTTCCCCAAAGTTTAGGGGTGTTTGGATCAGTGTTTCAGTCCACCCTCTCTCTATAGCAGAGTAAGGCAAAATGATTCTCTACCCAATTTCACTTCTTAGTGACTCCCACCCCTCCCCCAAGGCTGGTCAATATACAGCATGTGGGTCACTAAGATACAGATACGAATGCAGATGCAGCCTTAGTTGTGACCCTGATCCAAAGCCCACAGAAGACAATGGGAGTCTTTCCACTGACTTCAGTGGTCTTTGGGTCAGGCTCTATGTGTTTGTCTAGGGCACTAGAGTGATCTGCACCCAATATGGCCACTCATCTATGGGTCAGTTCCAAACCACTCTTCTATGGCTGCAGGATTTATTTTTGCCCAGTGACCACTTAGTGACCCTCTCTAAAACTGGCATTTTTCTTTCACCTGCTAGAGATGCATTTGGGTCTCAGATACACCCCAGAAGCCTTCGCACTGGCTCTTGTGGTGCCTTGCTTGAAATGCCGCTGCAGCCAATTTAAATCAACTTCTGGACCTTGGGCACGGACAGAGCCTGCAGTAGGTGGCTGAGCAGAAGCAGAGGCTACATTTGGAAGAGGAGATGATGTAGGAGTAAGGGGCGCTGCAGAGCTATGGGTGCCAGAGAGAGAAATAGCATACGTGGGGAGGTCCCATGCTCTGTCCTTGCGTAGAGTGCCAATGTGCCTCAAGTAGTCCCTGCACTTATGGGTGTTTCATTTACAAAATGTCTCTAGCTTGCGGCCCACAATGGTGGTATTGTGCTACCAGGTATCAGATTATGAATAGGGAAGCAGAATGGTACAAGAACATGGATTCTGCCCCCATTACTGATTAACCAGGTGCATTGGACTAACTATCAATGTCTGTCTGAGACAGCTTCTGGAGGCGCCTATAATTGCTGTAAATGTCTCAGCTGGCATAGAAGTGTTCTGCTCTTGTGTCTTGGACTGTATCTGTCAGTGCTGGCTTCCCGAGAATGGGTCAAGGGAACCAACTCTCAGACCGCAAAGGGGAAGTGCAGAGCAAGCCCTAACTGATGGGGACCACAGAGTCATACAGAAGAATGCCAGTTACCGTTGCTGTGTCTCCTAGTAAGGAGTTGTGCATTGTCTCACTGCCCTCGGTAGCATTTTCATTCCACCCGTCACAGATTACACATGTGCTGGTGTCAAGTAGTTTCCAAAGGAAGGGTGTTCAAGGACTGAGGAAAACCACTGAACATATCAAGGCAACGGTGAAATATGTGCGTGGGGGGGGGGGGGGGAGGGAGATAGACAGAAGAATGGGTTAGTACTCTGAAAACAGGCCTGGGAGTCCCTGAATTCAAATACCAGCACTGAGACTGACACTCTCTGTGGCCTTGGACAAGTGATTTAGGGCCCTCTTTTCAGGCCGTGTGCATTTGTACATGTGGATAGCTAACAAGGCAAGTGCAAAGGAGGCGAGTGCCTTCGATGGCCCTGCCTATAGGGTGACTATTTTGGTTCTCAAATCGAAGTGGCCTGATCTTCACAGGTGCTGAGGAACCCCAACTCCCATTGATGTCCCATGCTCAGCATCTGTAAAAATCAGGCTTCCTCTACCTATATACCTAGATAGGGATTTGGAGCTGTCTTTGGGCACCCAAGTTTGACAATTTTCATTATTTTTTTTTTAAAGAGAGAACACAATAATACATTGTATGTTTCATTAAAATGTCACAGCTCCCCCAAATAAAACCCACTTCTTGGATTACAAGAGTGGCCTACTATACCTTCCTTGGGACAAATATGGCAACACCAACGAGGGAACATTGCCCATTGATCACTCACAGCTGTTTTTATTATGTCACATTGACTTCTTGCAACTCAAGCCCTCGATTTCCAGAGTAAAACTCAGATTTGAAACTGTAACTTTTTAGACAACTCTACTGTGGCTCCTAGGCAGCACTACATTAGATTAGCCTGAGGGAGGCAGTTACAGGACTTTTGTCCGGAGACAGATGAATGTTGAGAATACCCCGTAAGATGGTGCATTGTTGGTATAGTGCCCTCTGTTCCCTGAACCAGACAAGAGCCCTCTTTGGAAGCTAGATCTGGCTAGACCTTTTTGGGACAGTACATCCTGTGTTAGAGGAAAACTGGTTTAGAAATAGAGAATATGTGCTCTGTGATAGATGTGACAACAAAGGCGCAGAATTCTTTGGAATCACTAAATATATAGAATATTACTATAGTTAGGGAGGATTCAGCATATACCCAAGTAATATGCTGTTAGCATAGCAGATACTATTACTCTATTATTTTCTAAATAGATTCTAATATTGCCTTCATCACCATAGTATATGAGCATCTTTCCAGTAGCACATTAAGCACCATGACCAACCTCTGTCACATGTGCTTATTTATTTCTCCCATCCTCTCCCTAGGGGGAGAATTGTGTGTGCAATGTTTTGTTTTGGTAGGGTTTTTGTTTCTTTTTAAAGGTATAGGCTGGTATGTGTTTACTGGGTAGTAATAATACTTAGCATTTATGTTTTCAGAATGCTTTAGAAACATTAACTACTTAATGGTAAGTCCCAGGATAAGGAGAAATTGACATGAGACTTGCCCAAGGTCACAGAAGCTACCATTGTCAGAGCCAAGGTGAGAACCCAGGAGTTTGTAGCTCCCAGTCCAGGGTTCAGTCTTCTCATTGTGCTGCCCTTCATTGAAATATTGTTAGGCACTCCCTGCTAGCCTTTTCCAGCAAACCGCCACATACTCCCGTCTGTGTCAGTTCATTAAACTGTGGAAACTCCATAATAGCAATGAGGGTAAAGTTCTTTGCTCAGGCAACACCTGGAGACTTGTTCCATAATCTTCTTATACTGATCCCAGAAGGCTGTTTGGGCTTCAGATGGGATTCTTAGAAGCCATAGCAAAAGGTTGATTTTATATGCTATGTTTTGATAAGTTATATGGTATAAACTAGACCACAGCGGATTTCCCCCTTGGTGCTATTTGTATTTGTTTACACAATGTTAATTTTGGTTTTGCATGAGCTTGACCCTTCAGTTATTTTCACACAGCAAGACTTCATTCAGTGCCATAGGGGGATAACATCAAGAAGAGATGTGGAAGAAAAACAGCACAGTTAAACCTCTAAAGCAATTGTAAAAACAGCCGTAACACAGTAAATCAATAATTTGATAATTACTCTCAGCTAGCTGACCTCTGTTTAAAATACAGGATTAACATGGAAGATGTACATTGTAGCAGAGAATTAAGCACTGTATTGTATTTTACATTTGCCCAGTGTGTGTTGCACATGGTACGAAATGGTATTTCCAGTAAAATTCTGAGTTGTAGACTAAACTGAAGAGAAAAATCCTTTTATAAATTCATGGGATTATATATATTACACACACACACACACACACACACACTTATTTTTGTTTGGATAACAAAAATGCAAATATTCAAAACGGTTTCAAGATCCTACAGCATTCCTTTCATCATGATTTATTGTTGTTTGTATTTATTTATTGTAGTAGCATGTATGGGCCCCAGTCATGGACCCTGTTGTATTAGGTATTGTACAAACACAGAACAAAAAGCTGGTCTTTGCCCCAAAGAGCTTCCAATCTGAGTCAGATCCATATATAATTGAAAATCACATTACATTTTATAAAATCCAGATAAATATTAGAGCGAATAGGCAAGATGTGTTGAAATGATCATCTGCTGAGTGTTTTAATCAAATCAATTCAATATATCAGGATGAAAAAGGATCAAGAGAAAAATATCTCCATTAGCTGGACCTGGAGCACTGTTCGAGGGATATGCAAATTGGAGAACATTTTGTATTTTTCTGTAATATCATCCATCCCAGTCAGTGACACTTGCCTCATTTTAGTTCATGGTTTTCTATTTCTTATTAAATATTTGTATTAATTATTACAGCTGGTCAAAACATTGATTACATTTTTTCACAAACAGAAAAAAATCACCACTTTCAACCTGCTAATTATTTATTATTATGATAATATATTCTAACTTTCTAAAAACCAATACAATTCAATGCATCCTATAATAGTGTTATTCTTTATTATTTGTATTGCAATAGTACTCAAAGGCTCCATTCAGGATTGGAACCCAGTTATGCTAGCTACTGTCCAGATACACAGGATGGCACAGTCCCTGCCCTGTAAGTTTACAATCTAATGCCCAGGTCCTCACCTTAGTGCCTAAATACCTTTGAGGATCTGGGCCTAAGGCTAGGGTTGCCACCTATCCAGGTTTTCCGAGGATTTTTCTTTTTTGAGGTAGCTATACTAAGAAATCTATTCGTCTTCCCAGGACATTAAAAGTCCTGTTTTTGGCACCTCCCATTCCCTTCATTTTTGTCCCCTGCTGAATCTGTGCCCTGGAGGTGGAAGTGAGCATGATCTGCCACAGAGCAGGGGAGGGATACTGCCTATGGGGAAGGCCTGAACTGAGGAGATCTGCGCATTCTCCTCAAGTCTGTCTTTAAGGGTGTTGCAGGGCCCATTGATAGCTCATGGAGGAAAGTGGGGCCAGACCTGGGTATGCGGGACCCATAGATAGCTTGGTATTCTCCACTCCCAGTCCTCAGTGCGTCACCATTTTGAACAGTAGAATGTGTGGGGCATGGAGGGAGTGAACAGCACCGAGCCCCCAGTTCCCTCCGCTGATCCACACTGTCCACCCCCATATCCTGGGCTTTATTTGTACCTCAGAGGTGTCAACCCTACCTACATCCCTGATCCTGCAAAGACAAGACTCAAGAAGTGTGTGTGACAAAAAATAGGAGGACTTATGAGGGTAATGGCAATAAGATCATGTGGTTACGTAGGTGGGCTATTGCTCAGATTGATGGCTCCAAATCACCTGAAAGTTCCTGTCTGTACATAAATAAATAAATTAAATATCCACTATTCTTGTCTGCTCTCATCCTGGCCATCACTGATCAACTGATTTCTGGTAGGTGTCACAGTGGAGTAACTCCTAGGAAGGGATCTGGTGGAGGAGACAATAGAGACCTTATGAATTAGGTCCTGGAGAGCGTTCCTCTCCCAAGGAGGCAGTACGGAAGAAGGTGTGGAGATGTGCTGGGGGGAATAG
Source organism: Chelonia mydas (assembly GCF_015237465.2). Taxonomy (NCBI): domain Eukaryota; kingdom Metazoa; phylum Chordata; order Testudines; family Cheloniidae; genus Chelonia; species Chelonia mydas. Next base: position 125,146,784 of record NC_057852.1, on the reverse strand, counting down.
CATACAATGTGCATTTAAGGCTGGTATCATTGGTGAAGTGGGATGGGGTGGGTGACAACATGAGGAGACCTTAGCAGAATAAGTGGGTGGCAGGGGGAGCAGAGCCATGCAGACCTGGCAGGTGAGGACAATTTGATGCTTGACCTTGATGCAGTGGTAAATTGGAGCCACGGGAGGCTGTGATGTTTTGGGGATCACCCAGACTGGAAAGAGCTTCTGTTACTGCCTGCCCTGTAATCTTAGGGCTTTCATGCTGTGTGCAGCTATGGTTCAATTCCCTGACCCCAGTAGCCTGCCCACAAAAGAAAGACTCACCCTGGCTTCCACCAGCCTACTTATTCTTGGAGAGTGATGCCCACCTTCCAGCCCCAAGTCTCCCCAAATCTGTTCTCCCTGAGTTCTTAAGTACCAGACACTTGAACTGTTTCCCTCTGGTTAGTCACCCCCCGAATGTGTGAAACCAGGCCCCCATTTATCAAGTCTTTTTGGCACACACACTCCACACAGTTTGCACAACAGAGACTTGCTTGGGGTAAAAATAAACAAAGTTTATTTAATAGAAAAACCACAGATTCAAAGAGGAAATAGTAAGGGAAGCAAACATACATGAGTTACGCAGAAAATAAAGTTCATTAGACAGGAAAGTATTAGTTAAGTCTAGGTTTTAGAAAGTGTGTTATGATTTTATTGTCCATGAAACCATTTGTTTCCATGAATTTTATCTGTTTCTTCTCAAATCTCTATTCCTTGTTAATTAAACTTAAAGTTGTTTTCACGATAAACAAATCTAAATGCTGTGAGAAAAGCGGTGACCCTGAGGTGCAGCTGGTAAGTTGGGGATACTATTCCTTTCAGAATAGTGGATCTGGTAATTCTGTGAGTGTCCAGTAGACCAAGGGCTGGACACTCCAGGAGGATGCTTGGAGGTCTTGGGGTTTGGATTGTGCCTATCACTAACCTGCAGAAGGACAGCAGAGCCAGTGCAGGCTGAGAGGGGACTGCTGGTGTTGCCTGTGGCCGGTGGAGTCAGGGAGCTGACCTCTGTCAAGCACCAGCAAGGCTTCCTCTTGCTGAGGGCCCCCACAAGGCTTCCGTGAGCACCCTTAGGAAGCATCACCACATTTATAAAGCACTTTGAGATCCTCAGATGGAACGTGCGATAAAACCACAAAGTATTAGTGTAAATTTAAAGGCCACATTTTCACATAGGGCCTCCAAAATTGAGGAGGCCAAATTTGTCATGCACACTCATTTCCACACACACATCACATGATTGCCCATCTAATCATCCCCTGCAGATATTTGTTTGCATGGGCAAATGCAAGATTTGTCCATGTAAGCAGTTGCACCCAATATGTGGACAGCATTTCAGAAACTCGGTTTGAATATGCCCCTTCCTGTTTATAACACCATCTCTAAATTCTGCCTGGTTTTCTTGTATGCAGACATTTTACCAATCATAGGCTCCAGTGGAGGTTGGAAAAAAGAAACAAACTATAAAAGAAACTCAGCTGTGTTCCCTTAAAGTCTATTTTTAAGTATGAAAAATTGCAGCAGCTAGATTTTTCTGGAATCTACCGTGTGTCTTGTATTTGATGCCTTTTCTCTGCATAGTAATGTGTCTTTAAAAAAAACCCCACTGATATATGTTACAAGGAGTGTATCTCTTTCACTGAGACAGAACATTTTAATTTCCCGACACCTTTTAGTGATTGCTTCAATTTCCGAAGATTTTGATAAAATCATGTGGTTTAAGAGTATCAGGATTGAATACCCTGCTCCAGCAGCAATTTAATGAAATGCTGTAGTTTCACAGAATTTCATTTGACATAACCTAGCTCAGAGGTCTAATAAATGCAGTGTGATAAATGTTGAAGCTACGATTGTAAAAATATACTTGTAATTGGGTTAATATGCCTTAAAATACTACCCATCAGTTATCTTTCTTCTTGCTGTTATATGACTTGCACTGCAAAGACTAAGCAATTCAGTTTACCCTTTCCCCCCACATCTCCTTTCCTTTCCTTTTCTAAGCTTTCCTTTTTCTTTAATGCATTACACAGCAGTATGCTGTATATAATCCACCAATATTAAAAGGCCTCTTCTAGTACCCTGGATCCTTTCCTGAACACTTCATATTATTCTGACAGCAAGCTGGAAGATTTTAAACACATAAGCACATGAAACACAAATGCAGAGCAGCATGTACAGTACAGTGGTTGTTGCTTAAAAGTCAGAATTTATCAACAGTTACCCCACTGTGATATCTAAGATGCTGTGCATAGAATAAAAAATAACAAAGATATCCCAGTTAGTGCTTGGTAACTGTTATTTTGACTTAGTAAGATATGAAAATATGAAAAATTGGGCTAGATGTAATAGGCTCCTATATAAGACAAAGCCCCGAATATCGGGACTGTCCCTATTAAATCGGGACATCTGGTCACCTTATTTTGACTTTTTAATTATGAACGTGCTGGGCATGCGTGTGTGCACTTGTCTAGGCTGATATACAACACTGGTAGTATATGAGAAAACCAACCTGTGAAACATATCAGCATGCCTGCGTAGGGTGCCTTTGTATGCAGTTTCATAGTTTCACTCCAGCTAAATTCTGATGTGCAGAATGTGTTGTCAGACTGGAAATATTCACTGCACATTAATTTTCAGTATCTTTCCTGATATAAAATATCAGTAAAAATTAATTAATTTACAGAGAGTATTTCAAGCAACAGGTAAGTGGCCACACATACCTGTAGAGGCCTAGTGGGAGTGTAAAAATAGCTTCCTGAGAATAAACGAGTTGCCTCTGCAATGTGTCACACAGCGAGTGTGTATATGTGTGTGTACACACCTACATGCGATATGTACTATTATATCTACATAGCGTATGTACATAAGTACACTGTACATATTACACACACACACATATGTATACAGTGTATTATTTGATGGCAATATCCATGTGGTGAGTTGCAGAGCTATGTAACAAATAAAGCATCATGCATCTTTGGCCATTTCAATTGCCATCTGCTCATTAGTGCATCTTCCCTAAGATATGAATATCCCACCCAAAACTTTAGGCATCTCAAAAAGTGGTCAGTTTTTAAATCATATAATATTTTATCTTTCTCCAGCAAAATGTGGAATTTCCCCATCATAATTGCACCGGGATGAGCAAGTTTCAGTCGTGGGCCTGTGATATCTTCTCTAATGTCACCATATCAATGGGATATGTACGGTATTAATTCAGGATTCTTCAGCCAACTAGCTGTGTGTCTGAGAGAGGGGATGGTCTTTACGACCCCCTAGCTGGAGGTCTGAAAAGAGGTTATTAGCAGAGCTGGTCAGAAAATTTGTTTTAAAATTACCATATAGAGTTTGATTAAATTTAATTGTGAAAAAAATGGAAAAAGTTTAAAATGGCAAAATGTCAGTTTGATATTTTCAGCATGAAAAGTTTCAATTTTTCATTTTGAAATGACTTTTTGTTTAGAAATTTATTTTATATAAAAAAATAAAAGGAGTCGAAATCAAAACAATTTTCTTCACGTTTATTGAAATGAAACACTTTGATTGACTCCACAATGTGTTTTTTCCCCCATCTTTGAAAAAAAAACAACTCTGAACCGAATTCGAACCAACCAGGTAGAACTCGGTTAAAAAATCTTTTGACATTTAGGTCAACTTAGAGCCACCACAGTCATTACTCACGTGCATCTTGCCCTCCTTCTATCGGTGCTGCGTGGCTTCACCAGGAGCGCTTCCACCAACGGAAGAGGGGCAGTGTGGGGAGTTGAGCTCCCAGCTCCCCGCTCCCTACCAGGAGCCCAGCCTCCCCGCTCTCAGCTCCCCTCTCCCTATTGGGAGCATAGCAGCCGCCCAGACTCAGCTCCCTGCTCCCTGTCCCCTGCCTGGAGCATAGCACGTACCTGGGCTCCCGGGAGGCTGCCAGACTGGGAGTGGGAAGCCTCCATGCAGCTGGGTTTCTGGTGAGGAGCTGGGAGCCTCAGTGCAGCCAGGTTCCCAGCAGGGAGTGGGGAGCGGGACCCAGGGGGCAGCCTATTTTGGAGCGGGGAGCTGGGTGGCCACAGCCTGGCTCAGAGTGGGGAGCGGGAGCTGGGACCCAGGTTGGCAGCCTGGCTCAAAGCAGGTAGCGGGGAGCCGGGTGGGCTCAGGCCAGCTTGGAGCAGGGAGCCTGGACAGTGCTGCCTGGCTGGGAACGGGGAGCCCAGGGGCAGTCTGGATCTAGCTGGAGCCCCCCCACCTGCCCTTGGAGTAACAGCCTGGCTTTCTTGTCAATTTCACGTCTCCTCCTGGAGTCATGAAATTGACAAGAATGACAGCCAACAGCCTATATAAGTAACCAGCAGTGTTTACACAGGATACTGCGTTGGCCTAACTACACTGATCTAAGCTGTATGCCTCTCACGCAGGTGGAGTTATGTCTGTGTAATAGGACACTTACAGTTGGTGGGAGCAAGGCTGTAGTAAGCTGCCTTACATCAACCTAACTGTAGTGTAGACCAGGCTGTAGTTACATGGGTGCCAGTTCCCCTACTCTAGACAAACTCTGTGCGATTGTACAACCCTTAGCTCTTTGGAGTCCCAGTCTCATCTGGAGCCTCTAGGCCAGGGGTGGCCAACCTGAGCCTGAGACAGAGCTAGAATTTACCAACGTACATTGCCAAAGAGCCACAGTAATACGTCAGCAGCCTCCCATCAGCTCCCCCCCACCCCCCGGGTTCCAGTGCCTCCCACCCACCAACAGCGCCACCTCCTCCCTCCGCGCACCTCCTGATCAGCTGTTTTGTGGCATACAGGTGATTCAGGGGGTGGGAGGGAGAAGCGAGGGCATGGCAGGCTCAGGGAGAGGGGGGAGTGGGGGCAGGCCCTGTGGCAGAGCCAGGGGTTGAGCAGTGAGCAGCCCGCGGCACGTTGGAAAGTTGGCGCCTGTAGCTCCAGCCCTGGAGTCGGTGCCTATACAAGGAGCCGCATCTTAACTTCTGAAGAGCCGCATGTGGTTCCAGAGCCACAGGTTGGCCACCCCTGCTCTAGGCACTTCTCTAACACAAATAACCCCTGGGTCCAAAATAGCCTGAAATTGGTGACTTTCTCAGCATGCTGTAAAAGGCATTTGTTTGTGAAGGCTATTTGGAGATGGCTCAGGGTGCACTTCCTATATGATGAAGAGGGTAAGGTAGCTGGCTGGCTGGTTGAGTGCCCGTGGAACTGATTATTTTAATGCTGAGATTTAATGTAGTACTCTTTATAGTATAATAATAATGTTAGGGCTAGATCCTTGGATAGACATCCCTACTATTTTATATTTCAATTAATTAATAGTAATAATAATAATTAATAAACTTTTACATTCCTCTCTCCATGGAAAACCACACTGCCTAAGAAGAGGATCTCCGTCTCTGTTATATCATCGTCATTCCCAATACTCCTCACTCACAGTGGTCTATTGTCCACTTGCTGTTGTGTTTTTGGACTGCTCCTAGGTTGCAAGCCCTTTTGGGGCAGGGACTTTCTCTTCATATTTTACCATGAAACATCATGTCTGTTCTCGCTCTCTCTTTGTATTAACAGATTTACTTGTAAATTCTCAGGAAATTCATTCTGCTCCCAAAAAGTAAGTGCTACCAGTTTGGGAAGGATGTGTTTTATTTTACATAATTGAGTGGCTCAACCCCTGCTATAAATGACAAACAGATCTCACCCTTAGCTAAGGAGTCATGATTGGTGCTTCTAGAGTAATAATAATGCCAGAAATTTAATATAACATCTAGCCCAGTATCTTGTCTTCTGACAGTGGCCAGTGCCAGATGTCGAAGATAGACTTACTTGCCTGCAATTGCCATGATTGCCTCTGGAGCCTTTTTAAAAAATCAGCATTACATTAGCTGCCCTCCCATCATCGAGTACAGAGACTATTTTAAGCAATAGCTTACATGCCACCGTCATTTTGCAATTTCATTTTTGAGTTTCTTCAGAACTTTTGGGTGAATACAATCTAGTCCTGGTCCTTATTCCTGTTTAAACTGATCAATTTGTTCCAAAACTACCTCTATTAACACCTTAATCTGGGACAGTTTGTCACCTAAAAGAATGGTTCGGTGTGGATGCCTAAAATTAGCATCCTAACGAAGGCATCTAAGGAGAAGTGGCTTCAATTCACTATCTACTGGCGCCTTTTCTACAATGGTGCCAACTCTCACGATTTTGTCATGAGTCTTGTGATAATTCTTGTTTTCCATAAAGCCCCAGCTCCTGAAGTCAAGCAGCTATATCATAGAATATCAGGGTTGGAAGGGACCTCAGGAGGTCATCTAGTCCAACCCCTGGCTCAAAGCAGGACCAGTCCCCAATTTTTGCCCCAGATCCCTAATTGGCCCCCTCAAGGATTGAACTCACAATCCTGGGTTTAGCAGGCCAATGCTCAAACCACTGAGCTATCCCTCCCCCGTGATGATTTCAGCCTTCATTCTTAAAGAAAAATGAAGTTTCTAGCCCTCGTGGCTATGGAAAAAGCTCCAAAATGTGATCCCCAGTGCACCCTAAAGGTTGAAAAGCAGAAGGCAAACGAAAAGAACCCCACATCTCATATTTTTACATAAGATCATGATTTTAAAGCCAGTCTCACAATTTTTGGTGAGCCTGACTCAGGATTTTTGACCATTTCGGATTGGCAATCCTGTTTCTATGAATTAATTATTTACATAGGCCAGGTCTACATTAGGAGCACTTTGCCATTCCAGCTATGTCGGCATACGGTACTAGCAAACCGCTCCTAGTGTGGACACAGTTTATACCAGAAAACCTGTGCTTTTTACCATATCATTTATATCAGCCCCTCAAGCTATAAATAAGCCTGGCTAAAGCACAGTTTTGCCAATGTAACTATATTTATAATAGGGCCTTTTGCCAGCAAAGCTATGGTCATGAATCGCACCTCATCACATCCTTGAATGACACAGTCTGTAGGGTAGTCCTAGCCATATAGAACATTCCTGTAACATTAAGTAATCCTTACTCCCATTGAAGGAGGCAGGTCCCCTTCCATTAACTATAATATATATATATAACTATATATATAACTCCATATAACTAGGAGTAATGGGATGAACTAAGAAATGGAAAATTTAGGCGGATTACCAGCAACAACTTTCTAGCCACCATCTCCGCTAAGCTGTGAAATTGCCTCCCTAGGGGAATGGCAGCAGTTCCATCTCTTGGGACGTTTAAAACTGGACTGCACAGAACACTAGAAAATGTAATGAAAGGGAAAATCCTACTTTGGCAGGGGAATAGAGAAGACCTAATAGGTCTTTTCCATCTCTAATTTCCATGAACACTTTGGGCTTTGTATCCAGTGCAGTGTCTCCCTGCTGCTGTCGCACAGCCTTGGAACACATTTACATTCCCTGAATAGGGCAATTAGCACTCACTCCTTTCCCCATGTAACTTGCACCTGGTCTCTGACATTCCTGGCTCCTCAGGACTAATGGCCCAGCCATTAGTGGTGATTACTGGTCATTGTTTCTATTTCGCTGACCCATCTGATTGGCAGAGGCAGCCTCCAAGAGTAGGGGGATGACTTTTAAATAGGCCAGTTCAAGAATAGAACCACTAAATAATAAAGACATAAATAACAGCAGACAGGCCCTACCTTTACTTTGTATGGCTAGAAATAGATGAACATGTGGTTTCTTAGGGTGTGTGGTGAAGACGTTCTATGTCAGTGGAGGGCAACCTGTGGCCTGTAAGGGTAATCCGCTGGCGGGCCGCAAGACAGTCTGTTTACTTTGGCGTTTACAGGGAAGTGCTGGCCGCCGCTTCCCCCAGCTCCCTTTGGCCGGGAACGGCGAACCGCGGCCACTGGGAGCTGTGTGTGGCCGTGCCTGCGGACGACCAATGTAAACAAACTGTCTCATGGCCCGCCAGAGGATTACCCTGATGGGCTGCGTGCGGCTCACGGGCCGCAGATTGCCTACCACTGCTCAATGCTGACGGGAGAGCTCTCCTGTTGGCATAAAAAAACCACCACCCATGAGCAGCAGAAGCTCGCCCACTGACATAGCACTGCGCACACTAGCTAGCACTTATGCCAACATAATTTATGCCGCTTAGGGGGGTGGAATATTCACTGAGTGACAGAAGTTTTGCTGACATAAGTGGTAGTGTAAACATAGCCTTAATTCTCATTATTATTTATTTGGATTGTGCTTAGAGGCCCTGACCCCATTGTGCTAGGTGCTGTACGCCCATAATAAAAAGATGCTCCCTGCTCCAAATGGCTTATTACAATATGAGAGACAACAACTGGGTACAAGAGGCAAGGGAAGCACAAGGTGACAATGGCCCAGTTATGATCAGCATGATAACAAGCAGTCGCAATACATCTGCTGCCTAACCACTGCCTCTAATTACTACAGAATACCATTGTGGGGTGTAATGGCCACGCTGTGGAGAGTTTTCCTTCTCTTCAGTGATGAGTTCTCAGACCCAGTCCTGTAGTCGTGTACTCAGGTAAAATTCCCATTAACCTCACTGGTGAAATGAAGGTGTGCCTGAGTAAATTACCAGTATTAAGTCCATTTGGACAATATTCTTTGTCCAAAGGAGGATGATCTTGTAGTTAAGACACTGGACTGGGATTGAGAAGACTGGGATTCAAGCCCAGATCCTCAAATTGATTTCAATGGGAGCTAGATTCTTAAATACCTTTGAGGACCTGGGCCTTAGTTCTTGGTTCTTACGCAGACTTCCTGTATGATTTCGAGCAAGCCACTCTGTGTGCGCCTCAATTCCCCATCTGTAACATAGTGACAATCACACTTCCTTTCTCCCACCCTTTGTCTGTCTTGTCTATGTAAGCTTTAAGTTCTTCAGGGCAGGGGACCATCGCACACTGGAGCCTTAATCTCAGCTGGAGCCTCTAGGTGATACTACAACATAAAGAATTGATAATAGTCTTCCACCGCACTTACTCAGGCTGAGTAGTACTTTTCGCTGGAAGGGGTCCCACTGAATACAGAGGAACTCCTTGAGGAGTAAGGTGCTATTCAATATGAATAAGGGAGAAGGGGGGCATATTTCATGTTGCATTCCCCATCAGTGCCCGGTCCAGGCCGGGGAAGCTAATGATCCAACCAGCGGACCAAATTCGGTGATGAATCCTGGTCACATGCCAGCTGGGGCAGGTTGCACATACGCCAAGAAGAACTGTGAGTAAGGATAGCAAGATCTGGCCCTTACTGTATACATTAGACTCTTTTGACTACAGTACTGGATGGGAGAATCCTCTGCAAACCTTTCCCCAAACCCCAATCCAATTGTGAAATGAGCCGTTTGTGACATTTGGTAAAGTTCAGTTTAAAAAATAAAAGACCTTTGAATTTGTGTCTGCGCTTTCTTATTCCAGCCAAGTGCCAGATCCCATGAAGAAATAGATGCAGCCTGACTGCATTAGATGCAGCCTGACTGAAAGAAGAAAGTACAGGAGACCACGAGAGAATTCCATCCCAGTCTTTCAGATCTATGAGGACTCAAATAGTTTGGCTGTAGTTTGGTTAAGCACCTGGTCTTCTCAGTGCCTCTCTGGATGGAACCTCCTAACTTTTCTGAGGTATTCCCATCACTAACCTAAATTATTTAACAAGGGTAAAATGTATCTCCCTGATGAGGGCCAGCACAAGGTGCTATGCACCTCTTAAACCCAATTTAAGCCCCATGTTAAGGGCTTACTGTAAGTGGGATCCTGGGCCTTGTGCATGGCCTCTGCACGTGGGTGAATTTCGCCCTGAATGAATAATATTATCCGTGTTATAGCTGTCACAGATGAACAAACTTCTTCTATGGGTGAGTGTAATGAATCCATTTGTTGGTTTATGGATCCAAAGTCCTTCTGGGTCACAAAGCCACTTGTCATTGCCAAATGCTGGCTTTTTATTTGGGTCTGAGGCAGCGGAAAGATTTTTAAATTCGCATGGAGGCAGACAGCTCCCTGCTGACTTCCCTACAGAGGCTTATATGTATTATTTATTCCACTATAGGTAACGGAATGGCATAAAGTCAAGAAATTTGTTCCTACTGGTAATACAAACCCATCTAAGACAGTAAAATATCAGTAACTGGGCCATTGGGTGTAGATCTACCTATCTGCCTATGCTGTTCCAGCACACCCTTCACTGCAGGGTCTGCTTTCTTTCTTTCTTTTTTTTTCTTTTCTTCCACTGAGTGGAGAAGGCTGCATACTGTACCAGTATGTCTCACTTTTTTCCATTCTCTTCCATCTTTTGCTTCCTCCCCCTCACTTTCTTCCTCCTCTCGGTGAAATTTTGCTGGGCGCCAGCACGTGGGCCCCAGTTCTGCTCTCAATTACACCAGCACACCTCTGCAGTAACTGAACGGTGGCCTAGCAACAGTTGGAAATTTCAGCAAAAATAGAATTGTAGAGTAGGTATCACCTAGCAGCAGATTCCCAGTACTGTATTCCCAGTCAGTGGGAGCCCAAGTCCTGCCTATGTTTTTGTCTACACTTTAATTGTCCTAGATGAACATTTTAAAAATTCTGTTTTAACATATTTTGGGCCACAGGTTAGCCAGCCAGTGGAAATGACAGCCAACCATGTTTAAACTTTGTTCTAGCCTTGGTTACACTGGCCAAAGTGGATTTAAACTGAGCTAGCCCTGAGCATTTAAAAACAAGTTTTCTGGGCTTCAGAAAACACAGTTAAAGGCCTACCAAGGATGGGGCTTAAAAGTCAAATCTACAAGATTTACACTTTATAGAAAACTACAAAGGCCTTGTCTATTGATGGGATCAGTTCAGCCATCAGTGACCAGCAGCTGGTGTAGCTGCATGTGATGGGGTGTACAAACCCCACACTGGACAACAACAGGTTAAGGAACTGCTCTGGGTCAGGGTCGGGAGCTCCTCCCCACAACAACTGCAGGGCATGCACAGGCTGGAGGAGGAGCTTAAAAGGGGAGCAGAGCAGCTCACTTGTTGGCAGACTAAGGAAGAGAACAGATCTTTAGCTCCTGACTGAAGGCAGGAGCTTCCCAGACCACCACTGCCTAAAGGCCCCTGTCTGAAAAGAGGGCCAGATTCTGATGAACCTTGGAAGGGAATCCTTCCCTTCTATTTCCTATTAACTCGGTTTACTTGCATTAATTCCCGTTGCTTTTTGTTCATGGACTACCCCAGAAGAGGAGAGACTTTAAAGTAATGTGGCCAGAGGGCCAAGTCACAGGAAGAGGCAGACCACTGTAGAGGCAGCGCGGCCATTGGCAGGAAACACCCTGAGGGGACAGAACTGCTACACCATGCCTGGCCACAAGGAGGCACCACCGGTGAGTCAACTCCTTTGCACTGCACCGGGGCAAATGCCAAGTGTAGATAAGGCAACCTGCAGTTTGCACTGGAATAACAAAATCTAGGGGTAAACTCAGTTGGTGCAAATCCTGGATTTCTTGGAGTTTGCACTTGTGTAACTATCTCGGTTGTTGGCCTCTAAGGCCCAAATGTCCCATTAACCAGAGGGAAAATTTACTCTTATTTTCTGACCTTTCACCCCAAACACGACTCCCTTTGATTAAAAAACAAAGGTTTTCTCTCCTATTTTAGAATCCATCTCACCCTGACTATCCCTGTGTCTAGAGCTTCTTTATTACTGCAGGTTATTGTTTAAATAAAGCATGCATTCTGGTAAATAGCAATTGCTCAAACATAAGCAGTTTCAAACTTAAGAAGTAGCCCTTCCCGTCTTTAGATGAAAGATGATTTGAAATGAATTGATGTGTTCTGACTGGTGAGTCAAAATAATTCAATTCCCTCCCCCCCACCCCGTGTTAAACCAAGTCAATTTTTTCAAACCATATTTGATATCTTATTGTTTATTTTCGGTCAGCAGACAGCAATTTTCAAGAACTGCTCTTGATATACAGCTCAGATATCTTACAGGTCACATGTCATTCAAGAAAGGTCAACGATTCATTTAAAGTTTCATCATTCTTCACATAAACAGGCAAATACCATTTCATTCACAGTGCAGGCTTTTGTGCGTGTGATAGGCCCCTATAGTAAAGTCTATGTAATATTATTCCTGCCTAAGAAACAGTGAACTGACATTATTATCATTACCTTATCATATATCTTGGATGCACTGCCAGTAAAAGTACGTGCACCTAAACAGAATTTCATTTAGAGTCAATTCCAGGGAGTTTTATAGACCTCAGCCTCTTGCCCTGATCCTTTCTCATCATTGCAAAACCAAAGTAGTATTATACAATTACAGCTCTGTGGCTTGTTCAGACATAATATATAAAGAGTCAAGTATTATGATAAAGTACTACAATAACATTGATATCTACATAATTGGAAACTCTATCGTGTAACAAAGGTTCTCTTTAAAAAAAAGAAAAAGAAAACTCAGTTTAAAACACATATATTTTAAAAAACAACTTTCTCATGTTATCAGTAACACCTGCAATAATTCAACCTGAAATAATTTTTAAAATTGGATTCACTTTTCACCATGTAAGGGGCAAGTTTCCTTTCTGCATTGCACTCAGCATGGACAATGAAACATAGGCTAGTCGGTTTCCCATCCTGGCGCTGGTACACTGGCACATTGATGCAAAGTTTCAGATATAAATCCAAACCAAAAAACCCAACACCTCGAGCCAAACATTATTTCTAATGGCATTTTAGAAGCAAATATCATGGTAGTATTTTTTATTTGTTTGTTTTGAAACATTTGTAAAAACTTTTTTTCTGTAAAACCTCAGGGTAGGATTTTGAAGACTATTCCGCATTGACCTAACTCTGCTCCTGTTGAAGCCAATGGAGATCTACATCTGCATGGAGATCTGTAGATCCAATTGCTTTATTATAACTGTTGAAATCACTGTGACTAGGGTGTTTTCACCTTTTAATTTCTGGCACCCCTGGTTAAGGAATTCTTTGTTACTCAAAATGTGTGAGTGTTTATGGGAACGCACCAAGGGCTTGGGCCTGTGAAATCTAGCACAAGGAGCTCCTACAGCCCATGCCTCTGAGTTTTTCACTAGGAGGGTGGTGAAGCACTGGAATGCGTTACCTAGGGAGGTGGTGGAATCTCCTTCCTTAGAAGTTTTTAAGGTCAGGCTTGACAAAGCCCTGGCTGGGATGATTTAGTGGGTGATTGGTCCTGTTTTGAGCAGGGGGTTGGACTAGATGACCTCCTGAGGTCCCTTCCAACCCTGATATTCTATGATTCTATTATTACTTTCTAGAGAAAGCCTTTTGGTTCCCTGTCCTCCTAATGCATGTGTGTAATTTTACTCATGTGAGTAATATCATCGAATGAAATGGGACTATTCACATGAGGGTGAAATTTACCCCTGTGCAAAGGGCCTGTGAAACACTTAAATCCAGCTTAAGCATTCAATACAGGGCTTGTGTGGGATTTTAAGTAGTGCCTGGCTCTCCGGTTGACCCTCTGCATGGTAGTGGAGTGAAGTTGCTTACGTGACTCAGTATTGACAGGCTCAGGCTCTTGCTCTGTGCATTGGGTGGGAGAAGAGTAAACACTTTTATTCTGTAAACTGATATAAAAGGATCTTTGCTAACTGGGATCAAGTTTTACAATTAGAACCTCATATGGCAAAATATTTCTGTATTGTGCAGCCTTTCAAATGGTTTGTACCAATCTTTTCCTTTTAAGTGGCTTTATTTTAAAGTTACAAATCAGATACTATTTCTTCTTTGCATTCCCATACTCACAAAACAAACGGATGTGATCCAAGTAAGGCCATGGTGAATAAGAGACTTTGTTCAGAAGCTTTAATACTATCTTGCTCGACCTCTGGATATTGAATGGGTGCGTGTCTTGGATAGCACATTCACTCTTTTAGGAAGCAGGGATACATTCCTGTGATTTATAATTAATTTAACAAAATTTTACTATTAACATTTGTATTTAAGATGGACTCTGAAAATCTATTAAGAAAGGTTATTACCTAGCAAAACATGGAAATATAGAGTCCCTCTGACAGGCAGAAAACAAAAAATGCAACTCTTACCTCTGCCAGCAAAAATAAAAAAAGAATAAAAGAAAAAAAAAGAAAACAGCAGCATCTCATTGGACCTCCACACGGAAGAGTTCCAAACACTTGATTATTTCATACCCTTTGAAATCTCATTTACATTCATGAACATAGTGCCTTTGATTTTCTGCTCTGGCTCATTTAGGGCTTCGTCCTGTGAGGTACTGAGTGGCTCCAGAGAGAGAGAGAGGTTGCATGCCAACCATTCCTATTAAATGCAGTGAGGGTGAGGGCCTCCAGCATCTCTTCCTCGAATCGGCCATCTGCTTCATTCAGTGCACAGCCAGGACCTGCTCTGGAGACAAATCAGGGTTCTGTAATGAAGGAGATTGTTTTCTTTAGGATCCCTGCCTCATTTTTTGTTTTCTGCAGAAGTTGGAAGGTGTGTAGTGAATGAGGTAGGAGACTGCAGGAACAGAAACAATGTTTCACTGTCTCACTGTAATGCCTCCCTGGAGAATTGGATTCTGTTCCCATCTCTGCCACTGAGTTCCTATGTGATGCTGCTCAAGACACTTAAAACTAACGTTTCCCAGGTGGTCACTAATTGTGTGTTCCTCATTTTCTGGGTGCCTGACTTGAAAGACCATGGGGTTTGATTTGCGGAAGTATTAAACACTCACAGCTGCAATAGAAGGCAATGGCAGCTGTGCTTTGAACATATAAAATGCTGTATAATGCTAAGTGGTCTGAAATGTCAAGTCCTAGGCATCCCAAATTGGATGCCCCAAAATAGTGGACACTTTAGACCATAATCTCGCTGTGCCTCAGTTCCACATCTGTAAAATGGGGATAATATCACTCCCTCATGTCACAGGACTGTTGTGAAAATAAATTAACGTTTGTGAAGTGCTCGGTTAGTGATAAGCCCCATAGAAAAGTTCATGAGGAAATTAATAATTCTGTCTTCTGAGCATGGTTTGAATAGTGTGCAGTAAATAACTCTTGGGGCCACCGACTAAACAATGAACAAAACATTGAATAGTTGCTCAGTCAGTGAGCACCGTCCATTCTGTGCAGGAATCCTGTGGTGAAAAAATAGTATGTGATCATGTAATTAAAGACTGTGTCATAGTGTATAGGCACAAAGAGACCAAACTGAGGTTGCACAGGCAACCTTCATTCTGGCATTTCTGGATTTCTGGAGTGCTTGACTTTTCAACCTTAACATTCTTTTAATGTAGTTGTGTGTGTGAAAAGAGAGAGAAAGATGTATGCAAATCTTTTTTCAGACAGATAAAGGAAATCTTTATTCATGTGATTGGTATTACCCACTGAAAGAGTAGCCCTCTACATTATTTCAATTCTTGCCAGTTGGTTTCTATACACAACCTTGTGTATTATTTACAGTAAAATCTGGACATTGAGATGATCATAAGAAGAAATATGTGGTTTTGTACCTTTTCTTATTTATCCAAGTGCACTGAAACACCATACCAATAAACACAAATTTGTATTGGGGCTGTGCCAGTTTACCCTAACCTAGGACCTGGCTATAATGTTATGTAACGCCGACAGACCCCGGTTGGCGGGATTGAACCTGGGGCATCTGGAGCTTAAAGCATGAGCCTCTACTGCATGAGCTAAAAGCCAACTAGCTTCTAGCTAAGGCTGTAGAGCAGACTCATTTTATCTCTCAAGTGGTCTTGGTGCCACTAGATAGGACAGAACACCACACCCAGAAGGTGTGTGGGTTACAGTTATGTACTTGGTGCCTGAAAAGTTCTACTTGCCTAGGGTAAATTATTAATTTTTTAGCTGGTAAGTAAAGCTCATCATCAAGGGAAGGGTTGGAGATTTTGTGCTTAAGCCAGTAAATTCTTCCTAATTATGCAAAGCTGATGTCGTTCAACAGAAAAGAAGGTGGGAGACTAACCCAAAAGGATTAATTTATTAAATATATTTTAAAATATCTACTGTGCACCAATTTGTAAGGATGTTGCTCCTGAACTAAAATCAGATTTTAAAATAATAAACTTTTTGAAATAATTTTGCTGTTGCATACTGAAGCTCTGAATGTGTGAGCTCTCCACAGAGTATTTATATACAAACCTACATACATACCTACGTATACACTCCAAGGGAAAGTTTTCAACAGTGTATTACACACTACAGCAAGCAGCAGATTGCTTAAGATTACCTCGACATCCTGGACCAGTCTTGGAGCAGTAATATCTTCATGTTTGCTGTCAAGGCCCGTCACCCCCGCTGACCAGCAGGGACACCAAGGCAACCCACATTACTCAATCAACTTTAAGTGTTATAAATACTGAGGTCCATAAAAAAGTACAATGTAATGATGGCTTAAACAAACCCAATTCATCATCCCAGCTGCACACATATCATTTCCCTCAGGGTGACCAACCAACCAGCAGTGAACATAACCCAGGCCAGTTTCTGATTCCATTTCTCTTCATCAGTTTGACTTTTTGTTTTACCCCCCTCCAAAGGAAGAAAAAAAAAAAACCTCCTCAAAAATGAATAAAATTCTCACAAATCAAATACAGCTCAGCTGCCTGAGTCCCTTTTTGAGTGTGTGTTGTACTCATGTCCATGCATTTTGCCTCTAGTGATATAAAGGGAAACCCTTCAATTTAAAGGTCAAATGGGGGCCGTTTGTTTTAACTCAGTGGACCATGGCAATGGTATTCACATATTTTATCTTTTGTCCTTCAACAGTTGTTAGACTTGTAGCCGAAGGGGAGGCTTGGCAGATTTGCCTGTGCAGATTTTTTTTTAAGATATAAAAATACTAAATTTCCACAGTTAAGGACCTGATTGAGTAATATTCCAAAAATCAAATGGATAGCGAATCTCATTCTCAGTCAATGATAAGGCACATTCACCAGCATCATTACAATGTATTGTTGTTGTTTATTTAAAGGGGAAAACATGAGGATCCAAAACTCTGTGTAGGGTGTTTTCTTCTGTTTGCTTTTTATTTCAGTTTATTTCTCCTGTTTGTTTGGGAGGGGAGGGTCCCTTGACAGTGCACAGAGCTGCACATGGGAGTAGAACTGCTAATTCATTCACCCTCCAAAAAATTCCTTCCTCTAATCCTACTGTTTGTGCCCCCAAACCCCACTTTCTCTCCTTTCCAGAAGAAAGTCCGAACCTGCAGTTAAAAGGGAGAAGAAACAGCCAAAAGATTGTAGAAAACTACCTCACACAGATCTCTAAGGAGGGCAATATGCAGTGTATAATATTTGCTGCATAATATGTTACCTTGAGATGGTAGTTATAAATTGCAGTGGTCTAATTCCAGTTGGGTAATTGTATTCTTTCTGCCCTACTTAAATTTCTTCTTAAAAATTAAGTTTGAATTGGTGACTGTAGGCCAGATTCACCAATATGCACCAATGTTTTAGCTGCTCTGACATCACAAAGCAGCTGGTAAACCTGGTCTCACTGGCTGTTAAACCAGGGTATGCTTGGGTTTTTTGGCTTGGTTTGGGTTTCCAGAGTAGTGCAAAGCACCTCGAGCATGCTGGTAGATCAGCCTAGAATTAAGAACTTCTTATCCTAAATTGTTGTGCAGGGTGGCTCTGTGCTGTTAAAGTGTTCCTGCTGTCTTTCCTACAGGTGGCTGCATTTCGCTGTGGGTTTATCAGTTCCTGTTTGCAGGATCTACAGGAACAAATTCCATCCTCATTTAAATCTTTTCCACTTTACTGAAGTTAAATGCAGGGAATATTGTAGTCAGTGGAGTTGAACTGATGTAACTGACAGTAAAGTTTGGCCCATACGTTTTGTATCATCTGTGTACGCTCAGAGCACTTTGGGACCCTTCAGTATTCAAGGTGCTAATTATATATTATTAATTAATTTTACCATGCCATATTGAATTATAGTAATAACAAATTTTAAAAGGGAAACAGTAGTTAATATGAAAGGAAAACAGTTGTTGGGGCCTAAAAGCAGTGTCAGAATAACTTGTGGAAGGCAAGAAAAACAAATGTCAATGGAAAATTAAAAATGCTTATGACATCTCACTAAATGCGTGCAGTGATCTGGGAAGATAGAAGCTTTCCAATCAGAAGGAAAGGCATAGTCCCTACTTTGGGGATTATATAATCTAAGGACTAGAACTGGTTGGAAATTTGAATTTCCATCCTGAGAGAAATTCTGATGTTTTGAAATTTGTTTTCATCCCGAAGAGGGCTAAAATGTCAAAATCATAGATATTGAAACGTTTCATGGAATGGAAAGATCTGAAACTTTTTTGTTAGGTATTATTTTTTTATTATTATTTCCAAACTCTTATGTAGCTTTTTTCTTCAAAGGAAGTCAGTATCATTATCCTCGTTTATTAAACCCTGTGCAATGCTCTGTCCAAGTGGCTGAGTTGCTTTCAGCCTATCTCGCCAGTGTTCCCTGTTTACACTGGCATCCCATCAATAACAGTCCCTCCAGGGAACATGGGCCCTCTGACTCCAGTTCCACTGATCATGATACATCGTCCCTATTTTACAAACATTTTAAAAAGGATTAAAAACAAATAGACCACCAGACCCCACAGCACTTATCCCTTCAGCTAGTGGCTGCTAGCTCATAGACAAGTTGGAGTCTCATCTTTACCACAGACTCAGCTGGTTACACAGTCTTTGAGATAGTTTGGTCTCCTCAACAGGTGACCACACCAGGAGTGACCTATCTCTGTCTCCCTGTCGCCTGTCCCTGAGTCTAGCAAACTATCCCTCTGTGGACTGTCCTCCCTTCCTCTAGGTTTGGCCTCTGGATGGTTCGCTCTCTTGCCATTCTGTGGTGATTTCTAGAGCCTCTCTCTTGGTGTTGTGTCTGCTGGCTTGTAAGTGCCTCCTGTTCCTTCAAATCACTTGTCCTCTTGTGTAGTCACCTCATATGTCCTGGGTGTTGCTGTGCACCTCATGACTCCTTTAGTCCACTCCTTCTGGTGTCTTTCTCATGGCCGGATCCACACAGGAGTGCCTGTGTGGCGCTTGTGTAGGTCCTTGTGTTGGAACTAGACACTAATTCAACCACAAATTCCTTTATTAAATCCAAAGCCCGAATGGTACTTGTACAATTGCTCTAAACATGTCTAAAAGTCTAACTAATAAGCAGTTAAAACATCCATACAGCAACAGACATTTATAAGTAATTGATGAAGATATTCATGAAGGGGCTAAACCCAAGTTGGTTGGCCCCCAACTTGGTCAGGCAGGTATTAGCAAAGAACCCTTCAAGAGTTCACTTTTTTATACTCTTTAACAAACAAGTGATGTCATTGCCAATTGCTAACTTTGGCTAAAAAATAGATTTTGACTGGTTTGGTGTCATTATTGGTTCAACACACACAATCCTTCCTCATTGTTTAAACTAGTTAGAACTATGCCTGATAACTGGAGGCTTCTTTTGTCTATCTCAGTGGTTTTCAACCTGTGGTCCATGGTCCCCTGGCAGTCCGCAGACGAGGAGTCCGCAAAAGGTTGTCGTTACCATAGAACGGGGTCTGCAGACTATGCCTAAGATTTCCAAAGGGGTCTGCACCTCTATTCAAAAAAATTTTAGGGATCCGTGAATGAAAAAAGGTTGAAAACCACTAGTCTATCTTATCAGCTACCTTTCAGGTCTAGTTTTTCTAGTTAAACCACATTCTTTCAAGGCCTTCCAGCAACTGCTAACAGGCCTGCACTTTACAGCCATCTACAAAAACATATTTGTTTCTTTTTAAACTAATTTAACCCTTTATATACCTATCTAATCTTACACCTTGGCTGACCTGTCCTATCCTAATGCCTGCTTTCTCTGATTGCTGGGTATCTCCTCTTGGCAGTATCTCCAGCCTTCTGGCTGCAACAGGTCTCCCCCTCACTGGTAGCAGAACTTTGGTCCTTTGTCCCCTTAGTGCTTGTGCTGTGCTGCTTTGGCACCCCTGTGATGGGGTATTCCTGTGTGCTAAAAATGCTAACAAGGGGTCTGACTCAGAAGAAACAACCTTGTGGCTATGCTGAGGATGAGATGGTGGTCAAATTTGCTTCTTGTATCAGGCAGAGCATCAGCTTCCCAATAATTTGAATAGAAGGCCACTGTAATCAAGAACTGCTTTTCCTTGACGGTAAATAATTCTGTTCCCACTGTCATGGGCAGTCCATATGGTAACAGAGCCTCTTTCTGCTTGTGGTTATCACACAACCGGCCAGTGTCACACCCTTTTATTAAGGAGCAGATCATGTATTCATTCCCAGCCAGTAAACGTACTCTCGAGCCTATCTAAGACAGCTGTCAATGCCCAGGTGTGAAGCATGTAATTATGTAACAAGGCAGGGACAACAGCTCTCTCTTCTTGAAGTATGATTCCATTCTGCACTCAGCTCATCTTTAATATGAAAATATGATCCTACTCCTACCGGTACTTGGCTTTTGTCTTCTGACCACTCTGTTAACCTCGCTTTCTTGACTGCCTGTAATTGGATTTCCTTTTCTGTAGCCTCTTCGATTTCCATCCGTTTTGCTGTTGAAGCTGGGGGATAGTGCAGCGTGTTAATAGATTCAATGTCCTGATCACCTTCCCCCAACTCACTGATACTGGGCATAGATGTCCTGCTTAGGGTGCCAGCTAATACCAGTAATCATCCTGGATGATATCTGATCTCTGCCTGGTAGCACTGGAGGCACATCAACGTTCATTGCAATCTCTTTCAAGCACTAAGAAGGGGGTTTGCCTTGATTATCTCTGGTGGTTTGTGGTTTGATTGTACAATTACTGGGTGGCTACAGGTGCCCTGATGGACCCATTCCATTCCAAACACCACAACCAGAAGCTCTTTTTCTAGTTGGGCAGACCCCTGTTCAGTCTCTGATAGGGTTCTGGTGGCGTAAGTGACTGGCTGCTGCTGTAAAAGAGCTACACCCAGTCCACACTGAAGTGTCAGTGGCTCTCTTGGCTGGTAGTGCTTCACAACATGGGCATCCATTATCATCTTCTGTTGGGGACCTACCCCATCCCACTCAACATACTGCCTTGTGAGCTGATGTCTGGTTTCTGCTACTGCAGCCAGGTGCAGTCAGAACTTGGACAGAAAATTTGCCATTCTCTGTAGCACTGTACCCCTTTCACATTCACTTGAGCTGGCATGTCTCTGATCGCCTTGATCTTTTTTGGGATCTGCTTTCAGTCCCTCTACTGTGAGTAGATGTCCAGTGTGTGTCATCTCACATTATTTGAGTTGCATTGTTTTCTGGGCTGAGTTTTATGTTTTTGTCCCTGCATCTTTGTAGAAAAGCTGGTAGTGTTCTGTCACAGAATCATAGAAATGTAGGGCTGGAAGAGACCTTGAGAGATCATCTAGTCCAGCTCCCTGCGCTGAGGCAGGACCAAGTAAACTTAGACCATCCCTGACATGGGTTTGTCTAAACTGTTCTTAAAAACCTCCAATGATGGGAATTCCACAGCCTCCCTTGGAAGCTTATTCCAGAGTCATTAATGAAAGTATTGACTAGTTCCAAACCCAAGACTGACTTCCGCAGGACACTACTGGAGACATTACTTTCTGAGTGTGGTCTTTCAACCAGTTGTGCATCCACCTTATAGTAATTTCATTTAGACCACATCTAACGGCTTATGAGAGTGTCATGTGGGACTGTATCAAAATCCTTACTAAAATCAAGATAAATCACTCCACAAGATAAACCCTTATCCACTAAGCCTATCAAAGAAGGAAATTAGGTTGGATTGGCATGATTTGTTTTTGACAAATGCATACAGGCTATTCCATATAACTCTGTTATCGTCTGGGTGCTTACAAATTGATTGTTTAATAATTTGTTTCAGTATCTTTCCAGGTATCAAAATTAGCCTGACTGGTTGATAATTCCCTGGGTCCTCCCTTTGTTCCCCTTTTTAAGGATAGGTACTATATTTGCCCTTCTCCAGTAGCTCTGGGACCTTATCCACCCTCCATGAGTTCTCAAAGATAATTGTTATTGGTTCCAAGATTGCTTCACCTAGTTTCTTAAGTACCCTAGGATGAAAACCGTCCTCGGGCCGATTTTGTTCAATATCTTCATAAATGATCTGGAGGATGGTGTGGATTGCACCCTCAGCAAGTTTGCAGATGACCCTAAACTGTGAGGAGAGGTAGATACGCTGGAGGGTAGGGATAGGATACAGAGGGACCTAGACAAATCAGAGGATTGGGCCAAAAGAAATCTGATGAGGTTCAACAAGGACAAGTGCAGAGTCCTCACTTAGGATGGAAGAATCCCATGGACCGCTACAGACTAGGGACCGAATGGCTCGGCAGCAGTTCTGCAGAAAAGGACTTAGGGGTTACAGTGGACGAGAAGCTGGATATGAGTCAACAGTGTGTCCCTGTTGCCAAGAAGGCCAATGGCATTTTGGGCTGTATAAGTAGGGGCATTTCCAGCAGATCGAGGGACGTGATCATTCCCCTCTATTCGACATTGGTGCAGCCTCATCTGGAGTACTGTGTCCAGTTTTGGGCCCCACACTACAGGAAGGATGTGGAAAAATTGGAAAGAGTCCAGCGGAGGGCAACAAAAATTAGGGGACTGGAACACATGACTTATGAGGAGAGGCTGAGGGAACTGGGATTGTTTAGCCTGCGGAAGAGAAGAACGAGGGGGGATTTGATAGCTGCTTTCAACTACCTGAAAGGGGGTTCCAAAGAGGGTGGCTCTAGACTGTTCTCAGTGGTAGATGATGACAGAACAAGGAGTAATGGTCTCAAGTTGCAGTGGGGGAGGTTTAGGTTGGATATTAGGAAAAACTTTTTCACTAGGAGGGTGGTGAAACACTGGAATGCGTTACCTAGGGAGGTGGTGGAATCTCATTCCTTAGGTATTTTTAAGGTCAGGCTTGACAAAGCCCTGGCTGGGATGATTTAGTTGAGGATTGGTCCTGCTTTGAGCAGGGGGTTGGACTAGATGACCTCCTGAGGTCCCTTCCAACTCTGATATTCTATGATTCTATGAATTTCATCACACCCTGCTGACTTGAATAGATCTAATTTATCTAAATATTCTTTAATCTGTCCTTTTCCTATTTTGGCTTGCCTTCCTCCCCACTTGTTGCTAATATTAATTGTGTTGAGGAACTGCAGTTGTGTCTTGAATACTGTCTCCTTGATAAACTGCCAGCTCTCCTGAACTCCTTTTTTCCCTTAGATTTTCTTCCCACGGGATCTTACCCATCAGTTCTCTGAGTCTGTTAAAGTCTGCTTTTTTTAAAAAAATCCATTGTCTTTATTCTGCTCTTCTCATGTGTTCCTTTTCTTAGAATAAAAAAATCTATTATTTCATGATCACCTTCACCCAAATTGCATTCCAACTTCCAATACACTACCAATTCCTCCTTGTTAGTCAGAATCATGTCTAAAATGGCTGTCCTCTTGGTTACTTCCTCTAGTTTCTGGGGGGAAAAAAAGTTGTCACAGATATATTGCATGAATTTATTGGAAATTTTGAGTTTTGCTGTATTACTTTTGCAAGAGATGTCTGCGTAGTTAAAGTCCCCCATTACTACCAGGTCTTGTTTGTTGGATAGTTCTTTTCTAGAAATAGAAATGTATTGTTCTAGAGATACCTCATTCACCTCCTCTTCTTGATTTGGTGGTCTATAGCAGACTCCTACCATACATCACCTCTATTTTTTACCTCTTTTATTTTTACCCATAGACCTTCAACTGGTTTGCCTCTCACCTCCTTCTGGACCTCAGAACAGTGTATGTATTCTTGATTAATAATGAAACAACTCTTCCCTTTTTATCCCACCTGTCCTTCCTGAACATGTTGTACCCCTCTATACCAATATTCCAGTCATGAATCTTAGTCCACCAAGTCTCTGTGAAGTCAGTTGTCAAACTTTAGGTTATGTATTGATAGTTTCAGTTCTTCCTGTTTATTCACCACACTCCTTGTATTTATGTATCAAATCTAAGATGTTGATCAGATTCCCCCACTGATTTCCATCTTGTTGCTTCTATGACCCTGTTCCATCTCTCCCCCAGCATCTAGCTCTCTGTTAAGGTTGGCTTTTTCATGCTTACCTATGGGGTTTGTTGCCTGCCCTGTGGAAGGGCGCACTCACCCCGCACTGGACAGGCAAGGGTTAACTCTACATTGTGGTCTGAGGAAACCACGCCCGCTCAGCTCTACTGGGCATGCTCAAAATGCACAAGTGTAAAAAGGAGCAGCTCAGCTCAGTTGCTGCTGACCACCAGGGAGGAAAGACATATGTCACCTTCTCCAGCCAAGGATCAGCCAAAGCCCAACGCCGTGGGAGCCAGAGATGCTGCAATCAGGCAGACGCTAGGGTACCCACGGAGGCCCTGCAGAGTCCAGAGTTGCCAGGGACAGTGCAAACCGGGGAACCTGGAGACAGCAGAGATGCCCAGACCGCAGCAGTGGGAACTACGGTAAAAAGCAGCCCACAGGAATTAGATAGTGGCCCGGTTAGTGAACTGGAATTTTGAGTCAGTGTGTTTTGGTGGAAATTCCCCGGTGACTCAGTGGCACACAGTCCTGCTACTACCTGGGCTGTGGTCCAGTGGAGAGGGAGGGCCCGGACCTCCCTATCCGGGCTGCCAACCCCCCCTTTTTTGTGTGTGGTGGGCCCCCTTCCTGACTCAGACCAATGGGCTTCACTACCCTGCTAACAGGGATGAATTTACTGACTTTGGCCATTAGGCCTTACTGTCCTGCTAAGAGGGGTGAATCTATGGACACTGGCCTTTCTTGTGCTGTGTGACGGGTGGTCATCACTGCACAATGGACAGAATGACACTGGGACACTCCTCTAGCCCCATACTTAACGGGGCCAGCCGAGGCGGCCTACTGCAACCTTGACCACCAGGACACCCTGGACTATGAAAAGATGAAGGCGGCCATATTACACCAGACCAGTATCAGCCCCTAGACATACTGCCAACGGCTTAATCAGGAACGATACCCTGCAGGAGCTAGGTTGCAAGCGGAGGATCAACATCTCCAGGAATACGCATGGTGATGGCGAGAGCCCAACAAGCAGTCTGGTGCTCAGGTGACAGAAGTGGTAATTTTGGAACAGTTCACACAAATCCTCCAGCCGGGGTAAAGAGTGGGTGTGAAGACACTTACAAAAGTGGGTGGACTGATGGAGGATTACTTGGCAGCTGAGATTACAAAATCCTGACCTCGCAAGATGGAGGGACCAAGTGGGGAGAGACCAGCCAGCTGGGCAAAAACCCCACCCGGCCCCACTGAGAGGAGTATGACGCCTGTTGGGAGCCGCGACTAGAAACACTGATCTGAATCAGAAGCCGACTGCCACCCAAGGTCTTACACAGCAGGATGAGACCCCACTCATCTGAGCCGAGCCAACTTGAATGGACTTGCCACCCAGAGTGACGAGAGACAGTTGTTATGAATGTGGTCAAGAGGGGCATTTTCGTCATGATTGCCCCTATATGGACTGCAATTACGGGCAGGTCTGGGTAGCCAGCCCCCAGGCCCGGAAGAGGAGCCCGGAGAAGCTCAGGGTCCCGTTGCTCATAGAAGGAATTCCTATGACAGCGTTGATCGACTCCAGATGTAGTCAGATTCTCATCCAGGGTGACCTGGTACCAGACCTTGAGCCAGGCGGAACCCCCATCCACCTCCAATGTGTCAGTGGAGACCTGCATTCTGATCCTGCTGCCCGAGTGATGCTGGTGATATACTACTAAAAGCACAGACCTTTCAGTTGGCATGACCCCCAGACTTGCCTATCCAGTGATTCTGGGGCCGGTGATGTTGGACTCGCTATCAAGACTTATGAGCCAAGACCTGTTCCTCACATCACAGACTATAAAGATTCTGGCTTTGGAAAGTTCTGGCAAGATTTCTTCAATTGTGGTAGAGGATAGTGGCATCTTTTCAATGCTTAGTTCAGTGGCTTTGAGTCTTTGCCTATTGTGTAATTTGCCTATTGGTTTCTTTACACTGCCATACTGATTACCAGGCTATACTGGCCTCTGTAGGTGCTATGGTACCTGTGATGGGGGGCTCTTTTCACGGCTGGGATGGTGCCTCCACCTGGCCGCTCTGGGAAATATCTCACAAGGCCAATGCCCCTTCCCATAGTTGCATGCCGTCCCTCCAAGTCTGTCTCTCTCTGCAGCCCCTCTGCAGTTCCTCTTCCAGGGTAGGCTTTAAGTCTCTACTCTCCACGCGGCATCAAGCAGTCCTCATGTGGAAAAAGCTAATGTACTCAATGCTTTTTTTGCCTCTGTTTTCACTAACAAGGTCAGCTCCCAGACTGCTGCGCTGGGCATCACAAAATGGGGAAGAGATGGCCAGCCCTCTGTGGAGATAGAGGTGGTTAGGGACTATTTAGAAAAGCTGGACGTGCACAAGTCCATGGGGCCGGACGAGTTGCATCCGAGAGTGCTGAAGGAATTGGCGGCTGTGATTGCAGAGCCCTTGGCCATTATCTTTGAAAACTCGTGGCGAACGGGGGAAGTCCCGGATGACTGGAAAAAGGCTAATGTAGTGCCAATCTTTAAAAAAGGGAAGAAGGAGGATCCTGGGAACTACAGGCCAGTCAGCCTCACCTCAGTCCCTGGAAAAATCATGGAGCAGGTCCTCAAAGAATCAATCCTGAAGCACTTACATGAGAGGAAAGTGATCAGGAACAGTCAGCATGGATTCACCAAGGGAAGGTCATGCCTGACTAATCTAATCGCCTTTTATGATGAGATTACTGGTTCTGTGGATGAAGGGAAAGCAGTGGATGTATTGTTTCTTGACTTTAGCAAAGCTTTTGACACGGTCTCCCACAGTATTCTTGTCAGCAAGTTAAGGAAGTATGGGCTAGATGAATGCACTATAAGGTGGGTAGAAAGCTGGCTAGATTGTCGGGCTCAACGGGTAGTGATCAATGGCTCCATGTCTAGTTGGCAGCCGGTGTCAAGTGGAGTGCCCCAGGGGTCAGTCCTGGGGCCGGTTTTGTTCAATATCTTCATAAATGATCTGGAGGATGGTGTGGATTGCACTCTCAGCGAATTTGCGGATGATACTAAACTGGGAGGAGTGGTAGATACGCTGGAGGGGAGGGATAGGATACAGAAGGACCTAGACAAATTGGAGGTTTGGGCCAAAAGAAATCTGATGAGGTTCAATAAGGATAAGTGCAAGGTCCTACACTTAGGATGGAAGAATCCAATGCACCGCTACAGACTAGGGACCGAATGGCTAGGCAGCAGTTCTGCGGAAAAGGACCTAGGGGTGACAGTGGACGAGAAGCTGGATATGAGTCAGCAGTGTGCCCTTGTTGCCAAGAAGGCCAATGGCATTTTGGGATGTATAAGTAGGGGCATAGCGAGCAGATCGAGGGACGTGATCGTTCCCCTCTATTCGACACTGGTGAGGCCTCATCTGGAGTACTGTGTCCAGTTTTGGGCCCCACACTACAAGAAGGATGTGGATAAATTGGAGAGAGTCCAGCGAAGGGCAACAAAAATGATTAGGGGTCTAGAGCACATGACTTATGAGGAGAGGCTGAGGGAGCTGGGATTGTTTAGTCTGCAGAAGAGAAGAATGAGGGGGGATTTGATAGCTGCTTTCAACTACCTGAAAGGGGGTTCCAAAGAGGATGGCTCTAGACTGTTCTCAATGGTAGCAGATGACAGAACGAGGAGTAATGGTCTCAAGTTGCAATGGGGGAGGTTTAGATTGGATATTAGGAAAAACTTTTTCACTAAGAGGGTGGTGAAACACTGGAATGCGTTACCTAGGGAGGTGGTAGAATCTCCTTCCTTAGAGGTTTTTAAGGTCAGGCTTGACAAAGCCCTGGCTGGGATGATTTAACTGGGAATTGGTCCTGCTTCGAGCAGGGGGTTGGACTAGATGACCTTCTGGGGTCCCTTCCAACCCTGATATTCTATGATTCTATGATTCATGCCCACTGCCCTGACCCGGTCACTCTGGCAGTGATTCAGGCAGTCTTCCTGTTCATTGCCCCCAAACAGCACCTCTCTGTAATGGTTGGTAGGGGAACCAAGGCCCACCCTCCACACTGGGTTCCAGTCAAGGGCCGTGCAGTGATCAGTTAAGGTGTGAATCTCTACCACTTTACTGCTCTCACCCCTGGACTCCTTCCTACCAGGCTTCTTCTTCCCTTCCTTCTCCCTTACTTCAGGAAAAGGGGCTGCAGGCTTCCTTCCACTGTTGCTAGACTCCTGGCTTTGTAGAAGCCCCACATGTTCCCTCACAGCTGAGCCTTCATCTAATTAGCTTCCTCCAGCTTAAGTCTCCTCTGTTTGCAGCCTAATTGGCTGATTGGACCCACCTGGCCTAATTCAACCCTCTCAGGGCCAGTGTAGCAAGTTTGCCCCATCACAATACCCCAGCTCTGCAGACTTTCAAGCCTCTTGCATACTGGATTATGTACAGCCACTGGAATTTTCCTTTGTGGTAAGCACACAGGTTCCGCTGTGGGGTCTACTTCCAGTCGCAGCTTTCCTTTGAGGCAGCCATCACCAGTGAAAACCTCCCCGTATACTTTTTAAAATGTCTCCATTGTCCGTGGGTCTCCTCTTTTTGCCTCTTGCACCCCAGTTATAAAATTCTGATGCCCTGATAGGGTCCATGTTTGTATGGTTGTATTCTCCAAGAGGGGTCTGCGGTGCTTGCCATCTACCACCACAAACGTCAGTTGGTACTGTTTGTTTTGGGGGTTGGTTACTATGATATCACCTTTTCCAATGAACTGCATTGTGCTCTCGTACATTATTAGATTGCACCTGCTCATTGTAATGAGTGGGTTAGTCCCAACAGCCTGCATCTGATATGCTCTTGATTTGAGGAGAGAGCCACGATGTCATCCTTACTGTCTGACATGCCATCCCCCTCTTGTACGAGTCTGTCTGACTCTTTCTGAGACCCTCCTCTGCTCTTACACACGCTGCTAAAAATGTACAACATGCCGCATTCCTTGAAATGCTATCGTAGTGCGGGGCACTTTTCCTTTATCCACTTGTGCTGTCTCTCACTATAAATAGATCTCACTATGGGTGTGGAACCCTGACCATCTGCTCTCCTTTGCTGTTGTTTCATTGTGTGTACTTCTGGGGAGTGTTGTGACTTCTAGGGCTTTCATCCTTTCTCTTAAGGCTTCCACTGCTTGCCGTATGTCTCAGCATCTGTCTAATATGAGATCGCCTTCCTGGAGCAGCCATAGGTAGTGATCCCCAATTGCTGCTGACTATCCTGTCCTGAATGAGGAAGTCGGTCAATGCCCCAGAATTGCATGTAGGAGCCAGTGCACATAAGGCTGTAATTTAGGGATCTGTGCTCTCTCCTTTAGATTGGTCTCTAGAGAAAAACCTATGTTGCTCCACAGTTTGTTTAGCTTTGGGGAGCACTAGGTCCCCAGGGTTCCTAGGACTGCTGTGAGCCTCAAGGCAGTGCAAAGCTTCAGCGTGCAGCAGACCTCTCTGCCTTGTTCCCCAGTAAGGTAAAATAGTAGTTGTACTTTCCAGCTGTTGTTGTCCTCCTGCATGGCCAGGTCTCTGTACAGCTTGAACTTCTCCTTCCACCGGGTCCATCTCTGGGCTAGGTTTGTGTCTGCAAAATCCAGGGCTCTGGGCAGGAAGGATCAGACCGAGTTCCATTGCTCACTCTGCCGGGTGATGCACCTCAGAGAACACACCGCTCAGATGCTGCCATCTTGCTTCACTAGCAAAGAGTGAAACTGAGCGCAGTTTGTATCAAACATGTAGAAGGTTATTAAATCCTGCACATTGCTTTGGCCATGTGGCTCAGTTGCTTCCAGCCTAACTCCCCAGCATTCTGTATTTCCACTGGTGTCCTATCAAAACAGAGAGAATGTGGACCCTCTGATTCCAGTTCCACTGATTGTGATCTATCCCTTGTCTGTCTTTCCTATTAAAACAGTATGCTCTTTGTGGCCAGGACTGTTTCTTACTATGCATTTGTACAATCCTGAGCACAATGGTGCCCTAATCGCAGTTGGAGGCTTTTAGGCACCACTATGGTACAAATACTAATAATGATCTAGAGATACATATATACCACCGATTGATGCTTTGTTTTTCAATGCACAGAAGATTGATGAGACCCATTTTGGAGGTCGAGTGAAGATAAGATTTCAAGCAATGGAAATTTAAATAGAAGTGAGATGCCCTTTTGTAGCCTGTATGGTCTGCTGGCTTGTTTGATCACATTTCTTCTCTCGCTCTTTCTCTCTGGAACCACAGAAACATTCACCAGGAGGTATCTGACTATGATGTGTGTTTTTTAAGATGTACAATTGCTACGTTTAATTGATTAGACATTGGCTAAGATAATCCTGTCAAACAGAAGTTCCCTGACTACCTCACAGTGGGTATCAGGGGTGCAGTGAGGAGAGAAAGAAGGCAAAGCAACTGTATTCTTCAGGTTGGGGGAGTGCATCAGTGGGAGTGTAAATCTCCTGAAAAAGCTTAAGAGACAAGGCCCTGCTCCCCAGTGCACCATCCCACAAAAGTGCCCCAATGTTCAGGAGGGAGAAAGAACAGCACAGCCATCTTCGCCTTGGCAAAGCTGGGGGATGGATTGTGCCTGCTGGCTCACAGTCCTTCCCACAGCTCTGCCTGAAGTCGTGAAGCTCCACATTGTCCCCTTCTCAGGGCTGGGGCTAACTGCCAAAATCCAAGCTCCCGTTTCAGAAGGTATATTCACACGCTTTGTCTCAGAATGCACCCAACAAAGTTGGTCGGTTTCCTAGACAGCAGGAATTAATTTAAAAGGTATCATTTCTTTAATCAGCAAATTAATTATGTTAATTTTACCAAGTATATTATACGTTCCTTCCCCACTCTGAATGCTAGGGTACAGATGTGGGGACCTGCATGAAAACCTCCTAAGCTTACTTTTACCAGCTAAGGTTAAAACTTCCCCAACGTACAAACTATTTTACCCTTTGCCCTTGGACTTCCGCTGCCACCCCCAAACGTCTAACCAGTATTATTATTATTAGGAAAGAGCCCGTTTGGAAACGTCTTTTGCCCCAAAATCCTCCCTTACCTTTTCACCCCCTTTCCTGGGGAAGGCTTGATAAAAATCCTCACCAATTTGCATAGGTGATCACAGACCCAAACCCTTGGATCTTAAGAACAATGAAAAAGCATTCAGATTATTAAAAGAAGAATTTTAATAGAAGAAAAGGTAAAAAGAATCACCTCTGTAAAATCAGGATGGTAAATACCTTAAAGAGTAATCAGATTCAAAACCTAGAGAATCCCTCTAGGCAAAACCTTAAGTTATAAAAAGACACAAAAACAGGAATATCCATTCCATTCAGCACAGCTTATTTTCTCAGCCATTTAAAGAAATCATAATCTAACGCATATCTAGCTAGATTACTTACTAAGTTCTAAGACTCGATTCCTGTTCTGTCCCCGGCAAAAGCATCATCAAGACAGACCCAGACCCTTTGTTTCTCCCCCACTCCAGCTTTGAAAGTATCTTGTCTCCTCATTGGTCATTGTGGTCAGGTGCCAGCGAGGTTATCCTAGCTTCTTAACTCTTTACAGGTGAAAGGGTTTTTCCTCTAGCCAGGAGAGATTTTAAAGGTGTTTACCCTTCCCTTTATATTTATGACAATTATATAAAGGAATTAGCAGCTTGATCTTGCAAAACACTTGAAGGCAATGTGACTTGTCATTGGCTTGCAGTTAAGCCCATGTCTCCATGTTGAGCTGGATCAGGGCCAGAGTAGTCAATGCTTTGCTGGATCAACTTGTAAAGAACTCAATGTTTCCACCTTGTTAAGGTTTGGAAATCACTTTCTTTATCTGTAGTCCACAGAGGTTTTATCTCACTTATTATTATTTATTCCTGATAGTTATGTCTGGAGGTCACACTATGCTAGGCACTGTGCCCACCTGTAATACAAAGACAGATCTAGTCACAAAGAGCAGCAAGGGAGTTCTCCAGGTGAAGGAGGAGCGATTACGTGACCCTTGGGCTAAGTCTGTTGTCTGTAGCGTGTGTGTTTGTGGTATGCTTGCTGCTTGACTGAAATATACCGTGTGGTCGGTTTGTTTGGGTGACCGTGTGCTGACCGTGTATGTGCTGAGCCTAGCAGCCTGCTAGGCAAGGCTGAGAGCTTCTTTACCAAGTTTTGATCCCTAAGCCTTTTAGTACCCATGAACCCTTAACCAGGGGGCAGGGCTATTCAGGAAGACCAGGGCTTTAAAAAAGTCACTCCTCAGCGACCAGAAGAGCTAGCGAACAGGAGTGTCTAACAGGGGAGTTTTGCGAGGGACTTCTCCAGGTGAAGGAGGAGCAATTATGTGACCCTGGGGGTAAGTTTGTTGTCTGTAGAGTGTGTGTGTGTGTGTGTGTGTGGGGGGGGGCTAGATACATGTAACATTCTTGCAACTTAAGGCCTAAAACACCCCCGATAAAAACAAAACATCAGCAAAGGAACAACCTACAGGAGTAAAAAGAGAATACGGGCTGAAGTCCAGCAACAGAGTGGGGGCTATCTAGTTTATTGCACCCAATGCAGCATGTATGATTACCTGCCCTCTGGGTGGGTGGTGTATGTGTGCATTCGGTGTAAGGAGCTTCTGGCCCTCAGAGACAGTGTATGGGCTTTGGAGACCAGAGTGGCTGAGCTGGCGGAGCTGAGGGAGACAGAGAGGTAAGTAAATGAGACTTCCCGGGACAAAGTAGAACGGTCCTACCCCTGGTCTGACAGCCTCTGTGCTGCTGAGGAGGATGAAAGTCCCAGGGAAGGAGAACATCCAACTGGAGCAGAGGGAAACGATCCCATAGTTGGGACCCTCCTTCCAGATGATGTCGTGGTCTCTCACTGAGGATACCTCTCTGTGGGAGGGAACTCCAGTTCTTAGGAAAAGACAGGTAATAGTTATGGGGGATTCAATCATTAGAAACATAGATAGCTGTGTTTGTGATGACCGGGAGAACCGCGTGGTGACTTGCCTACCTGGTGTGAAGGTTGCAGATCTCTCGAGACATCTAGACAGATGTATGTGTAGTGCTGGGGAGGAGCCACTGGTCGTGGTACGTGTAGGTACCAATGACATAGGGAAGGGTAGGAGAAAGCTCCTGGAGGCCAAATTTAGGCTGCTAGGTAAGAGATTGAAGTCCAGGAATTCCATGGTAGCATTCTATGAAATGCTTCCAGTTCTATGTGCAGGGCCAGTTAGGCAGAACTGCAGGGTCTCAATGCGTGGATGAGACGATGGTGTAGAGAGGAGGGGTTTAGACTTATTAGGAACTGGGGAAAAGTTTGGGAAAGGGGGAGCCTATACAGGAAGGATGGGCTCCACCTAAACCAAAATGGAACCAGAGTGCTGGAACTTAACATTAAAAAGGTCATAGAGCAGTTTTTAAACTAAGGGCTGGGGAAAAGCTGACGGGTGCAGAGCTGCACGTGGTTGGACAGAGGCATCCCTTAGGGGACGATCTATTAATGAAGATTCTCTATGTCCTAGTAAAGAGGAGAGAATGAAAAATGATTTAAAAAAAACAGGTAGGATCTGATGAGAAACAGTCAAGTGAAAAAGAGTCCTATTCTATTACATCATGTACTGGCAGACAGCTAAAAAATGACAAGTTTTTATAGTGCTCATATACAAATGCTAGAAGTCTAAATTAATAAGATGGGTGAACTAGAGTGCTTTGTATTAAATGAGGATATTGATATAATAGGCGTCACAGAAAATTAATGGAATGAGGATAATCAATGGAACACAGTAATACCAGGGTACAAAATATATCAGAGGGATAGAACAGGTCATGCTGGTGGGGGAGTGGCACTATATATGAAAGAAAGCACAGAATCAAATGAATTAAAAATCTTAAATGAACCAAACTGTACCACAGAATCTCTATGGATAGTAATTCCATGCTTTAATAATAAGAATATATCAGTAGGGATATATTACTGACCACCTGACCAATATAGCGATAGTGACTGTGAAATGCTCAGGGAGATTAGAGAGGCTATTAAAATAAAAAACTCAATAATAATAATGGGGGTTTCAGTTATCCCCATATTGGGTGCGTACATGTCACCTCAGGATGGGATGCAGAGATAAAGTTTCTTGACACCTTAAGTGACTGCTTCTTGGAGCAGTTAGTCCTGGAACCCACAAGAGGAGAGGCAATTCTTGACTTTAGTCCTAAGTGCAGCACAGGATCTGGTCCAAGAGGTGAATATAGCTGGACCGCTTGGTAATAGTCACCATAATATAATTAAATTTAACATACCTGTGGCAAGGAAAATACCACAGCAGCCCAACACTGTAGTATTTAATTTCAGAAAGGGAGACTATTCAAAAATTAAAAGGTACAGTGCCAAAAGTGAAATCCCTGCAAGCTGCATGGAAACTTTTTAAAGATACCATAATAGAGGCTCAATCCCAAATTAAAAAACACAGTAAGAGAACCAAAAAAAGGGCTACTGTGGCTAAACAACGTAAAAGAAGCAGTGAGAGACAAAGGCATCCTTTAAAAAGTGGAAGTTAAATCCTAGTGAGGAAAATAGAAAGGAGCATAAACTCTGGCAAATGAAGTGTAAAAATGTAATTAGGAAGGCCAAGAAAGCATTTGAAGAACAGTTAGCTCAAGACTCAAAGTAATAGCAAAAGAATTTTTAAGTACATCAGAAGCAGGAAGCCTGCTAAACAACCAGTGGGGCCACTGGATGATCGAGGTGCTAAAGGAGCACTCAAGGACAATAAGGCCATTGCGGAGAAACTAAATGAATTCTCTGCGTCGGTTTTCACGGCTGAGGATGTGAGGAAAATTCCCAAACCTGAGCCATTCTTTTTAGGTGACAAATCTGAGGAACACTCCCAAATTGAGCTATCAATAGAAGAGGTTTTGAAACAAACTGATAAACAGTAATAAGTCATCAGGACCAGATGGCATTCACCCAAGAGTTCTGAAGAAACTCAAATGTGAAATTGCAGAACTACTAACTGTAGTTTGTAACCTATCATTGAAATCAGCTTCTGTACCAAATGACTGGAGGATAGCTAATGTAACACCAATTTTTAAAAAGGGCTCCAGAGGTGATCCTGGCAATTACAGGCCGGTAAGTCTGACTTCAGTACTGGGCAAACTGGTTAAAAATATAGTAAAGAACAAAATTGTCAGACACCTAGAACATAATTTGTTGGGGAAGAGTCAACATGGATTTTGTAAACGGAAATCATGCCTCACCAATCTACTAGAATTCTTTGAGGAGATCAGCTAGCGTGTGGGCAAGGGGGATCCAGTGGATATAGTGTAATTAGATTTTCAGAACGCCTTTGACAAGGTCCCACACCAAAGGCTCTTAAGCAAAGTAAGCTGTCATGAGATAAGAGGGAAGGCCCTCTCATGGATTGGTAATTGGTTAAACGGTAGGAAACAAAGGGTAGGAATAAATGGTCAGTTTTCAGAATGAGCAGTAAATAGTGGTGTCCCACAGGGGTCTGTACTGGGACCAGTCCTATTCAACATATTCATAAATGATCTGGAAAAAGAGGTAAACGGTGAGGTGGCAAAATTTGCAGACGATACAAAACTACTCAAGATAGTTAAGTCCCAAGCAGACTGTGAAGAGCTACAAAAGGATCTTACAAAACTGGGTGAATGGGCAACAAAATGGCAGATGAAATTCAATGCTGATAAATGCAAAGTAATGCACATTGGAAAACATAATCCCAGCTATACATATGAAAGAATGGGGTCTAAATTAGCTGTTACCACTCAAGAAAGAGATCTTGGAGTCATTGTGGATAGTTCTCTGAAAACATCCACTCTGTGTATAGCGGCAGTCAAAAAAGTGAACAGAATGACAGGAATCATTAAGAAAGCGATAGATAATAACACAGAAAATATCTTATTGCCTCTATATAAATCCATGGTATGCCCACATCTTGAACACTGAGTGCAGATGTGTTTGCCCCATCTCAAAAAAGATATATTGGAATTGGAAAAGGTTCAGAAAAGGACAACAAAAATTATTAGGGGTATGGAATGGCTTCCATATGAGGAGTGATTAGCAAGACTTGGACTTTTCAGCTGAGAAAAGAGACGAGTAAGGGGGGATATGACAGAGATCTATAAAATTGTGACTGGTGAAGAGAAAGTAGATAAGAAAGTGTTGTTTACTCCTTCTCATAACACATGAACTAGGGGTCACCAAATGAAATTAATAGGCAGCTGGTTTAAAACAAACAAAAGGAAGTATTTTTTCACACAATGCACAGTCAACCTGTGGAACTCCTTGTGAAGGCCAAGGCTATAACAGGGTTCAAAAAAGAACTAGATTAGTTCATGGAGGATAGGTCTATCAATGGCTATTAGCCAGGATGTGCAGGCGTGGTGTCCCTAGCCTCTGTTTGCCAGAAGCTGGGAATGGGTGACAGGGGATGGATCACTTGATGATTACCTGTTCTGTTCATTCCCTCTGGGGCACCTGGCACTGGCCACTGTCGGCAGACAGGATACTGGGCTAGATGGACCTTTGGTCTGACCCAGTATGGTCGTTCTTATGTTCTTACTCCACAAAGACCCAGATTTCTGAGCTGAATTTCAGGTTTGAGCAACCCCAGGTCCCAAAGGGAAGCTGCGTAGAAACAACAGAATTTCACCTGTGTTCATGTTGAAGCGCACATTTTACATGACAGAAAACATTTATCGGACCAGGTTTGTGTGACACTGGACCAGATTGTGTGGGAAAAGCTTGTGAATCATTTGACAACTCTGACCTGAGTTTGGAATGAAAATTAAACCCCGGTGAGTTTAGGTATTACCAATATTTTGCATAGTTCAGAAAGAAGCCTTGACATGCATTTTGCGTTCATACTCTTTATTTCCAAATCTGATAGAATTTTAGGATGAAATTCTGCCCTTTGATTGGTGTGTGGGTTCCACTAACTCACTGGAAGCTGCACCAGTGTGGCTGTTAAAAACGGATTTGTCCATATTAGTGTTTATATAAATACTTGAGAATTCTGAATCTAGCAAAACCTAGCATGGTGATCTGGCACCCTGCCCACTAGTTTATATTTCTATTCCTGTTTTATTATCCAAGTCTGGATATCATTACCATGATTCTCTCACTGATATCCCCCTCTGTGATCTGTCCATTCCACCCTTTTTAGTGTGCTGTTCAGGATGGCGAACTGAACACGGATATGATTTTTTTAGAACAGTGAATTTCCTGTTGCAACTGACACCTCATTCTGCACATGGAGATCTTTCACCCCCTTAGGTCTCCACCTCCCTACAAGAGCATGAGTTTGAATGGCAAGTTGTTTCACCAACATGCCATCCCTTGTGTCATTGGGACACAGTCTGATCCATAATCTGCTTTAAATGCCTTGCCCCACTGGAAGCAAATGATGAATATTTCATTCTCTAGAATACTGCAAAACTTCCTGTGCTGTAGGGACAGTGCAGTTAGTCTTGGCAATGACACTGTCCATTAAAAGCTCTGAGCTGCCCAACTCAAGTGTACACTATACATACATTAACTTTTGTCCTTCATCAGCTCTTGGTCTCATAGCCAGAGGAAAAGATGTTAGGATTTGCTTGAGCTGAGCAATACAATATTTTTGTTCAGCTGTGAAGTTGATTAATAATTTGGAAATTAAATCAATATAGACTTTGATTTTTATTAGCGTGGGGTTTGCATGTAAACCTTTTGTACTGGCATTTGTAGCAGGACTAGAGAAACTTTAAGGGAAAATTAAGTCTCTCCCTGCCTCTAACCCTGCGCCCCTTTCCCCCCCAGAAATGTAAATGAAACTCCAAGGATCAGAATCCTGGCAGTTGTTCTTGCTGTTTGTCTTTCTGATTATTCTGTGACCTACATTTTCAAAAAAAAGCAAGCAGGTTTGGATGCGTCGGTTTTTGGGTGCCCAGCATAAGGCACCTTCATTTAAATTTCTGAGCACTCACCGTCTGAAAATTAAGGACCCTTAAAAAGTCTGCATCTGGTCAGCCAAAAATTGAAGCACTCAAAATCATGTTTGAAAATGTAGGACTTCTGTCTTGGTTCCTAATCCAGATTTTTTAAACAATGCAGATATATTGACTTGTTCAGAGAGCAAAGATACAGTAATTTGGGTTCATATCTCTATTTGCAGCTGCCCCTGTCTGAATTAATTGAGTAAATGTAAGCTGGCCGAGCTTCCAGAGCATTATGTAAGTTGTTCAGAGGTTTTGAGAAGTAACCTATGCACAAGGGTAACAATAATAATCCAGTTTAGTTGGTCACTGCCTTTGTGTCAATGGTATTGAGACACTTCACAAAATAACTGCCAGCATGCACAGTGCAGGTTAAAAACATAGGTTAGAATTTTCAAACTTGAGTGGCTCAAAGTAGGCACTTAAAAATCCCTATCGCGTTATTAAGGTAGCCTGAATTTCAGAGTCAATGGGAGCTTCAGGTGCTCAGCAACTCTGAAAATCAGGCCA
The DNA here is from genome assembly GCF_015237465.2 of Chelonia mydas. NCBI lineage: Eukaryota > Metazoa > Chordata > Testudines > Cheloniidae > Chelonia > Chelonia mydas. The sequence goes on along the minus strand of NC_057852.1, from coordinate 125,108,234 downwards.
GTTTAATTAAGGGACTCAACATGGATTTAGGAGTCTGATCCAAAGTCTATTGAAGTCAATGGGAAGACTCCCTTTGACTTCAAGGTGTTTTAGAGAGGGCTGTAGGTACCAACTTTAGCTAAGTAAGACTGAAAAATGGGGCTTAAGATTCTTGGAGTAAGCGCAAGTTAAACAATAAAATCAACTGCAGTGTAATGGGGAAACCTTTACAAAATGATAAGGCCTTTAAACAGAGGCAATGCATGGGGGGAGAGATGCAGGGTCATATGTCCCCCCTGCTCTCCCCCCCCGCCCCCGATTTGCTACTTAGCTTGTACTAAGCATGCTCACAGGGACTGAGCATGCTCACTAACACTGCTGAAATCAGCTGCCCTCATTCTCCCCTCCGCTGTCAGCCGGCACGGGTCACCTCTGATAAAACTCTTTTGAAAAGAGGTGCCAAATCCATAACACTTCTCAAGTCTGGCAGCAGCCCACTCTGGGAAGCCAAGGTAGGAGAACCATAAATTCAGTTCTTTCTGCCACTGACTTTGGAACAGGCAGCCAGAGGTGAAAGTGGGCCAGTACAGGCCGGTGTGGTGTACCGATAAGAAGTGGCTGCCAGTATGGGCCCGTACACAGCTGACGTTAAAGCGCCACCGTGGCAGCACTTTAAAGTCGCTGCCCCTTTTGAGCCCCCACCCCAGAGCCACCGGGGGGGCGGGGAAGGGGCAGCTGTCCCGGGGCCTGGCGATTTAAAAGGGCCTGGGGCGACCAGCTGCTACCGCAGCAGTGGCCGGAGCCCCAGGCCCTTTAAATCGCCGCCAGAGCCCCGGCTGGCGTGGGCTGGGCAGCGTTGAAGGGCTGGCTGGGGGAGGCTGACCCCCCTCAGCCCCGCCCCTTCTTCGCGAGGCCCCGCCCCTTCTTCCTGGGTCCCAGAGCCGGGCCCCTGTACCAGTAAGACTTTTAAGTTACTTTCACCCCTGCCAACAACTCTTCTTCCACAGACCTTAGTGTGAGAAAAGGTGCACAGGGTTCCATAAGCCGTAGGTTCTCAAATACTCTGGGGAAGGGTAGGGTATACAAACCTACATAACTAGAGAGATTAGACAATACCTGCAAAAAGAAAAGGAGTACTAGTGGCACCTTAGAGACTAACCAATTTATTTGAGCATAAGCTTTCGTGAGCTACATGCATCCGATGAAGTGAGCTGTAGCTCACGAAAGCTTATGCTCAAATAAATTGGTTAGTCTCTAAGGTGCCACAAGTACTCCTTTTCTTTTTGCAAATACAGACTAACATGGCTGTTACTCTGAAACTAGACAATACCTGTAATGTTACTGCAATGTGCCCCAGTCTTTTGGATAATGCAGCAAATACAGCCCTGTGAAGCAGTCAAATCTTGAGGAATTCCCTGAACCAAGGACAAATGATTGTGACACAGTAAATGGAACATCTGGTATCCAGAGCCCAAGTTCTGATCTGAGCTAGACAGATATGCAATCCTGGTGTCCCATGGCTGTGTCACTCAGCACAGAATTTCACCCGGGGCAGGTTCTGTCCCACTATTCCAGCCCTTTTGACAGCTCATGTGGTGCAAAGAGGCCAGAATCTGGCAACAGCTGTCCTGCTAAAAGTTGCCCCAGAGGGGGCAACTCTCATCAGACATAAAGCCTGTGGCACTGGCTCCTACACCAAGTGCTCATCCCATACTCCAGACAGGGGACATGTTGGTGAGGTAGGAAGTATGCTGGAGGCAGATTTGGATCCGGGTGCAAAATGAATGGCCGTCATCAGAAGACATTTAATATTGTAAAGTCCAGCTCTGATCATGGCTTACACCTGTTTGTTTGACAGCAGCTACAGACCAAGGGCCATGCTCATACTGTGAATACATTAGCTTGCTGGAACCTCATTAAAAATCAGGAGGCCTCAAGGAAATGACAATCTCTTCATACTTTCAGCTGAACCCAAAATAATAAATGAATGACCCAGTTCCTCTGTCATTGATTTCAGAAATAAGCAGAGTGGCACCTCATCAGAATTTGGAGAGAGTGAAATAGAGCTGAACATAATTTATATTGTAATGATATAACATTTAACAATGTCTTTGAGAAAAGGAAGGATGTAGACACCAAAATGCACCAGAGCCTAAAAAACCCAAATCCAGTCAAATTCTAATTCAAGCCAGTGAGAATTTACTCAACCCCACTGAGACTACTGTCTATCAAGCAATAGCTAAACCAGATTAATCAATTGCTGGTTGCATCTAACTTGTACTCAAGGTAATTCAGCAGGATATGATGAACAACTATACCTGTTGTGCATAAATGACCAAATGTTTAAAGGTTTCAGAGTGGTTTCAAGTTTTAAAGGGATGCTATTCAATTTCTATATGCATCAGTTTTAAAAACTGTACACAGAATCAACATAATGAAAAAGGAAAAACCTTCAGCTAACCACTGAATGGCAGATTAACTCCTGGGTCAAGATCCACTTAGGGAGGAAGGGCTGTCAGGTTATGGCTCCCTGATTCTCAAGCCACAGATGCCTCTGTGTAAATTAGAGCAGCCTAAAGACTTCTCTAACTTATACTGACTAGTTGTGGTTCCTATGGAGCCATATGCCAGCTGAGAATTTTCACGGCAGAGATGTATTCCACCCTCCTTCCAGCATGCCTCCTTCCTCACCAACATGTTCCCATACTGGGGCATGAGGTAAGTAGTTGGTGTAGGAGCCAGCTCCACAGGCTTTACACCTGATGAGAGTTTTCCCCCTCTGGAGCAATTTTCAGACGGACAGCCGTTGCCCAATTCTGGCCTGTTTGCATTACATGAGCTGCCAAAAAGGGCTGAAACAGTGGGACAGAACCTGCCCCAGGTGAAATTCTGTGCTGAGCGACACAGCCATGGGACACCAGGATTGCATATCTGTCTAGTTCAGAACAGAATGTGGACTCCGGATATGTACAAATCATTGTGGACCATTTACTGTGTCAGAACCATTTGTCCTTGGTTTGGAGGATTTCTCCGAAGAGCTGTCACCCTGCAAACTTTGCAGAGGAGCTAGTGCACTTACAACAGAAGAGATGATCCAAGGGGGCAGCTTGTGGTACACATAAGTCCTCTGTTCCATCCTCCAAATTGTCTGATCATTTCCTTGGGAGAAGGGCCGAATCATGAAGCAACAAAAGGGTGAAAACAGATTGATCCTAGGCTCTTAATGGCAATGGTCAGTACAGTATTATCAACTTCCATTGTTATTCTCATCTCTGTTGAGAGAAGTGCTGTCATCATATGTCCTCAGCATCGTCATGAATGTCACAGGATCCTGTCATTGTGAGTGAAAATGTTATCAAGGGGATCTGATATCTTTAGCCTTCGCATAGCTGGTCAGATCAAAGGCCAACTTTTCAGTGACACCAAAACAGTATTTTGATTCCCCTATGTTCATATTTGCCCTATTTCAGTGACTAATTTTCAGCAATCCTGCAGGAATGTGGATCATATAATAAGCCTCAAGTATATGCACAGGGCACCTTCAAATTGTTAGCAGTCGTTACATACTCTGCACTTTGCTGGTCCTACTTGAATGGATTTTAAAATGTTAACTTCCTGTGAAGCTGGGAATGCAGTGAATGACTCTGACAAACAGATAACGGCAACACCATGATCCTGCCTGTCACTCAGGCGCAAAACCTGGAGTTCATCTTTGTGGTGTACACCCAGGATTCTTTCTCAGCACATCCAGGGTGTATCCAAACTTCGGCACTCCCTCCTACCTAACCTCCGTAAGATGCTTCCTTTCCTATCTCTCCACACAGCAAAAATTCCTGCCCATCATCACCTAACATGATCACTACAACTGCCTCCTCTCTGGTCCCCCTAGCATCCATATCCCCCACACTCCAAGCCAATCACGTTGCTGCTGCTAACATCTTCCTCACCCATTCCATTGGACCCCTCTTTGTATCGGTCATCTGGAGCCGCGTTTTACCTCATCAAGCTAAGCAAGTGGCCCCACCTTCAAGACCTTCACCATTCTGCCCCTCCCTGCTTGTGTGCTCCCATCTCTTAGTCTCTTACCGTGTTGTCTCCTCCACCTCTGCTTTCCCGCTGATGCCAGCCCCATCCACCTATTTGTCAACTTTCACACCTTCTTCCATGCTGCTCTTTAGACATGGAAAGCCCTCACTGAATTAGTCTGTAAGTCCGTTTCCCTTTGCTCTTTCAGATCCCCCCTTGAAAGTTGCCCTGGTGGCTATGTGAACTCATCCAGACAATATTTTAAGAGGCAAATGGAGATAGTTACCACTTACTATATGTGGGCCTGATCCAAATCCCATTGAAGACAGTGGAAAGACTCCCACTGAGTTCAGTGAGTTCTGGATAAGGCCCTAGAGTTATAATTATGAGGAAAAAATGGCAAATGTATATATTTGCATGTAAAATTGTATATATATGAGATCCTTCATTGACATTCCACAGGTGTATCTCTGCACCTAAGTATAGCCTCATTGATTTCACAGATCTGTTCTGGGGCACAAGGGCCCACTCATGTGGATGTCACTCTGTAACCCACTGGTGAGTGTGTGTTATGGGTCCCCCTCTGTGCCCAATTCACCGCTGATGTGAGTCTGTTACAGCCCCACCTAGAGCATGTTTGCTCTTTAGTTCAAGCTGAACAGCTTGTGCTTCTTAGCTCTGGAGGTCCTTAGTTCAATCCCCAGTGGGTCTGCTGAGAGGGGGCCTTCACAATTGCAGAATCAGGGACTACTTACGTCTGGTCTACACTACAGACCTATATCGCTATAACTTTGTCGATTTTTCACACCCCTCAGTGACATAGTTATACCAACCTAACCCTCCATGTAGACCGTGCCTTTCACGGAGGTGGATTACCTACACCGAGAAAAGAGCTTTCTCCCATTGACTTAGATCATCTTCATTAAAGGGCTACAGTGGGGCAGATGCATCGGTGCAGCTGTGCAAATGCAGTGTTTTAAGTATAGACATGCCCTTAGAATGTAAACTCTTAAGGTCAAGAAGGGTGTCTTCATATATGTTTATGAAGTAGCTAGCACAATGGGCCCCAGATCCTGAATGAAGTCTCTGGGCTCTATTTAATACAAATAAATAATTATAGCGGAGAATGGGTAAATGGAAAAACAAAGCTATCATTTTTTTTTATCAGACTTCCTCTTCCTTTCAACAAAGCAGTTCAATGTGAAGTCAAAGTTCATTGACACATTCTCCGTACTTGGTAGGATGATTGTTTTATATTAGCCATTGACTTGGCCTGCATTGATCCTTGAGAATGTATCGCACAAATCATTTTGCACTAAACTGCTGAATCAATGAAGAAATCTCCTGGAAAATTTATATTAAAAGTCGCTGCTTGCCTAAATGAGTTCCCTGTGCCCCATATTGAATATTTTGCTGATGAATTGAATGAGTTTAAATTTGAACATTGCAGACCCATTAAAGAATGAATTCTTAAATCAAATTCTGCCATTTATGATTGAAATGAGATTTCCCCTGCAGTAGACTAGCCGCTATATAAATCAGTTGTGCGTTTTATACTGTACCATAAACAAGATATAATTCTTTTAAATACACAACAGGTGCCTTAAATCTTTTGATGCATCTTGTATTTATCTGATGTTGATTTTAGTATATTTACACCAGGTAACTAACATGGGTTTATAATAGAATATAGTTTCTGAAGGTTAAAGAAGCCATAATCTTTGCTTTTAAATGCAGCTGAGTTTTCAGGCATTCTACTTTACATCAGTGTTCACAGTTGGGTTATAGGTTTAATTTAGAATAAATAATTTCCTTTTGGTCCATAAAAATACAAACCTGTTAGAGTAAGGTTACATACAGGGCAAATTCCACTCAATGTAATGGAGAGTAGGATTTTTTCTGTTCTCCTGCCACGCTAGTTTTTAATACTTTACTCTTTGAATCGGTTTTCTTTTCTTTCTACTGGGGCCCTCTGTACATTGAGTGGTTGGCTGACCATTGGTGCATAACTTCAGCCTGGGATCAAAATTGTTCCATGCTTGCGCTCAGTCCTGAAATTGTTCCAAATGCAAGACTCCCATTGACTTCAGTGGTCTTTACTTTCCTTTCCTTTCCCCACACACAGGCAGTGTTGCACGCTGGCCAGATGCATTATGGGCGTTTATTGCCTTCCATTGAAGCATCAGGCAGAAGCCACTGTTGAAGTTGGTATACCAGACTTGATAGACCACTGGTCTGTTCTCCCATGGCATAATCTATACTCCAGAATTTGCTCCAAGTGTATGTGTATGCTCTGACTCACGATCTCCTTCCATACTGAACAGAGTAAAGAGAAAAAGAAGAAGAAAAAAAAACACTGGGGACAAATTAGCAGCTGGTGTAAGTCACTGTGTTTCAGCTGAAGTCAATGGAGCCATGCGAATTTACACCAGCTGAGGATCTGGCCATTTTAAGTTTTCAGCCGTATTTACATAGACAAAATTGCAGTGAAATAATAGTGTGCTTCAGTGGGCTAACAGTGAGCAGCAACAGCGCATTGTGGGTTACTGAGCCTGCTGGTATTGAACTTAATTTTACATAGCACCAAGGTTTATGGTAATGTGATACCAAGAAGTAAGCTTGATATAAAGTCTGAAAAAAGCGAGTCAGACATGCAGGAGTTCAGACTAAGTGATCATAATGTTCCTTCCGATCTTAAAAATATGTGAATCTATGACATGCAAAAAAATGCTGAATGCAAACATATAAAGGAAATAGCAGTTTAATTGTTCAGTACTCTAAAAGAGCTTCTTCCATTATGCCTGAGACATACTGCATAAGAGCCAAATGCAAAACCAGAGCAAGCAGGTGGAATTCCATTGATTTCAGTGGACATGCAACCACTTTCACTGAGTGTGAATCTGGCCCTTATGTGGTATTGGTGTTACTCTCCTTCTTTAGGGTAGGATGATGTGCTAGAGTCTGCAGGTTGGTATATTATGGCTAGTCTGAGCTTTAAGAAAACTTTTTTTTCCCAAGTCCTGTCAGAAAATGGGGTTTAAAAGCAGCTCCCAGTACAAAGATGTCTCTAAATCACAGGTACTGCAGAAGGGCTGGAATCACTCACTTTAACCAGGTTGTAAAAACTCACTATTGATGCTGTAGTAACTAATGTTTCATCCCGTGGCTGCTAATGTTTTTATGTCTCTGTGGGCCTCTTTCCTCCAAGGACAAACATCAAGGTTTTTATAACTATCCGTTGATCGTTTCTGCTAAAGTAGGGGAGGTGAATTTTCAGCAAGATAACAAAGGTGTTATCTCTATCCAGGGAGGCTATAAAGGATATTGGGAAGATAACATCTAATTGAAGATTCAGTTTTCCAAGTGTCAAATTGTTTTGATGACTAATTGATTTACATAGACTGGATTCATTCGCAAAGCAAATATTTTTTAGATCTTTCTGTCTGTCTTCCTTCATGGCAGTAAGTAGATCTGTTTACTTTCTAGAAAATGATAGACTTACTAGGTCTGGCATGGACGAGGCACCTGTTTTAGCTCTTTGTTTTGGATATAGGCCAGTGTAGGATTCTAATGTTAGTGAAGGTGTGTTTAGTGATCTAAGTCCAAGACTGGAAGTCTGGAATAGCTGAGTCCTGATTGGTGTGACTAGGTGCTCAAATACTAAGAATCTGAATAGAATAGAAAAGAATAGAATTCTCTCAATAGTTTTTGAAATTTTGAAAGACCACTATAACATTTCAAAAAATCCCATCAAATGTTTGACTGTTTTTTCAACCAGCTCTAGTGCAGGGCATGGCCTGGAAGGTGCCCACACTCCTTCCTCCTACACCCCTTCTTATCTTGCTAACACTGATGCGCCTGAATAGCTTTATTTGTGTAATCTGTAATGTTACTCATGTAAGTAAAGTTTGCTTATGCATATAAACATTTGCATAATCAACCCCTTAGAGACAATCAAAGAACTAATACAAATCATTTGCTTAACAAAGGTAGTCTTCTAACAAAAACAGAGTAGAATTGTACTCAGAGGGTGAAATCCTGGTCCTATTGAAGTCAATGAGAGTTTTGCAATTAACTTCAGTGTGGCCAAGATTTTACCCTGAATGGTTGGACATATTCTGGAGCAGTTTCTTATGATACAAGATTGACTTGTAATTATGTTCCTTATACTGAACCATGCATAAAATTCTATGCTTGTGATACTAATAACATCTTAGAATAATTTTCTTGTATATGCTATTACTATATCTTTCTTTTGATTTGCATACAATTCACATTAGACAACGTCATTAATTGGTGAGTTTCACTTTTGCATATCCTCATTTTCATTTCTCATAATGACAATTTTGTCATGTTTGGGTGTCCATAATGCAAAGGACACAAAAAAACCCCAAAAAACAAAAAAAAAAACCCACCTCACTCCTGTTTTTATTAATTGTAAAGAAATTCAGTAAAACATTTGTGATCATATCGTTCTGAAACCCATCCACTCTGTACTTTAAAAAAAATAAATATAAATTTGAAGTCTAGAATATTTGGCATTATCCCGTCTCTCCAAATTTTGTTACAACATGGCAAAATTTAATTTGAGGATTTTACCTTTAAAATAACAAATTTGTCCAAGGATGCTGAAATCAAATTTTGCTTTTTATTAACAACATATGAAACATTATTTTGTTATAATATTTGAATGATCAGTTTTTTCCCCAAAACTCTTGAACACAACTGCACCCTTTAAAAACAATTTTAGTGTGAATTTTATTGCTCATAAAAATGAACGACTGATTCATAGCTAGAACCAGACTTAGTGCAGTCAGACGTTAAGCAGTCTTCCCCACACAGCCATGTCAATGCATCTTGGCCAGGACTTACAATACTCCTTCTGTTCCAGTCAACAAATATTGCCAGTTTTGATGGCTTGTGATTTAGACGAAAATCCACTGGAGACTGGCTTGAGGCTACTACACTCGTTTCATTTGTGACCAAATACTAGTTTAAATTTAGGCTCCAATAGGAAAAGCGTAGTAAATCAGCCCGTTTGTGTCTTTGGATTCTGCTCTATTGTGGCCCAGGCTTCAGCATTTGCACATTGACTCAAAATATATAATTTCTTGTTTTGCCTTTATCAATATTTTTAACCGTATTTAGAAAAAGTGAAACCTTGGAATAAGTTACATTTACCAATATTTCAGAATTAATCTACCTGATATTTCAGTTAACCACTGCATAGGGTTTTGTGTAAGTTTGAAGGGAATTTTCAGTAACTTTTTCTCTTTTCTGATTGCTTTTAACTGTAAATCCATTAAGGCAGAAGTTCTTTTTCACTCTTCTCCTAATGAAGAAAGAACATGCCTTTTGAGAAGGAGTGGCTGACAGATAATTGCTTTCATTGGATAAACCTAATATATTTCCTTTGGCCATTTAACATTCCAAATCATTTTACACGTATAGAACATTGTGTGTATAATTGGATGAAGGATCTTAATTCACGTTACCAAAAAAAAATGTGAAATTGATATTACTTCATTGATTTTAATAAAGCCTTTGAAGATCTGAGAACAAAGAAGCATATTGGTTCTTTAATTAGTAAAGGATTTATTCAATAAGTTATTGGACAAGTTAATTTACAGGACTTAATTTTGCTATTGAAAGGTTTAGCCTCCTTCCCTCCAAAATTGGGACGATGGACCATTCCAATACTGTGAAGGTGATGACCTTGTGATAACCCGTGTGTTCATCAGTCAAATTACTGTCCCCAGTAATGATAATGCCAAAGCTCTGGAACACTGGGGCAGCTAATCTGTATTCAAATTACACTCAATGAAACAGCAAGCACAATTCAAGTAATAACTCACTAGCACTGAGAGGTGAAGGGAGACGCTCAGACCCCTTCATGCAGATTGGACATTATCATACATTTCTTAGGTGTTGGACAGGTCTGCATGAGAGGGTTGTTAATGAAAATATCAATCAAAAACTCTGCTGACTTAATGGTCAATTTAAATTAATTAATTGGAAAGGAAAAAGTTGAGAAGGACAGCATTGATTGTTTAGCTTAAAGCAGTTGGCAGGCAGTGAGAACAAGGTTGCCCAAATAAGACAATGTTTCCTTATGAAGGCTGATGCTATGCCTACAATGTTGAGCCTGGGAAGTAAAAACAGTAGAGATCCCCAATTTAAACTCTCTGCTACTTTGCATCATGGTTCACTGAACTGGGCACAGAATGTTGAGCATACATTAACTTATAACAACAGATCCTCAAGTGGTGTAAAGCTGACTCCAACAGCGCTATACGCTAGCTGAGGATCTGGCCCTCGTTTTCCAGTCACACCTCCAACAGAGAATTCTTTGGTTCTCACTGATAGGTTTTTATATCCCTTTCTCGTAATTTAGAGTTGGAATGAGTTTGCCAGTGGTAGCTATTTAGTTGAATATATAACAAAAATGTGTTGTCGTCTTTGCGGCTCTCATTTGCACGTGTGAGTAATTGAAGATGAGATATTAAGTTAAGAAAAAGTAGGAACTTCTCTAAAAATTCAAAGTGAAAAACTGGCCCCACTGAAATCAATAGGAGTTTTGCCATTGACTTCAGTGGATTGAGGATTTCACCCAGGATGTCCCATGGGAGCTGAGTTCTATGTCGGTAATATATATTTAGAGGCAATAGAAATGGCCAAATTAAAAGATTTTCTAATTCATTGACATTGAGCAGAACCTGGTATTGTGTTAAACTGGTTGGGTAGGACATGGGATGTGCAGTGTATTAAAACTATCCTATTTTTGCTATTTTTTAACATAAAGAGCTTCCAGTGGAGATTGTTACTCTTTAGGTGGATTCATGCCAGCAAATGATAAAGCTGAAAAGGAAAGTGGAAACTATTGTAAAATGTGATCGATGATAGACCAGGAAAGTGGCATATGGAGTGGCTTTAGGATTAGGCTAGGGCTTGTGATGCAGGTTTGAGGTCAAATCAGGGATAGCGCTTGGGGTTGGCACCATAATTTCCTGACCTCTTGCTGTGTAAGATTTCAACCCAAAATAGTAAATACCTAACAAGATCAGATGACCTCATCGGATTTCAGTTGCATCTGAGCAGAACTAAAAACTGTACTCCTTTCAGTTTAAGTTCTGACCCAAAAACAAAGTTATAAAGTAGGGTGAGTTCTTGTTTCCTTGTTTCCTGGGAACTCAAAGGGAACTCAGAAGCTCTGTCTTGGGCCCCTCTCCACTTTCAGCCAATGACCTTTTTTTTTTTCTTCATTTGTTTCCTGACTGCACTGTTTCTAAATCACACACGGTCATTCATGTCAGCGCAGAATATAGACATCAACACAAAGTGCAATGCAGGTGGAAATAAATCTGGGATGTAAAATGAAATGGTGATCCAGCAAGTTTGCTTAAAAAGAAAGGATTCCATAAGCAATCCTAGTGCTATTAGTTCAGAGAGGGTGGGACAATAAATTGACCTAATGAGACTGAAGTGAAACTATAAAAAGAGTAATTAGATACTTAATAGTATTAATTATTATATTAGTAGTAATTGTTATTATTTTATTATTTATCAATAGTAAATAGCACCATAATGTAGGGCTGCATGGCACTTTATGGGGATAATATCCTGGAGCTGGTTCCCTGATCTTGCCTGGCCCCTTTCTTCCACTTCATCAGTGTAAAGGGGGCAGAAACAGCCCCCTGGGGATACCTGTAGTATGAGGAGGTTACTCTGGCAGTATAGGGCTACCCCCCTTCTCAGCCCCTACATTCAGTGACATCTTAGAGGAGTGGGGGGACATGACCAGAGCACTATTGTGCACTGATTATTCTTGGATGCTGCAACAGTCCCTCTGGGCCTCAGCTACCATTTCAGCAAGGCATAAATTAGAGCAATCCTGAGGCTGCTCTAACTTACCCTGGGGGCTTCCCTACAAAGTTGAGAATACCAGAGGCTGAGCACCACCTGTGTTTTCTTTTCCTTGTGTTCCTGCACTGGATGAAGGTTGGCTGGAACAGAGTCAACTCCATTGTTCCTGCACTGAGTAGTTTATAGTCTAGGTTAGTAATAGGATGACATGACTCGGAGGGAGAGAGACTCCCAGCAAATGAGGTAATGAGGTTGCTTTTTGTCAAAGGGTTTGTATTGTGCTAGTTCTAGGGCTGTCAATTAATTGCAGTTAACTCACGCAATTAACTCAGAAAAATGAATCACGATTCAAAAACTTAATTGTGATTAATTGCAGTTTTAATTGCACTGTTAAAGAATAGAATAACAATGGAAATGTATTAAATATTTTGGATGTTTTTCTACATTTTCAAATATATTGATTTCAATTACAACATAGAATACAAAGTGTAGAGTGCTCACTTTATATTTATTTTTTATTACAAATATTTGCACTGTAAAAAACAAAAGAATTATTTTTCAATTCACCTAATATAGGTACTGTAGTGCAATCTCTTTATCATGAAAGTTGTACTTAAAAATGTAGAATTATGTACAAAAAATAACTGCATTCAAAAATAAAACAGTGTAAAACTTTAGAGCCTACAAGTCCACTGAGTCCAACTTCTTGTTCAGCCAGTCGCTCAGACAAACAAGTTTGTTTACATTTGCAGGAAATAATGCTGCCCACTTCTTGGGCAGCATTATTACAGCGTCACCTGAAAGTGAGAACGTCGAACTGTTGTAGCCGGTGTCACGAGATATTTACGTGCCAGATGCGCTAAACATTCGTATACCTCTTCATGCTTTGGCCACCATTCCAGAGGACATGCTTCCACACTGATGACAGGTTCTGCTTGATAACAATCCAAAGCAGTGTAGACTGAAGCATGTTTATTTTCATCGTCTGAGTCAGATGCCACCATTTGGTTCGGGTTCTGGTGGTTCGGGTTCTGTAGTTTCTGCATTGGAGTGTAGCTCTTTTAAGACTTCTGAAAGCACGCTCCATACCTCCTCCCTCTCAGAATTTGGAAGGCACTTCAGATTTTTAAACCTTGGGTTGAGTGCTGAGGCTATCTTTAGTAATCTCACATTGGTACCGTCTTTGTGTTTTATCAAATCTTCAGTGAAAGTGTTCTTAAAATGAACAACATGTGCTGGGTCATCATCTGAGACTACTATAACATGAAATGTATGGCACAATGCACCTAAAACAGAGCAGGAGACATACAATTTCCCCTCAAGGAGGTGTCATAAATTTAATTAATGTATTATTTTTTTAACGAGTGTCATCAGCATGGATGCATGTCCTCTGGAATGGTGGCTGAAGCATGAAGGGGCATACGAATGTTTAGCGTATCTGGCTTGTAAATATCTTGTGATGCCGGCTACAACAGTGCAACATTCTCACTTTCAGGTGACACTGTAAATAAGAAGCGGGCAGCATTATTTCCTGCAAATGTAAACAAACTTGTTTGTCTGAGCGATTGGCTGAACAAGAAGTTGGACTCAGTGGACTTGTAGGCTCTAAAGTTTTACACTATTTTATTTTTGAATGCAGTTATTTTTTGTTTTATACAGTGCAAATATGTTTAATAAAAAATAAATATTGTCATCTATTGTCAGAGACGGAGGAAGGAGTTTGACACTGAGGAGAGATTTGAAGGAGGAGATAGCGACTATGTGGTGCGCAAGATCAGTGATGTGGGCATCCCAGGACAAGGTATCAAAGTGCTTTGAGAAGAAGGAAATGGAGGGGAAGAAAGTATAGTTACCCCATTACTGAGTGGTAGTAGATTTCAGAGCTTTGTAGATCACATTTCCTGTTTAAATAGAAATCAGTGGGTGAAGCAGTCAAGGTATTTTGTATGTAATTTGCTTGTTTACAGCAATGTACTCAGGTCCAGCTTCCTTAAACACAGATGGTCCCAAACTATATACTGCTGCTCAATGAAGGCACTACTTCCATGTCACCAAGAATCCAATCGCTCTTGGTCCCTGTATCCCTTGGGCTGTCCTGCATAATACTTTGTCCCGCATTGCTGCCTGGGTTTTTCACCTGGAAAACATCCTAATCTAAGGCTGATTGTTTTACACCACCTTACACCACAGGGGCTCAAAGGGTGGGCCTGGATGTTCACCCTCCTTTGGAGCAGCTGCTGTTTGATGCAGGGGAAACGCAAAAAAGGTTTGGGTGTCCATACAGACAAAGAAGGGTGTTTTACCCACCCAATCCTCTTAATAACTGTCTGGGTGCAGTCTGCGGTACCTTCAGCTCTTTCTTTAGAGAGTTTGATACTGAGTGCTTGTACATTTGTGAGTCATAATACCTTACATGACCTTAGCATCTTTGGGCCTAATAATATAAATGAAGCCATTGGATCTCCAGCTTTCCTGTTTTGTAGGCCAAGTGATAAGTGAAAGATTCACTCGTGTGTCTTCCCCTTCCAAACTCTCCACACTTTGTTTCTCAAAATGTTTTATTCTGTGGACCATCCAAAGGGACCCCGAGCACTGCTGTGGGCCCACATACCTTATACTGAGAACAACTGCGCTGTAACATCATTAAGAATAAGGCTTAAAACAGGGTAGTCCAGGAACGAATGAGCTATGGTTGTAGTTCCTTCTTTACCTGCCATGTTTGTACCTTACATATTGTGAATATCTCTGCACTGTGGGGAATTTTATATACCCTATTCTATCTTCCTAACATAGGTTTCTCTATAGCACCCATTACAATATTATTATTTATTGTTTGTATTGCACTACAACTAGGAACCCCAACATGGTCCAGATACCATGGTGCTAGGAGCTGTACACAAACACTGTCTTTTACCTGAGATGTGTTCTGGAGGTAAAGTAGTGAATAAAGAGAAAAGGCGCTGTCTGAGCTAGGTAGGAGAGAGAAGGAGACAGCAGCAGTGTAAGATTTGCTAGGTCTTTTTGGTGCTGGTACATTGTGTGAGCATTGTTGCTAACCAGGGCATTTCTGCAAAAATGGCATGCAAGGGATCTAGGGATAATTTGACTCCAAGTGTTCTGTGTGCATTCTGGTGAATTGTAGTTTGAAGGGAATGAACATCTCAGTGCTTCCAAGCTGATTGATCGTTTTCAGTACTTTCTTGTTGACTCCTTTTGGGTTTACCCAGATTATGAGCATTTGCATTTATTAACAAACTGCAGTTTCAAAAAAAAAAAAAACAAAAACCCCAGAACAAAACTTAGTTCATCTCACTTCACTGAGTGTAAACTACTCAACAGCAAATTTCAGAGGCAAGTTGTCAACTGGTTTTATTACCTGATTTCTATGAAATTATTAGTTTAAAATCATGTTTGCTTCCTTGAAGGGGTAGGAATCAGTCAATCAGTGTTAGATTGCCATTGATTGTACAGGAGGGAACATTTCCTAAGACATCTAAAAAATGGCAAGGAAGGATTTAAGACAATCGCAGCCCAGAAAAATCAAATGTTACCTCCTCGCTAATGATACTGAAATGCTTAATATTGACATTGTGTGTGTGTCCAGTCACCTCACTTCTGTCTCTCACAGATTGCATTCTTGAGCAATGATTCTCTTTTTTAGATCTGCTCTCCAGTATAGAGCCGGGCAATTTTATTTATTTATTTAGCAAATAGTAAATTTCCAGGAAAAAATTCATTTTGGGGGGAACACCAAAACTATTCACAGGTTCGGGCTGAATTCAGCAAATTGTGTTGGCTTAAAAAGTGGGGAGAATCATTGAAACCCATTAATTTCAACCATTTCAAAACTAAACACTTTGACTTTTCCTTTTGAAATGGCATTTCTTTCCAAATTTTAGCTAATTAAAAAAAAAGTGTGAAAAACACCCCGAAACGACCTGAAACGAAATGAAAAACAGAAACAAAACACAAAATTTGGTTTGGGTCAAACCTAATAATTTTTTTTTCCATTCCTTTGTTTTGTTTTCCAGTTTGGCAACAAAAACTGGAAAAATGAAGTTTTTTGGTTCAAGCCGAACCAAATATTTTTCCAGATTGTTTTTCAGTTTGGCTGGATTGAAAAATCAGTTATGCGCTCGGCTTTACTCTTGTCGCCACCCATTTCCACAGCCTTCTCTTGAATAATTCATCCCCCTGATCCCCAACCTGCAAAGAGAGAAAAACCAGCACAGAATGGACAAAGGCAGGAAAGTCATGCTGGGCCTTCGTCTCTCTTGGTGTAAGTCAGCAGTAGCACAGCTGATGGGTCTGCAATTTTCAATTGTGCCTTGTTGAATCTAGTTGCTTCTTGCTGGGCTGTATAAATAACATTCATTCAGCTAGAAAGCAATCTCAGTCATGTTTGCTGTTCTCAAAAGTCCTGGTTTTGCGTAAATGTTTAATTTCCCACTAAAACCGTTTGTGCTGGCTTGTGTGTTTCTGTACCGTTAAGACTGCCCCTTGGTTCAACCGTAGCATTGTCTCCATACAGATTTTATACTGGTTTAACTATTTCGGGTAGGGGTGTGATTTTTCTGCCATAAAAGTTCAGTCAGTACAATCCCCAGTGTGGATGCAGTTATATCATAATAAAAATACCTTATACTGGTATATCTTATTCTTCTATGTTACAGATATAGCTATACCTTTATAAGTATAGTATGGTATAAGGTTCCTTTATGCCAATATAATTGCATTCACACTACGTGGGTTTTACCATTTTAACTATCCTGGTGCGGGTAAAGCAGTACAGCTTGTGTGTGTAGACAAGTGTAAGGCAGGGAGTCAGGATTTCTGGGTTCTGCCATTACTATTGTGTGACCTTACGTATTTTCACTCTTTGCTCACAATGCTTTTGAAAATCAGATCACTGATGTCTAATTTAAGACACCCAAGCTGAAAATTTGGGCCTTACATCTATCTGTGCCTCAGTTGCCTCATTTATGAAATTAGGGTAATAAATAGGAGCCAGGAATCTCTAACTTCTAATCCTGGCATTGACTTCTTCTGTGGTCTTGGCTACATCAATCAGCTCTCCTGCCTCGGTTTCCCCATTTGTGAAAAGCAAAATACTTTTCAGATATGTTGTGAGAATAAAAATATTCATACTTTATAGTGCTTTTCATTACCGAAGCACTGAACAGACAGTTATTTATTATTGTTCTATTAATTTACCCACAAGTTGCCTCCCAAGTGAATCACACCATCCTATTTCAATAAAATAAATATAAGACAGTTCAGTGCTTTGGTGATGAAAGGCACTAAGTACCAAGTATGAATATTTTTACTCAAAGCAACAAGCTGGGCCTAAGTCATGGAACTGTGAGAAGAAGAAAATGGGTGAGTTTAGGTGTTATCACTCATTACTTATGGCAACAGGACCAAATAAAGGAATAAGAGACAAACTACTGGGGCAGCAAGGATGAGACTGATTGCACGCAGAAGTGCATGGTTTAGGATGTGCACAGGAGAAGATAAATCAAGGGAAAAGGCCAGCAGCAGTATTAGCAAAACTTTAAAGTGTGGATCTGGTCTGAAGAGGGACTGTGGTCCTGATCTTGCTCTCATTGACATGTTGAAAGTTGCGCGTGTGCATAAATGTTTGTAGGATCATGGTCTACATGAACATGCCACCTTGCTCAACATGTATGGGCCCTTTGTGTAGAGTCTGTGCCTGTGTGATGTGGATCGTTGTCCACCAGGGGTTAGGATTTAACAACTACTAGGTCCATATTCAGGATTTAAATTGAGACCTCCCAAAGGGACCAGATTAGTTTAGCACTAAATCACGTAGGGCCAGATTTTTAAAGGTATTTAGGAAATCGATGGGAGTTGGCTGGCTAGACATTTTTGAAAATCCCACTAGGCCTATCTCTACCTTTAGGTGCCTAAATATCTTTAGAAGTCTGGTTCCTTCCTCCTGATAAATGGATCAGGCTTCTGATGGAGTAACTCTGCATTTATATTAGTGTTAATGGAAGCAGAGTTTAGACCAGTGAATTTACTTTGGATTTACACTCATGTGACAGGGATTAGGATTTGACCTCGTGTGTTCGTCAATATTGAAAGGTCTAAAAACATTACTAAATACCCTGTATTTTTCAAGTCCCCTCCTATGTTAGGCAGGGTGAATTGTTTTCTGTTCTACAAATGTTTTGTGGTCCCTTAAATAGCAAGTAATTTGATATAACTATTTTATATTTCTTTTATTGAAATAGGAAGGTCACTTGCTAAACAACTAATCGGTAAATTAATAGAACAATAATAAGCACTGTGTAATCATTTGTCACTTAAAAGGTTAGGGTTTTTTAGAAGAAGGTGAGTAACTAACCAAGGTTTTTGTCTGGTTACTGAATGTTAACTATGGTATCAAAATGGTAAATTTTGCATGATCTATTTTAAGCTGGTATACAGAGAGAGGAAATTAAATGTTCATATGATATAATTAGGAAGTAGTCAACATTCTAAATTTGGGGATTAGATACTGTTCCTTTGTATTAAATCGGACCAAATGAAGTATCATGCTGTATCATTGAATGGGAAGTTTCACACAGTATAATTCAATGGGAAGTTGTGCTGAGTTAGTATAACAAGTGAGGGAGAAAGTGATTATAGTAGAGGTCAGGAAGTGGACTCCAACTCTGCTATTGACTCTCTGAATGACCTAGGACAAGTTGTAACTTGTCTGTGCCTCAGTTTACCCTCTATAATATGGATATAAGATACCTATGTTACATAGTTGTTTTAAGGCAGAGTTTATGCTTCAAGGCTGGAGAATAAAGGTGCTATATGAGCCAGATTCTGATGCCCTGCTCATGTTGGGGACTACCTTTAGGCCTTGATTCTGCAAAGACTTGCACATGTGTTTAATGTTATGCACTGTGATTAGTCACACTGACTTAAATGGGACCATTCACAGTGCAAAAAAGTAGCTCATACAGGAGTCTTTGAACAACTGGAGCCTTACTCTGCTGTGTACGGGTATCAGAGTCTGGCCCTCCGTGAAACATATTATTTTATTTTACTATGAATGATAATCAAATATTACACTTGCTGTATGCTTGACATTATTCTGCAGCAAGTGTTAGTGCTATTATTGTTCTTATAGTGTTTAGTTTGCATGTATTTGCTCTTGACTTTAGATGGATTTTAATTTTGCACGCAGTAGCTATAGTGTGCATGTAAAAGCGTCAATAAATCTGCTTGTTCAAACTGAAATAGGCATTTTATATTATGAGGCTGCCTTGCTCCTAAACAAATCCACATGATTAGAGCAGTGGATTTAACTAATTGTCCTCAAAGCAGCCCATAAGGGAATACAAAATGTTGTCTGTGTTAATCAGTTGGGAAAAGCCACAGCATTATATCATGTGGTTTAATTCCACATGGTTTGCAAGTTTGCAGGCTGTTAATTTACATAAAATCACTATTGCCAACTCCATAATAATAATAATCATGAGCCTTGGAACAAGAGATGAATCAACACCTGAAATGTAACCAATTTTGAATTTCAGGAGAATATAGATTCAAATCTCAGGATCCTATCCCTTTAGTTTTTGTTTCAGGTTAGATCCCTGTTTTCCAGACTAAGTTCAGATTCAGTTGTGTGAGATTTCATGGGAGCAGATCCTTTTCAGAGATTTCCACCATGCAAGTTGGCAGAAAGCTAATGATTTTTCCACAATTTGGGGTTGAAATCAATGTTCCCTCTAATTTTTGACAGGCCGTGTGCCCAAAAAAAAATTCTTCTGTGCAAATTGTTGTGCTTCTGTGCAAATTTTTGTGCTCGTGGTGTTTCGCCATGTGCGCTGGGTTTAGGATCTGTGTGCGCACGCACAGCTTAGAGGGAACAGGGGTTGAAATCTCAGGAGAACAGATATCAAGATTTTACCATCATATCCAAACACGATCCAACTGTCTATAGCCACAAACCCAAGCCTTAGCATGCATCTAAGATAGAGCAGAAAATAGCCTCCAGGGTGTATCACTTTCTCTGCACTTCTGTGTTGCAAAAGTATAGACAACAAGTACAAGCAGAGCCAGGATCTGGGGCTAAGTGTTTGAACAATTCGGAATAAAGTACAAATAAATAAATCTAAGTCTGTTCATTGATAATTTGTGAACAGAAATAAAGGATTAAATTCAGTGAGCAAATTATTCTGCATGGTTTCTTCATGCTGGCTTGGAATTCAATGGCTTCCAGAGAGGAAGGATGATCTAGTGGTCAGGGTGTCCGCCTAGAACTCTGCAGAAATGGGTTCAATTTCCTGCTCTGCTACAGGCTTCCTGTATGACACTGAGCAAGTCACTCTCTGCCTCAGTTCCCCATCTGTGAAATGGAGGTAATAGCACTTCTCTACCTCTTGTGGGTGTTGTGAGGATAAATGCATTAAAGATTGTGAAACGCTCTGGTACTCCAGTAATGGGGACAGATAAGTACCTTAGTTAGATAGCAAATTTTTATCACAGATAGCCATGTTGCACTGATGTCAGTGACAAGAAAATGTGGCTTGCTGTCCTGCTAATGTCCTTAAACTTTGACCTAGAGGAACCATCCTTAGGGGTAAAAGATTTGATCTTTCATCATGATTATTCAGTCCTTGACCTCTCTGCTAAAACAGCCAACAAGACTGCCAGTTCACGTTGTGGTTTATGTGGGGTGGTCACCAATCTCCTGGAAACTTAGAACTGGCTTCATTTCGTATTAGCTACTGAACGTGCATCAGATGCTAACAAGTTTCATTTACTGCAAGCAACTCGGGGATGAAAAGTGTTATCTTTCATTACCTGAACCAACTAGCCCTAACTTTGACACCCAGAATGAGGTAGCAGGAAGTGAAATTAAAACCAGGTAGTTGGGAGAAGGTAGTAATATTGCTGAAAGTACTGCTCCTCTCCCACCCGGCTCATTTTCTCTTTGGCAAAAGATATTTTTATATTTTAGAAAGGGGCCAGCTAGTGTATTTGGCTTTCATATATGGCTGGTCTGTTTCAAGAAAGGAGATTTGTCTTCACTAATCACATTATCGTAAGAATAGGAAAAGTTTACAGAGGCATATTTGCACTTTGACAATTGAGAAACGTGGTCTTATATTGAAGATAGAAATACTCACACATATGAATCCTTAATGAAGAGAAAATTAATGGAGGTCTAAAGCCAAGATAGCTGCAAAACCATGCAAAAAGGAACACCTTAATACATTTTGGAGCACAAACTGGAGACCAGCTTACTGAATGGATTGGTAATGTATTATGGACCCTTGTATCTCCAAACCATTGGTTTGAGCCTGCTCTGGGTCAGTTGCCATGTCCCCACTGTTTGGCGGTCTCCATCCAGTTCTCAGTGAACATGTGCCCAC
The DNA here is from genome assembly GCF_015237465.2 of Chelonia mydas. Lineage (NCBI taxonomy): Eukaryota > Metazoa > Chordata > Testudines > Cheloniidae > Chelonia > Chelonia mydas. Next base: position 125,086,968 of record NC_057852.1, on the reverse strand, counting down.
ATCACAAAATCCAGTGTCACCATTTGACATTGGTTTTCTCAGCAGAGAGCTCAAGGAATGAACAAACTACAACTTGACATCTAGATGTTCTCCTTCTGGAACAGGACAGAGGCGCAGGGAAGGGAAATTTTGCCTTCTGTGGACTCAGTTTGTGAATACATGTGGCACATCAGTCTCCAGGACTATCAGTATGACATCTTCCATGATTCCTGCCGAGTTCCATTGGGATTTGGGCATGGAATTTCCTTAGGCTCCTTTAGAAAATTCCAGTCTAAACTGACACTAAATGCAAAGAGAGAACCTAGCACAAAGAAATACATTTCTACCTTGGCTTCCATTAGGCAAATTGTTATCGTAGATACTTGGGAAATACCTGCAGGTCACTTAGTGCAACTTAAAGCAGAGAAGGAAACTTGGCTAGTTTGTAATACATCCCAACATTATCTGTTCAGTGGCCACTGAAGCAGATAGTAATTCTCCAGTAAAATTTTCCAAATTAGCTCCTTTTTGTGTACGTTATCACTTCACAGGGAGGTAGGGACTGACCTTTCCTCTTGTTTTTTTCCAAGTCAGTCTTGATTTTTATATATATATTGTTTGCAAGGCACATTACACCCTTACTCTCCAGTCTTCCCTGCAAATTTCTTCGCATCATCCCTCTCCTTGTCTGCTGCACTATATCCACTCAGAGATTTGTGAGCATTCTACTGTAGCCACGTGGTCCTGGTCCTATCTGACTGTTGAGCTAATGTCTTCTGTTAATACATCTCCAGTGCCACATACAGTGTAAGTGAAGAGTGATATAATGCATACAACTCAAGTCAATAACAATGTAACAAAAAAGTACTTGTGTAATTACAGGGTACCAGATTATATTAGTTAAATACCTAGGGTGAAATCCTGGCTCCATTAAAGTTAATGGCAAAATTCCCATTGACTTTAATGGGGCCAAGATTTCACCCCAGGTGTCTTGACTTGTGGCTTGCTATACGTATTTTGCCCAGACAGTCCTCCTCACTCCAGTAGGTACCAAGTGGCGAAGACAGGTTGCTAATATGGTGGTGTAATTCCTAGCAAGGTCTGAGATGTACGTAGAGTTACAAAAAGAAAAGGTAAAATGTAGCAGCTGGCCCCAAACAAGAAACAGTTGGAAGTATATTATAGGAAATACAGTATCACAACTGTATACCTAGCACATCCGTCTTTGGACATACTGTATACTCTTCCTATTCCTCCTGTGTGGAGGTGGGGCCAGACGAACAGTGTGTGGGCTGCATACACTTAAGACAGAAAGGAGCCTCAACTGCTGACAACTTTATGGCTGGGTTATCACAGGTTCATGTGAGTTGCACAGCTCTTGATCTGGCCTATTGTCTCTCTTGCAGTGGGTTTCTGGATGCAGATTTCAGTCCGAGTCTGTGATCTCTAACTCCATCAGATACTTAGTCCATAGTGACGGACACATTTAACAAAGGTTGTTTAGGTGCTGAACAATCACATCACTTATTTATCCAATAATCACATAATTGATTTTTAAAAAAATCAAGTTGAAGGACTTCTTTGAGATTTAAAGATTTCACAGTTTCCATCTGTGTCTAAAATGCTTAATTTGAATTCAATCTGTATTACATTTTACTAGTGTTGTTCTTACAGTGGAATCTTACAGATCAGCTACCAAACTTGTTTAAAATGTCTTGTTTTAAATGCTTGCTGAGGTATTTTTAATCATGTGTGCCTAAGAAGTAATACATACTGATATAATTTCGCTTCTAGCTAGATATTTTCCAGCACTAAGATTATCTGTCTGGATCTTAAAAAATATTCACTTGTAAGGAAAAGAGAGTGAGCACCTTCCAGTGTTTAACCATTGTCAACTGGCCAGAGTCTACCAGACAAATTCACTGCTTCCAATATTTGGACAACTCTACCTGAGTGCAGAGAAATGACAATACGGTAAAACATATTCTGAATCAACAATGAAAAGCCACTCCCCTCATTCCCGGCCTCCTGAATTTTGGTAAATTACAATAATTCCAAGGAGCTTATTTTCTAGCGAGAACAGTGGTGAAGCACTAGAATTGGTTACCTAAGGAGGTGGTGGAAACTCCATCCTTAGAGGTTTTTAAGGCCCAGCTTGACAAAGCCCTGGCTGGGATAATTTAGTTGGTGTTGGTCCTGCTTTGAGCAGGGGGTTGGACTAGATGACCTCCTGAGGTCACCGTCTGGGTGACTTTGGGCAAGCCAGTTAGGTTCCAGTTTCTGATATCCTTGCCTAAATTGGGAAATAGCTAATTCCACATATAGCTCCACTGCGTTCACTGGGACTATTTATGTAGGGAGATCTGACTCAAGATGAGTGAGGGTCTCAGAATCTTGCTTGGAACCACTCTGTGCCTCTGTTTCCCCATCTACCAACCTCAGAGAGATGTAGCAAGGCTTCCAGATTAAATGCGTGAAAAGCCCTTGTGAGATCCCCACGTGAAAGGTGCTACAGAAATGCAAAGTGTTAATAAACTGGTGAAATGTAAAGGAATCATTATGGTCTTTACAGGTGTTGCATTTTTGACCTTGCCAGTCTTGACATGAAACGTAGTCCATATAGCTCCCCCACCAAGGTGCAGTAATCTAGCATGCCTGCAAGGCGCTTTTCAGCCTAATTCCTGCTAATGTCATGCATGGCTTGTTAACCTCCATTTGATCTGTCTTTTAGAGATTTATTCATCAATAAAGGCGTTATTACTCCTTTGATGATAGTTAGTATCATTTATATGAATTGTCTATTGACGGACACATTTAACAAAGGGTGTTTATGTGCTGAACAATCACATAGTTTATTTATCCAATAATCATATAATCGATTTTAAAAAAATCAAGTTGAAGGACTTCTTTGAGATTTAAAGATTTCAGTTTCCATCAGTGTCTAAATTGTGTAATTTGAATTAAATCTGTATTACATTTTACTAGTATTGTTCTTACAGTGGAATCTTATAGAGCAACTACCGACAGCTCCCAGGTAAGGATCAAACCCAGCCAACATGTTTAAAATGTTTGCTGGAGTATTTTTAATTATGAATGAGTGCACAAAAATTAATACATACTGATATAATTTGGCTTCCAGAGAAACATTTTCCAGCACTAAGATTAGCTCTCTGGTTCTTAAAAACATTCACTTGTAAGTAAACGACAGGGAGCAGCCCTAGCCGTTTTGCTCTGTCCAGGGCAGGGACATGTTTTCGGCACCTCACCTCCAGTCCCCCAATGGCCAAGCAAAAAAAAAAAAAATTTTTTTTAAATCCAGCTGGCCAATAAGCACTGGAATTGGCTCTTCTCTCTGATAAGCATCCTAGGTTGTTGCTGTTATCATTCAGACCTGCTTGAATGAAAATAAATACTAAACTAGGAAACTTTGCTCATCTATTTTTGGCACTTCTTTGGCCCTCATCCCTGTAGTATCAAAGAGCCTCACAACTCTTTAATGCAGTGGTGGGCAACCTGCGGCCCACGGCCAATGGGAGCTGTGGGAAGTGGTGGCCAGCACATCCCTGTGGCCTGCGCCACTTCCCGTCAGGGTAATCCGCTGGCGAGCCGCAAGACAGTTTGTTTACATTGACCGCAGCTCCCAGTGGCTGCGATTCGCCGTTCCTGGAAATTTTACAGATGGGGAACTGAGGCCCAGAGAGACTAAGCAGCTTGCCAGCATCAAACAGGAAGTCTAGAGCCAAGTAGGAAACTGGACCCAGATCTTCTGAAGACAATACTATCTTTGGGGAACCACAAAATGGAAGTTTTCCAAGAAGGACTGGTAGGAAAAATATAGATTAAGTACAGGCTAGATTAAGTACAGGCTAGTTCAAAAGAATTAGAACTCAATCCTGCAAACACACACAAGAGTAAAGACACTTGTGAGTGTACGTATTTGGAAGAATGAGCCCTTAGTTAGTTAATGTAGGTCCCAATCTTGCAAAGACTCTAGGCACATGCTTACCCATCTGCTGATCAGGGTCATAAAGAAGAATGAAACTTCCACAGTGCAGCAATGTAGCCTGTTTAAAACCAGGACAAAAACTGTAATTCATTGTGGGGTTGCTGTCTCGACCAGCCATATCTTGATTCCTTGTTATATCCCCATTAGTATTCTAATAAGACAGGAAAGGAACATTGGTCTTACTTACATGGTTAACTTTAACTACATCTTTAGTCCCAATGAATTCAGCAGAACTACTCACATGGTTAAAGTTCAGCATGTGTGTAATGCTTTGCAGGATTAAGGCTGTAGGCTTGTGGCCTGTGTTTCTACAGCACAAAGCTTCAGAACGGGACCTCTAGACACGACCATAATAATAATAATAATAATAATAAATAATCTGTGACAGAAAGGGTTTGGAGTGCTTTAATTAGACAAAATGTGATTTAGCTATATGCTTTTTTAAAAATACATTTGTCTTTTTTTCTCCGTATTGTTATTGATTATTTAATGTGAAACTACTCAATTAGAACCTATTTAAATCGTGCCAGATTATAGCAGCACTGATGCATGATATGGGTCCCATTTTTAAAAGCTTTGAGACGGATTGTGAACTCCTCACACACAATGGTGAGTAATTGCTATGCAGGCATATTATGCTCCCAGCTCCTGGCAGCAGCTACTAGGGACAACAGAAGTACACAGAAAATACATCCAAGGATCAAGAGGTGAAAATCCTTCAACAGTGTCTGAGTTCCTACCACTGCCCTTCACTGTACAGCAGTGAGTGGGAAAGGAGTGCTCCAGGCTCATGTTAAGGTGTCTGAAGAAGAGTCAGGATGGATTTATTTCCATGATCATCTCTCTCATAAAATCAATCCAATACACTGAAAAGGAGTAATATTTTTGAGTACTGGGATGCCTAACTCTAGCAAATATTTTGTGTTACAGTATCCCTGTGCAAAGAAAGGTCTATAAGGGGTTGGTTTGCTGTGATTTGTTACCGGCCAACGATTTTTTTCTCTGGTTTGAAGGATTTTTTGATCTTTTGATTTTACAGGAGACTGGAATTGATAAGCCTGCTGATTTCAAGGACTGCAATTCAATCAGAAACCCCCTGGTGAGGCTGCAATGAATGGCAAGTCCTGGGATTTGAAGGTTTAAGTCAGGGACCGCCGGTTGTTATCACTAGAGCACCACCAGTTTAGCTACAACATGAATTAAGCTCTGTGTGCAATAGCTTGGCCAGCAGATGTCACTGTTACATTCAAACAACTTAAGATACAGACTAAGAGCCTGATTCTGAAAAATCCTATGAGTGTAAGTAACTTTACCTCGTGGGGTTGCTCTCGATAGTAAGCACTACTCTTAATAGCAATTCATCCTTTTGCAGGGCAGTAGTACTCCTGTGCCCCACTTAAGCTCTCTGAATTTCACCCTAAGGGTCAGATTCGGATCCCCTTATTCATGATGAATAATACCTTAACCTACAAATAGCCCTGCTGACGTCAGTGAGATTACTCACAGAGGCTCTGATTCAGCAGAACACTTAAGCACGAGTTTCACTGATGGTTAAACATGGTTAAATCTCATAGAAATCAATGGTACCTAAGCATGTGTTTAAAGTTAAGCACATGCTTACGTGCTTTGCTGAATCGGGATGGGGTCAAGTCTTTACCTAACTTTCAGGCCATGAGTAAGTGTTTTGCAGCATCAGGGTCAGAGTAAAACACTAATAAGGTTAGTTAGGATATGAAAATCTGGCCCTAAATGATTGCAGGGGCCTAAATTAGTACTCAGCCCATCCTAGAATGGAACAGTGTCGGTTTGGAATTTTGGTACTAATTATGGTAATGTATTTGCATTTCCACTGCATACATCCCTCCACTAGGGGACTCTGAGTCAGATTCTGATCTCAGTTATACCATATACTGTAAATCTGGAGTAATTTTATTCCAGATTTACACCAATATAATTGAGATCTGACTCATTAAATGAATGTTACTTTTTATTATGTTTAGATGCACATTCTATTTCATATATTATTCATTATTAGTATTTTCCAATTCCATATAATTCAGAAGAGGAAAGGCTGATTTTCTATTTGCTTTTTACATTAGAAATAGCACTTCCTTCTCTTTGCTAGAGGACTCTGGTAAGATCTTTGAAGAACTTGAATAATGATACTGTATGCAGTCTTGTTTTAGCTGTGTTGGTGCCAGGATGTTAGATGGACAAGGAGGAGGTAATATCTATTATTAGATCAACATCTGTTGGTGAGAGAGACAAGCTTTCGAGCTACACAGAGCTCTTCTTCAGGTCTGGGAAATGTACTGAGGCCTAGTCTACACTACAAAATTAGGTCAGTTTATCTATGTTGCTCAGGGATGTGAAAAAGCCACACCCCCAGTGGCATAGTTAAGCCAATATAAGTCCCAATCTAGACCGCCCTAGGCCAATGGAAGAATTTTTCCATCAATGTAGCTACCACCTCTCAGGGAGGTGGATGACCTATGCTGCAGGGGCAACCCTGCCCATTGGCGCAGGCAGTGTCTACACTGAAGTGGTGCAGCTGTGGCATTGTATTGTTTTAAGTGTAGACAAGCCCTCAGAGTGTCACAGCGAAATACAAGGTGGAACCGCTTGTATATCGTAAGTTGTTAACACATATTCCAAGGGACCATTCAAGATTAAAAGGCCAGTGAACAACACTCCAGTCATAAGGGGGAAAAAAGAAGGGGGGAAAAACAGCTGCGTGGAGTGGTTAGTGGGTCACAGATGGCTGTAATAAGCCATAAATCTGGTGTCTCTATTCAGTCCATGATTTTTAGTGTCTAGCAAAGTTATGAAATTAAGCTCTCAGCAGCGTCTTTTGAAAGTATTGTGCAGGTTTCCTTTGAGGATGAGGACTGAGAGGTCAGCTATGCAGGGATCATTTTGTGAAAAGTGTTCACCGACAGGTGATAGGGTGTGTTTGTCTTTTATCATTTTTCTGTGTGAGTTCATTCGAGAGCATAGTGATTGTCTGGTTTCACCCACGTAGCTGTTATTAGGTCATAATCGGCCTCTTCATCTTGAATGGTCCCTTGAAATATGTGTTAACTATTTACCCTAAACAATCTGTTACACCTTGTATTTAGCTGTGAAACTCTGAGTACCTTTCCCAGCTCTGAAGAAGAGCTCTTTCACCAACAGAAGGTCCAATGAAAGACATTACCTCACCCACCTTGTCTCTCTAATGATGATAATAACAATGATAAAGAGGGATTTAATCCATTGGATTAATCTATGACGTCATGTGCACTTCCTGGGAGGTGCTGAGCATGATCAACAATCATAAAAATTCCATCCCAGCTGTGAAACTTTGTGCCCCAAAGTAACACTCTGCACCCCAGATTCACCATCGTGATATGATTATAATATAATTATGATGCATCTTGTTCGAGATATGGCATGTGAGGTGTCAATGGAAAAGTTATGGCTTGCTGAATATGATTATCTTATTTGTATACATGTATCATTTTCCTATCTGGAGTTATGAATATTGACTATGCATCTATATTTCAAACGTGTTTGCTCTTGGGTAACACCCACAAAGTAGTTTACACCCAATCTAGCCAGCACATTGTGACGGGGCTACCCAAGGTAATGGCTCATCGGTAAAAACAGTGGGACATGGGAAAAGTTTAGCCTCGCCTGATAAGCTTTCCTGTGGACACTTCAGCCAAAATATGTGTAATGGCTGCCATGACTCATCGAAGCATGCAAGGGCATGTGACTAAATCATGTGATACTGGACTCCATCTTGTTGCTTGTACTTTTCTACAAACTGCTGGGGGCTTGGCTTGAAACAAAGTTCCCTCTACATGGAAGAATCTATAAAAGGGGGAAATAACATCACCACGAGGCCTCACTCCCCCTACAACACAACACCTGAGGAATAAAGACTGAACAGGGGAAGCAGGGTCCCAGGCCGGACAGAAGAATTCCTGCCTGTGTATGCAAAAGCAATAACCTGCTTTACCAGCTAACAGGGTGATTCAAATCTTATCTAGTTTATAAAGCTTAGATTGTGTTTTGTCTTATTTCTTTGGGTAATCTTCTGTGATCTGTATGCTCACTACTTATAATCACTTAAAATCTATCTTTCTGTAGTTAATTTGTTTTATATGTTTTACCTAAAACAGTGTGTTTTGCTAGGAGTACTTGGGGAATCTGCTCAGGAACAAAATCTGGTGCACTGTCCTCTCCACACTGAGGGAGGAGCGAACTGAGAAATAAACTTACTGGTCAGGCTTTTGACCAGGGCAAGATGGTACAGCTCTGGGGTCCTAGCCTGTGGAGCTGTGGGGGAGGGGAAGGCTTCATGTAACAGCAGCTGGGTGTTTCCCTGCCTGTGTAAAGGTTTGTGGAAGTGCAGGACCAGGAGCGGTCTGCAGCTTGTCATAGCAGCACAGTGTTAGAGGGAGCCCAGGCCGGTCAGTCAGAGGGCTCGGTGGTACCCCAGTTCCAGGTTGCACCCCGGGGAAACCCATCACACTTGCAAGCACTCAGAACTTTGTAACCCCTTTGCAAACAGCTAGTCTGAATGCTGTTGGCACAGGGCTCTTCTGAACCTCAGGGCAGAGCCAGCTCTGCTAGTTCATTGTGACCTCTGCAGTAGCCCTGGACAGATTTGGGCTGTGGGCATGCCCAAAAAGGGAGAGTGGGGTGGCAGCAGGTCAGGGTGGCTCTCCCCTGAAATGCCCACCATGCCAGAGAGAGGGTCAGGAGCAGGGAGCATTAAAACTGGCTCTGTACTTTATTCTCTTCTGTGGGTGTGCAGTCCAAGTCACAATCTAGCTGTACAGAAACAATAATGTTAGCAAAGCATGAAAAGAGTTACTGGCATCCAACCATGCAGAACCAAGTCAGTTTTAGGAGAAGACAGGCCTTATGTTAAGGCCCAGGACTAGAAGTCAGGAGATGTTAGGTGTTTAAAGAGTGCTTAGAATAATGGACCCTGGTATATGACTGGGTGGTGTGACCACAATGCAGATAATTAATAATAGAATCATAATCATAGAATAGGGACCTAAGGAGGTCTTCTAGTCCAACCCTCTGCTCAAAGCAGGACCAACACCAACTAAATCATCCCAGCCAGGGCTTTGTCAAGCCTGACCTTAAAAACTTCTAAGGAAGGAGATTCCACCACCTCCCTAGGTAACGCATTCCAGTGCTTCACCACCCTCCTGGTGAAAAAGTTTTTCCTAATATCCAACCTAAATCTCCCCCACTGCAACTTGAGACCATTACTCCTTGTTCTGTCATCTGCTACCACTGAGAACAGTCTAGATCCATCCTCTTTGGAACCCCCTTTGAGGTAGTTGAAAGCAGCTATCAAATCCCCCCTCATTCTTCTCTTCCGCAGACTAAACAATCCCAGTTCCCTCAGCCTCTCCTCATAAGTCATGTGTTCCAGACCCCTAATCATTTTTGTTGCCCTCTGCTGGACGTTTTCCAATTTTTCCACATTCTTCTTGTAGTGTGGGGCCCAAAACTGGACACAGTACTCCAGATGAGGCCTCACCAATGTCGAATAGAGGGGAACGATCACGTCCCTCTATCTGCTGGCAATGCCCCTACTTATACAGCCCAAAATGCCATTGGCCTTCTTGGCAAGAAAAATTGCTACTATTGCCAACCATATAGTGGTATAAATCATTTTGAAATCCTAGAATGGGAGAGATATTTGGATGCTAAAATGGTGGGTGCCCTAGAAATACCTGCTGGGAGCCAGCTAGCTGACCTACACACAGTTGAAATTTGGGACACAAAGTATCAGATTCTTGCACTGAACTGTCCATGCTGAATGTATAAGAAAAAGTTGGGAAAAAATGCCATTGAACACTTTTGAATAACCATTAAACCTGAGGGAATTGCATTCTGCTCATGGGCATTCCACATGCAGAAAGAGGCTGGAAAAGGGCTAATGTAGTGCCCATCTTTAAAAAAGGGAAGAAGGAGAATCCTGGGAACTACGGGCCAGTCAGCCTCACCTCAGTCCCTGGAAAAATCGTGGAGCAGGTCCTCAAGGAATCAATTCTGAAGCACTTAGACGAGAGGAAAGTGATCAGGAACAGTCAGCATGGATTCACCAAGGGCAAGTCATGCCTGACTAATCTAATTGCCTTCTATGATGAGATAACTGGCTCTCTGGATGAGAGGAAAGCAGTGGACGTGTTGTTTCTTGACTTTAGCAAAGCTTTTGACACGGTCTCCCACAGTATTCTTGCCTGCAAGTTAAAGAAGTATGGGCTGGGTGAATGGACTATAAGGTGGATAGAAAGTTGGCTAGATTGTCGGGCTCAACGGGTAGTGATCAATGGCTCCATGTCTAGTCGGCAGCCGGTATCAAGTGGAGTGCCCCAAGGGTCGGTCCTGGGGCCGGTTTTGTTCAATATCTTCATAAATGATATAGAGGATGGTGTGGATTGCACCCTCAGCAAGTTTGCGGATGACACTAAACTGGGAGGAGAGGTAGATACGCTGGAGGGTAGGGATAGGATCCAGAGGGGCCTAGACAAATTAGAGGATTGGGCCAAAAGAAATCTGATGAGGTTCAACAAGGACAAGTGCAGAGTCCTGCACTTAGGACGGAAGAATCCCGTGCACCGCTACAGACTAGGGACCAAATGGCTCGGCAGCAGTTCTGCAGAAAAGGACCTAGGGGTTACAGTGGATGAGAAGCTGGATATGAGTCAACAGTGTGCCCTTGTAGCCAAGAAGGCCAATGGCATTTTGGACTGTATAAGTAGGGGCATTGCCAGCAGATCGAGGGACGTGATCATTCCTCTCTATTCGACATTGGTGAGGCTTCATTTGGAGTACTGTGTCCAGTTTTGGGCCCCACACTATAAGAAGAATGTGGAAAAATTGGAAAACGTCCAGCAGAGGGCAACAAAAATGATTAGGGGTCTGGAACACATGACTTATGAGGAGAGGCTGAGGGAACTGGGATTGTTTAGCCTGCGGAAGAGAAGAATGAGGGGGGATTTGATAGCTGCTTTCAACTACCTGAAAGGGGGTTCCAAAGAGGATGGATCTAGGCTGTTCTCAGTGGTAGCAGATGACAGAACAAGGAGCAATGGTCTCAAGTTGCAGTGGGGGAGGTTTAGGTTGGATATTAGGAAAAACTTTTTCACTAGGAGGGTGGTGAAACACTGGAATGCGTTACCTAGGGAGGTGGTGGAATCTCCTTAATTAGAGGTTTTTAAGGTGGGGCTTGACAAAGCCCTGGCTGGGATGATTTAGTTGGGGATTGGTCCTGCTTTGAGCAGGGGGTTAGACTAGATGACCTCCTTAGGTCCCTTCCAACCCTGATATTCTAGGATTCTATGAAAGAGAGCTAAATTCATGCAGTAAAATATTCCCTACAAATTATTTGCTCAGGGCTAGAATATGTGGCTTTTCCATAAGCCTTGTGTAGGGGATAGCACATAGCTGCATTGCCCTATGATCAACACAGGGAAGAAGTGCCTCTGGGATGTGCATTTTGCTCCCTCACTTGCCCCTTGCTCCTGAGGTAATTTGCCACTGACCTATACCGTGAATAGATTACATCACCCTTCGAACACCAGCTCAACTGCTCCACGCATTCCTCATCCCTCCCTGTCCACCTGCTGCAGGGAGAAATATAAGCAATCACCCTTCCTGCCTCCCCCCGCCCAGGAAGAACACCTCAGAAGAATCCAAAACAGAGGTCTGTTTGGGCCTAATTTTATGCCCAAACTGACCACAGGTGACCCAGACTCAATCAGAGAGTGTTGTTGACTCATTTTGAGAACAGACCTGACCCCAACACTTCCCACTGAACCTGTGTCAGGATCGTCACCACCACTTCATCCTTGGGACTTGGCCTAGGGACTTCTTGATCCCCATGCCCCCTGACTCATCAGCACACTCACTCCACAGCGCACCCAGAGTGTTGTGAGTTGGCAGTGGCCGGCAAGAGCAGGGCATGCAGCTGCAGCCACCCTACCCTAACCTACCCCACAGGCAGGAGGAGATGATCAGACACAACCCAAGCTTGAGAGGGCTGCGGGGGGTTTCAGCCTTGACCTGACTTGAACCCAACACTTTTAGTCAGGTCCCATCAGGTTCAGGTTGGGTTGCAAGGCCCTAACCCAAAAGAATCTCCACAAGTAGAACCTCAAGGGGCTTCCTCAAGCCTTTCATGTAGTTTTTTGCATGGGAAGAGATGTTTTTCCCCATACTGACTTAGGGTTAGATTTTCAGAAGACTGATACTTTCAAAAGGCTGAGACGCCTCTGTTTGAGGGCACAAATCCAATGACCAGCACCTTTAAGTACCTGATTTACACCTGCAGGTAGTTAATGAGAGGTGCAAATCTGCAATTCTTTCACTTGCAATTGAATTGCAGATGTAAATTGCACTTGCATTTCACTTTTGCAAGCACAAGTTGTCCCGCAAAAGTTGCTGGGAATTTTTAAAATCTGGTCCTTCGTCTGTTTCACACCACAGAGAAGCCGCCTGAACATTGAATTAAGAATGGTCAGGAGATGGAGATTAGGAAAAAGAAAAACTTTCTGACATGTCGGTCCAGAAATACTGTGGTCTGTTTCACCCCAGCCAAGAGATCTTTTATGAATTAATGTAACTTTTCAGCATGACCCAAAGTTTGGGTTAATAGGTTGGATCGGGTTGAAAACCAGAAAATGAAAATTGCTTCCAATTGTCAACAGATGACTGGATTATAATGCATATATTTTACCACTGATGCAGGGTAACAGAAGTGATAGCTGATTCCTAACCTAGCCCCAGTAGCAACCCACTTTGAGCTGAAGACTTTTCAGTGTTCTTTGGTGCCATCAAGTGGCGGTAAGTCTGAAGGACAAAAATACTATGGAGATCTTATTGTTACAGATAGGGATTTGAGGTCATACAATTAGCATATATATGAGGTAAAGTCTTTTCCCCTGGTTTGGGAGCCCATCATAATATAGCTGCAAAGGCCAAAGAGATAAAATAACATATACCAGTGTTTTAACCAGCTTGCAATGTAAACCTTTTAAACAGTGGACGCTACGCTTTATGTTCTATTTTTGATAACAGGTTATTATAGCAGCGCTTGCAGATGCAGCTTGGGGGAAGGTCATGTTAGTCGGTTCCTAGAACACACTTGATTTTTGAGAGTTGTAGGACTTGAATCAGATTTAATGGCCAAATCCTCAGCTTGTGTAAGTCAGTAAAGTGTAAAGTCAATGGAGCTAAGTTGATTTACACCAGTAGAGGAACTGTCCTTAAAAATTCAATCCATTCTGAAATGTATAGGGCTGTATTCATGCAGAAACTTAGGCAGGGCCATGCTGAGCCTCACCACACATAACTTGTAGGTGCCTAGAAAATCACTACAGTTCACAGAGTCTAAGTTCGGCACCTAGGCTCCCTCTACAATGAATGAGGAGAGAGAGGTGCTTCAGAATGGGCTTCACAAAAGCCAGCAGGCTAGGCAGCTCCCTGCTTAAACTAACCAGTGGCAGATGCTGAAAAGAAGGGTGTGTCCTAAGCCCCACCCCTTCAGGGAGTTCAGCACTTGCGGTTCTCAGCTGTAAACCTCTCTCTTGGGGTTAGGCCCCTATGCCCTTTTGTGGGGAGAGGAGTTGAGGATGACCTCTTTCATAACCTTTTGTCCTGTGTTTCAAATACTCACCTGAGATGTGGGGAACCCCCGGTTCAAGTCCCCACTCCACCTGTCCATCTCTCCTGTTGAAGCTGTTCCACTGTGGATATATAATGAAAGAATCATTAGGCTGGAGAAAGAGAGAAAGCGAGAATGAGGCTGCAGCCTGGTGTTTGGAGAACTCAGCTGGGAGACCCAGCTTTTTCACCCTGCTCCAGTGCCTTTTTTTAATTATTTATCCACAACGGAACAGCTTCAACAGGAGAGATTGAAGGAACATCATATCAGAATATCCCATAGCCCAGTGGCTAAGGCACTTACCTGAGAGGTGACAGATCTTTTTTCAAATCCCTTTTCCCCCTCAGGTGGAGCAAGGCCTTGAACCAGGGGTCTTCCAGATTCTGTGGGAGAGCCTTGACAGCTGAGCTATAAGAGAGGTCATCCTCATACCCCCCTCATCTGTTTTGTATAAGCTCACTTCTAGACAACCCGATCCGGTGAGTGAGCTCTGAGCACACTTACTGGATTGGGCTCTGCAGGTGACTTAACTGTTGGGACTCCTGTCTTCCCCTGGTTTGTGCATCATTCTGGGGCTTAGGCATCCAGATGCTTGGCATGGGGCTGCCATGTACATGCTCAGAGGCAGAAACATAGGTGCCTAGGGAACTTTTACTGCAAACATTTAGGTGCCAACCACGATTAGGTGCCTACAGGGTTCAGCGGCAGCTCAGCTGGGGTTTTGCGAATCCCAGTGGGGCCTGATTCTGGGATTTAGGCACCTTAAGTGGCAGTTAGGTGCACAGGCACCGACTCCGTGGGTGCTCCAAGGCTGGATCACCCACTTAAAAAAAATAGTGGATGCTCAGCACCCACTGGTGGCCCAATAGATCAGCTCTTTCCTCTCCACCCCAGCTCCTCCCACCCACTGGCAGTCCCGCTGATCAGCTCCTCCCCCTCCCCCCCAGCACCTCCCGCCCGCTGCAAATCAGCTGTTCAGCAGCAGACAGGAGGCACTGGGGGATGGGTGGAGTAGGGTAGGGCACGCTTGGGCAGGGGGGTGGAACAGGGTGGAAAGAGGCAGGGGCGGGGGTGGAGCGGAGGTGGGAAGAGGTGGGGCAGGGGTGGGGCCTTGTGGGAAGGGGTGGAGTGGGGGCGGGGTCTGGGGCAGAGCAGGGGTCAAGCACCCCCAGGGAAATGAGAGAGTCGGCACCTGTTGTTAGGTGTCTAAGTCCTTTTGTGAATCTAGCCCCTAGTCTGACTAGACTTGTTTGTTTCTTGGGTTGTATACATTTATAAATAAATTCATAGATTCATAGAGTTTATGGGCAGAAGGGACCACTACATCATCTAGCCTGACCTCCTCTATATCACAGACCATTAAATAACCCCTGCTTACTCCTGGACTGAGCCCAATAACTTGTGTTTGACTAAAGCATTATTTGTGTTTGGATAACGTATATCTTCCACAGAGGCATCCAGTCTTAATGTGAAGAGATGGAGAATCCACCACCTCCCGTGATAGCTTGTTCCAGTGGATAATCACCCTAACTGTTAAAAATTTGGCCTAATTTTTTATTTGAATTTGTTTGGCTTCAGCTTCCAGAAATTGATTCACGTCATGTCTTTCTCTGCTAGATTAAAGAGTATTTTAGTATGTGGTATTTGCTCCCTGAGAAGATACTTATACACTGTAAGATCCATTTACTTTGCTTTCATGTCTAAGCAAGAATGAAAAACGGAATTTACACAAAGCTCAGACATATTAATTTCTGTTGTTTTAAGAGCTGGAAAAGCAATGAAAAACCCAAAATAAAAATATCTAGCTAGGAAAACCAGCATTAGTTCCTTTAAAATAAAACCAACACAACTGATTTTTAAAGGTAATTTAAATGGTAATTAGTCTAAATGATGTTTTAAATACTTGATGGTTTATTAAAAAAACTAAGAGTTTAAAATTGTTGAGATATGTTTGAAAAGATCTACATACATAAGGACTCTTTCATCAAAGACATAACTGATTGTATAGTTTATGTATTGAAAAATATAAACAGGGGAATCTCGAGTAGGAGTAGAGAGGTTATATTACCTCTGTATGTGGCATTGGTGCAACTGCTGCTGTAATACTGTGTCCAGTTCTGGTGTCCACAGTTCAAAAAGGTTGTTTATAAACTGGAGAGGGTTCAGAGAAGAGCTATGAGAATGATTAAAGGTTTGGAAAACACAACTTATAGTGATAGGCTCAAGGTGTTCAATCTATTTAGCTTACCAAAGAGAAGGTTAAAGGGTGGCTTGATCACAGTCTAGAATAAGTACTTACATGGGGGTGAACAAATATTTGATAATGAGGGATTTTCAGTCTAACAGATAATTGGTTTAACAAGATCTAATGACTGGAAGTTGAAGCTAAACAAATTCAGACAGGAACTAAGCATGAATTTTTAACAGTGAGGATAATTAACTACTAGAACAACTTACCAAGTATCGTGGTGGATCCTTCATCACTAGCAATTTTAAAATCAAGATTGGATGTTTTTCCAAAAGATCTGCCCTAGTACAAGCAGGAATCAGTTCAGGGAAGTTCACTGGCCTGGGTTATGCAGGAGGTGAGACTAGATGATCACAGTGGTCCTTTCTGGCCTTAGAATCTAGTTCAAGGTTTGACAGAAACCTACAACACAAAAGGACTCTGAGAAGAGAATGAAATTTAACTCTGACCCAGCTCATTATGTCTAACTATTGCAAAGGTCTCCAGACAGCAGCCAAATGCAATGAGTTCAAAAGAGAGCACCTGATTCTTCATTGCCTTGCACATTGTATGCTCTGTACACCTGTGTAAAGTGGGTGCAAAAGGCTACTGTCCGGTTGTGGAAGTGTTTTACACTGATTTTGCACAGATGCAAATGATCTCATGAGCTGCAAGACCACGGAGAGTCAACCAGAAATTTGTGAGGTTTTGTGGATTTAAATCAGACTAATAATGTTAATTAGACATTAGAGAGACTTTTGAGGTGCAGAGTTTGGAGCTGTATTTTGAACCTTTGAGCGTGAGGATGCTTGGCTGAGAATTTTGGTTTGGGCCCATTATACAGCTCTCTCTAAAAATGTATAC
Organism: Chelonia mydas; assembly: GCF_015237465.2. NCBI lineage: Eukaryota > Metazoa > Chordata > Testudines > Cheloniidae > Chelonia > Chelonia mydas. The sequence goes on along the minus strand of NC_057852.1, from coordinate 125,070,213 downwards.
TTCCTCACAACAGCTTGTGAGGTAGGAATGTGCTGTGACTACCATTTTACAGAGGGAGAACTGAGGCCCAGATCCATACAGGGAGTTGGCTGACTTTTTAGTAGCTGGAAAAATCCCTGGAACAATAATGAGATCCACAAAGCCTGAATTAGGCACCTGGGCTCCCTCTACAATGCATGGGGGGAGAGTGGTGCCTTAGAATGGGATCCACAAAAGCCATCAAGCAGGGTAGGGAGCTGCCTATGCTAACCAATGGGAGATGCCACAGGCTAAACTTTGGCTAGTATTATAAAAGTAGTGTTGTGAAAGCCCTGCTGTGAGGCTATACTGATGTCCCATTTGCATGCATATTATACCTGCCTGGTCTCAGAACTCTAGCATGTTCTGTTCTCCTGAAGTGTAGGAATAGTTAAGATGTATACAAACATACATGTCTACTGTACCCTGTTCCCATGCTTTGTTGCCCCCCTGTGCAATGTTGTACAGGACCTATGGAGGGAGCTCTCTGTGACTTCCCAGAACAATTGGCCTGGCCTTTTTGCTCCCTCTGCTGCTTCCTGGCTTCTGTGTATGCATATTGCCTTCCAGATTTTCTTCACAAACCACATACCACACAACAGAACCACTAACCCAGGAACCTATCCTTGCAACAAAGCCCGTTGCCAACTGTGCCCACATATCTATTCAGGGGACACCATCACAGGGCCTAATAACATCAGCCACACTATCAGAGGCTCGTTCACCTGCACATCCACCAATGTGATATATGCCATCATGTGCCAGCAATGCTCCTCTGCCATGTACATTGGTCAAACTGGACAGTCTCTACGTAAAAGAATAAATGGACACAAATCAGATGTCAAGAATTATAACATTCATAAACCAGTCAGAGAACACTTCAATCTCTCTGGTCACGCAATCACAGACATGAAGGTCGCTATCTTACAACAAAAAAACTTCAAATCCAGACTCCTGTGAGAAACTGCTGAATTGGAATTCATTTGCAAATTGGATACTATTAATTTAGGCTTAAATAGAGACTGGGAGTGGCTAAGTCATTATGCAAGGTAGCCTATTTCCCCTTGTTTTTTCCCCCCCAGACGTTCTGGTTAAACTTGGATTTATGCTGGAAATGGCCCACCTTGATTATCATACACATTGTAAGGAGAGTGGTCAGTTTGGATGAGCTATTACCAGCAGGAGAGTGAGTTTGTGTGTGTGGTTTTTGGAGGGGGGTGGGGGGGTGAGAAAACCTGGATTTGTGCTGGAAATGGCCCACCTTAATTATCATACACATTGTAAAGAGAGTGGTCACTTTGGATGGGCTATTACCAGCAGGAGAGTGAGTTTGTGTGTGGGGGGGCGGAGGGTGAGAAAACCTGGATTTTTGCTGGAAACGGCCCAACTTGATGATCACTTTAGATAAGCTATTACCACCGGGAGAGTGGGGTGGGAGGAGGTATTGTTTCATGGTCTATGTGTATATAATGTCTTCTGCAGTTTCCACAGTATGCATCCGACGAAGTGAGCTGTAGCTCATGAAAGCTCATGCTCAAATAAATTGGTTAGTCTCTAAGGTGCCACAAGTACTCCTTTTCTTTTTGCGAATACAGACTAACACGGCTGTTACTGTGAAATTTTCTTCTCTTTATTTTTTGCTTACAAAGAGCTTCTCTGATCCCCAATATTCTACCAAAGAATCTGTTAAAAGTTAGCAGGGGATCTTATTATAAGGCAGTTTTTGTGAAATTGTGTTGGCAAGTGGATGTACTTAATTATCAGGTGATGAAATATTGAAAGCCCTTTAGCTTTTCACAGTTTTCCCATCAAAGCAGTCATCTTAACCAGCTCTTCCAATATTAGCCTTTCTTCCCTGCAAGCTGACTACTCAGGTTGGCATAATTTGGAGATAGAGCAGAAATAGGACATATACAGGTCTTGTTTTTCCAGATGAGTGACTGTACAGTAGGTAGAGAACAGGCAGTCAGACTATGTTGTGAACCTCTTCATCTAGCATGCCAGGCGTAGTGTGCTATGACTGCTGTGATGCCTTTCTCATTTGTGATCTCAAAAGGGAGGCCCATACAAAACCAAAGGCAAACTTAGCTCAACTGCTGCTTCTGTGGGTTAAACTGGAAAGAGCATTACTGACACCTATTGGTAAAATGGATGGCTACATATTTTCATGTAAAAAGCAGTGCATGCGGAGAATTAAGAGAGCCCCAGTTTCCCTGTTTCTTGTTGTTACCGGCTCAACTAATGCTGACTCCCTTTGATGTAGGCACAAACCAAAACTCCCCACATCTTGGTGAACTTGAGATCCAAACCACTCTACTCCATCCCGTTCTTTTCAAGTGCATCTTATACCAAGGGGCGTGACTCACTTTAGTCCCACAGCTGCCTATGTTCCACCTTTGTCCTCTCACTTTGATCACTGAACATTTATTTATATGAGAAATACAGAATTGTGAGACTGATATAAATTATTGACCCTGAGGATGCACCCACAAAGCAGCTGGGAGGGTGATTTCCAGCCCAGATGGACAGTTGCACTAGCAGCATGGCTGTCATGGCACAGGTGGCTGCTCGGGCTAGCTGCCTGAATATGTACCCAGAGGGTCAGGTGGGATTGTATTTGGGTGGCAGGCCCAAGTTGCTGCCTGTACGCCACAGCCACCCTGCTATATTTAGAGCACTGGCATATGTCTGTCTGTCCACTCTGGGAAGCACCCTGCCAGCTGCTAAAGGAAAGAGTGTCAGTGTCTTACAGGAATGCTTTTCATATGTCCTTGCTTGTTGGCGTATGTCACTTGTTTTGGACCCTGACAGCTTGAGAAGTAGGCTGGTCCCATCTCTGTAAAGGCCAAACCCCTGAGCACGCACAAACACTGAGGAAATTTTGGTGTGCGCTCTCTCTGGATGAAGATCTGATTGAGAGGCTTAAGCTATCTCTACGGGTAAAGGGTGTGTGTGCATGTGTGCACAAAATGGTGTGCAACTCCTTCCACATCTGTGCTCAGAGATGTATTCAGGAAGGTGGAGTAACAATGAACACGCTGCCTCAGAAAGCGTTTCAGACACAGGAGGTGCATCTAACCAGGGTGGCATATGTGCAGTAGGCAGCACTAGCCAGTCAGGTCAGAGGGGCACCTGAGGAATTTTTTCAAAAAGGCAAAAGTGGCAAGTGAGGGCACAAAGCCGTTGCATGCATGGTTGGATAGCAATGTAATACAAACAGCACAAGAGCACCTGTGGAATGACTTGGAGATCTGCCTAATGCTTCATGAACAGCTGTCTACATCATTAACTCCACAAGCATTACTCTCTATGCTTTTCAATTTGGAAATAAGTCCCTCATTTTTAATGGTGAGGGTGAGTAACCACTAGAACAAGCTACAAAGGGAAATGGTGGATTCTGTCTCTTGATGGCTTCAGATCAAGACTGGATGCCTTTCTTGAAGATACGCCTTAGTCAAACAGAAGTTATTGGGCTCATTGCTGGGGTAACTGTGTGGCATTCTATGGCCAGGTCTTAGATAGCAGGTCAGACTAGATGTTCTAATGGTCACCTTTGGCCTTAAAAAATCTCTAAATCTTCACGTCTTTACAAGAAGCGACCTTTAAAATGAAACTCTTGTCGGGTGATGTTGGATATTAAATATGATTCTGCACTTTTCATAGGAGTATAGTGCTTTTCCCTGGTGTCTTTAACAAAACATGCCCTCCCCAGACTGTAGGGTGGCATAATACACCCCATGTGACTGCTGTTCTCCATCCAGGCCCAAAGTAGCCTTATCAGGAACCGGAATCTGGCCTCAGAACTAGATGCCATGTCATGGGCCCCATAGTTTAAATGATGATGGAAGAACTGCCCTCAGTTCCTTGAAGTAGCCTCTCCAGGTTGAGATGCATCCATGGCTGAGTTAGGGCATGTTGCCAGAGAGGAAAGATCGTTTTATGGTTATGGCTCTGATCGTGGGCTTAGAGCAGAAATTCTGTTCCTGGCTCTTGCTATGTAGCTTGACCAAATCACTTAATCTCTGTGCCTAAATTCTCATCTGCAAAATGGGCATAGCAATCTTGCCTGTTTAGATTGTAGGCTCCACAGGGCCAGAACTGTCCCTTAATGTGTGTGGCACCTAGAACAATGAGATCTTGATCTCTGCAGAAGCCTCTAGGTATTACCACAATAGAAATCATTAATTACCTGGTAGTGGCCTGCTGCAACCTGTCCTGTGGACAAAAGACATGACTCTCCATTGTGTCACTCCAGCACCTTTCTAATACACTTGTCTTAGAAAACAAAACTTCTAAATTCCTTAGATTTGGTGTCTAGTTGGTTGACAGATACTTCTCCTGCTCCATTGAGCTGTACCACTCTGGGATCCAGTTAATATACATACCCTCTCCTTTTGTTGCTCTTTGTGGTGCAAAGAGCAACAAAATCATGCCTCATCAGTGATTTTGCTCTATTAGTATGACACAAAGGCCCCTTGGCATGGGGTCCCCTGTTCTTTGCAAACAACTCTCATCTCAGATGTGGCAAACCCACTACATCAAATGCACTGCTTACAAAGTATTTGTTCATAAAGGGTAACATTAAGGTCTCTTGAAAGCTTGCAACTTGATTGTAATCGTGGCATGATGTGTGTACAGGTGACACTTAAGGAATAATGTAACTATATTGAAGTTGATGCCCATATGGTCTTCCAGTTTAAAAAGGCATAACTAGGGAATCGTAGTACTTAGTGATGGCCTCCAATCCCTTGTGTTACATCACTGGCTAACAAGGCTCAATTGTCTGTCATTTTCCCTCATCCCAAAACAGTCAATGGAAAACCAACAGACCATTGCAAACAACTGAAACCGTTTGGCTATAAAACAGGATCATTATAATAGGTGGGATCACCCTCTATATCAATAAAGACAAGATTGTAACCCTGAAACTGAGTGGGAAGAGGCACTCTGGATCCATTCACTGAGGACACCGTTGTTTGGGAGAGTCGGGGGGAGGTTTTTCATGAAAGTTTGGATCCTGGTTCCGGTGAAGCCAGGCAGTTCTGCAACAGACTGAACTTTGGGGATGGGAAACCTACTTTACTAGTAACTATTGTAGGCCCTAGGTCATATTTAATTACTTTGTTTTGTATTGTAATTATTTGTTTCAATCACTTTCTTGTTTCTAGTGGAATCTTTATTCTTTCTTAAACCTTCTTGTGCTTCATTACAAGTGCTGTGTGTTATATGGGAAAAGTGTTTGAAGGTTAAACTGGGGTACACTGCTCCTTTGGGACCAAAAGGTCTGGGATTTCTGAGTGTCAGGGGCTGGATCCCGGGGGAACACTTTGCTTGCAAGGCAAAGACAGGGCTGACATTGCCCAGAGGAGAGTGCTTGAGTGGCTGAAAGGCTAGTGGTGGTCGGGAGTTGACACCCAGCTATCACCGACAAGACACCATCTCTCTGAAGGCAGGGGCTAACTGAGTGACTCTCAGTCCTGAGTACCCCAAGAGCTGTCACAGCATCTGTTTGCAAAAGAAAATGCAGTGCTTGCCCACGTTTTGTATTGAAATACCAGGGAGGTCCCAGTACTCATTTCCACACCTCTGCAATGGAAATGGGATTTGAGGAGCATCCCAATACTCTGCAGCTCTTATAAGGGTGAGTCCAGCCTGAAGCAGGGAGTCGCCCAGAATCCCACATTTTGGGGAAACAGGAGACTGGAGCTAAAGCCAGAGTTCTGGGTAGCTTAAACTGAGCTATGGGGGAAAAAAATGTGTGTTGACCCAGGAACTCCGCTCATGTCAATAGGCTTTTCAGACCCTCACACAGCTATTGTGTGCAAAGGGAGCTCCTCTTACTGCAGCTGTTGGTAGAATGAAGACTGAGCCGGCTGACTGTGGGTCTGTTAAATGTAAAGTCCAGCACGACACTAACCAGCAGTGCTTATTCTGTGTGTGTGTGTGTGTGTGTGTGTGTGTGTACGTACTTAAATCCAAAGTCAGCTCAAACTGGCTCAGTTCCCTGTACCCTTTAGTTCAGTCTTTAACCTCCCCCAGAGAAACATTGATGCTTATGAGTATTGGCAGAGACTGGTTGATCTCAAAAATGATCCAGTTTTGCTGAGATAGGTAAAGAATGTTACCTCAGTAGATGAGGTGTTCTCTGTGTTTCCTGCCCTGATATAGGGAATGCCTAGAGAGAATAAAATATTTAGGTAATGTTATGTAGTTACCTACAACACATGCTGCTTTAATGGAGGGAAAAGAAGGAAGTTCCTTGCTTATCTTGTGAGGTGTAACTATGAATGAGAAACTGACAAATAGCCACAGGGCCACTGTTCCTCTCCAGCCTAAGATACCACCTTAGGACTCAAAGGGGCTGAGTTCAGTTCCTGCCTCTGCCATGGGGGTGGGGAATAAGAGTTGACCTAATGTATCTGCAACTCCATGGATCTACTGACTGTTTAGCCTTGTGGATCTGTAGTACGATGATCTGAAAGAGGGTAAGGCTTCGAGGGACTTTGATAGGATGCTAGGGCTTATCCATGCAAGCTGGGTCACGCTGCTACCAAACAAGCATAGGCCTCTCAGTAAAGATCTTTCCCATGACTCAGCCTGCTTGCTGTTTTGCTTGTTGCTATTGAATCAAGGGATTATTGTAGCTCTGAGCAGCAGCCCCACAGAGGCCAGAATGGGATGTTTTCCTTTCCTGCTGCTCCCCTGGGCACTACTTAAAGCACATCCTGGCTACTTAGCCTGTATGTTAGGGTTAGGAGACAGCCCCGAGATAATGGGTTAAGACATTGGGCACTTTTGGCTCTTGCACTGGTGCTGAACGCAACAGGGTTGTGGAGGTGTGACTGACAGTAGCATTTGGCCCAACTCTTAGTACAATGTTGTGAGAGATTACCTGGGGAGGTAATGCTTTAAAATTAGGGATAGCAAATAGGCATAATTCAGAGTTGTATACAGCAAATTGCATTTAAAGAACCTTAAGTGCAAAAAAATACTCAAAACTCATGAAACACCAAAGTTAAGGTAGCCTTTGCCACCTTAACACCGCATTACAATATAGGCCTAGGTTCTCAGCTGTGGCTGAGGAGTGTTTGGTTCAGCTGAGGCAACGAAGTACAAAGATGCCCTGCCCCAGTCTTGGAGTCATCTAAGTGCCTTTCTAATCCCCTGTTTAACTAGATTAAGAAAATGTTTCAGCAGCTAGAGGTTAACTGGACATGAGAGACAAAGCCATGTCCCCTTTCCTAGCCATGCCACCTGGGCCAGAAGCTGGGGAGGAGAATGTAAGAGCTGACCAGCAGCTTCTAGCTGCTAGAGAATCCTCTGGCTTTGGGGAAATTTTCTAGCTGCAGCCTAAACTGGCTATAGGATAGCTTTGTGGGGGTGGAGTCTGCTCCATCATCCAGAAGAATCTGGCCCGTACTCTTCCATTATGCTGTTGGTTTCTCTGCAGGGCTGTTATTCATCAGCCAAGTAGCAGGATGCACTGTGAATGAGGCAACAGTTCACTATCCTTTTTGGAAAAAGGAAAATCTACCTCCACGAAAGGGTCTGCTAGACTGCACCGGAAGGCTCTGTCTTGCACAGCCTGTGCATTCCAGGAGGCCAGGTTTCACAGCATAATTTTGATCCTCTAGTGAGCATGTTGATGCATCATACACAATGAGACCAGTTTCATTCCATACGTTCCCTCACAGCCCATATCCTCCCCCCTCCACACATACAACTCTGGTCCAAAGCCTGATAACAGCTAGGTGAATGCCTTGTGCCTTTGGGCATTTGTTTCAACCGTTTTGCACAGCTTGATGTGTCTCCTCACATATCTCAACAGAGGGAGGAAGAGGATGGTCCGCCATAAAATTGTCTTCCAAATTTTGACTTTTTATTTGGATAATTTGCCTATCATGCTTCAGGCCTGATTCTCCTCACACTTCTGATGTCTAGCGCTAGAAGAACTCCACTGAAGTCAATGGCCCTGACTCTTTCCCGCACCCCTCTTTACCCCACTGATTTGAATCTACTTTCTCCAGTGTGGGAGGAGAATCAGGCCAATTATCTTCATAAAAGCTACATTAATGTTGGTTTGATGCTCCTCCTTATATATATAGCTAATGAACAATCCTGCAGGAATTCTGAATGGAAAACTTTATTTGTAATGAAGTCACTGATGACTGGGCCAAAGAAAGGCAGGCAAATCCCCAGTTTACATTCCTAAAGAACCCCAGGTACTGTTCAGTGCTGTATATTACACTTCAATTGGAATAAAGTTCTTCAGAAGCTGAATCGTAGCTACAGACTTATCAAAAGCCCACTCAGTTCAATGTCTAGCTCCAGTCTTTAGTGAATAATTCCTCTAATCTATTGGGCACAAGGAGCGAGAAGCTTTCTCTATAGCTTGTCCTCTATCATCACTTGTTTCCCTTGAACAAACATAGTTATTGTTGCCATTGCAAGCAAGAAATCGCTGTCCATTGACCGTGGTTTCCCTCTGTCCCATAGCAATACATGCTGATGGAGTACAGGGTCTCCATATCTCATGCGATACTGCACGGCTGGAATGAATACTGGCAGGATGTTTGCTCTGGCTTCAGCACAAGTTCCTTTCTGGCAGTGGGGAAGACTGGGAGACTGATGTCTCTCTTTTTGGCATGTGAGGATCCAGCATGTGCTCCTTGTCTCACCTCCTAGAGGATGTGGATGTCAGCCCATTGAACTGGCAGAGTGTACTGATAATAACAGTTCTTCTATCCAGTTGCTCCATGAATCCAGTCAGTGACTGGTGAAAGCTAGCCTTGTGGTAGGCTGATGAATGCAGTGAACATCCCTCATTACAACATGGGCTAATGATCCCTCATATGACCATATGTGAGGGAATGGATATTGAGGGCCAGGTTGTCTGGCCCTTGCATGGATGCATTGTGAGCTCACAGGGGAGAGGGAGACACAAGGATCCTTCCCTGCTTGTGCCTGGATGGTGTAATCACAGGCTGCACTGCAGGCAGCTTAGGATTGTTCCCTTCTATGCCCCTGGAGGTGCAAGAAACCCCAAAGGGGCCAGGTGGATGCAGAGCCATGCTCCTATTCCTCCCCTCAGCACAGGCCGGTTGAAGTGGCCAGCTGCATGGAGAGGAGCATGCTGCACCCTGGGGAGCTATGGAATGACTTGGCCCTCTTGCTGCACAATTCCTTCTGGAACACCCCATGTGAGACAGGTGAGGGAGAGCATGGTGCACCTTTTTGAAAGGCCCAGCAAGTGCTTCTCTGGTGCAACTATCCCACTGCACAGAGGATGGAGACGTGGTCCCACCCAGCAGTGCCCTTTCCACAGCCTCTCACCAGTCACCGAGACCTCTAGCCAGTTAACCTTCCTCTTCACGCTGGAATATTCAGAGCCAACTCACGGCTGCCTTCCGTGTGGATGCTCTGTGGGGAAGAAGACTACGTCCATCCCCCACATCTCTGCTGTACCCACGGAGGTGCGGGTGTAGTTGTGGCCAAGCTGTTCTGAAAGGCACAGTAAGTTGCTTAGCCAATCTAAACAAATGTAACATACTGTTGGGGCTTTTGGGTTACTTTTCTTACAGTGACCATACATATAGGGTGCCCCATTCTGTCCCCCAATAACATCAGAGCCACCCGAACCTAGTCCCCATGGGCATTGTCAAAAAAAGCCCATCTGGGAGCTCCATCTGAAAGTAGTCATTGTTTTGCATGGCTGGGTGCCAAGTACGGACCACTGTAATTAAAAGAAAATTGCATCTTTGTGGGTTTTCACTTCCTTGGCCATAGCAGGTGCCCCTGCTGGGTGGTAAAAGGCAACCGCAGCTGCTACAGCTGTTACACTGGCACCAAAACAAGAACTCAGTTAAAACTGTCTTCTGTGCAGCTGGTAAACCCCATAGAGAAGCCTGCTGTTTCATTCTAGGGCATTTGTTGGAATTAGTGTGTGGTGGGTGTTTTGTGGTGGTGGTTTTTCCTGTATAACAGTTTAAAATCAGCCAAGCCCAATTTTCTGCCAACCACTTGCCCCCACATTGATGCTTTTCAGTGCAGGGGTGAGGTAATGACGTGAGGAGCACCCATTTAGGAAACGTTGAATCCACTGATGACAAGCCAGCATTTGGTGTAATTAGAAATCGGCTTGCTGAGCTAAACGAACCAGCTGAGTCACCGGTCGACAGCGAAGTGACAAAGCACTGTCTACAGTGCAATTTTCTGGTTGATATTTTCCACAAAAGCCTTTTTTTGCCGTCTTCTCCCCACCCCGATTCCTTTGCTGTCGGATTAGAGCAGCCTTCAAGTCGCAAAAGCCCAACATCTATTGAGCTGTTTGATTTGCCAAACTTCTAAATCCACAGCAAAACCTATGGGTCTCTTTCAAATTTGTCATTTGCCAGTGGGGGAGAATACGCTCAACTCTGTAAAAGGAAGAAGACTCTCAAGAATTGTAATGTTCTAAGTATCTGAGATAACAGAGAGAGCTGTCCTGTTGACAGTGCTGGAATAGCCAGTTTTAAAACACAATTTCCCTTTTTGAAGTAAGGAGCTTTTGCCCTTCAGCGTCCAGGCTTCTACAGACATTAACAGTTGGCATTAAAAGGCTTTGGCTTGACTCGTAACAGTCAATGCAGGGATAGTCCTCTGACAGCTCTACCTGGTGTATTTACTCAGTTTACATATAAATTAGACACAGTAGCAGAAAATTGCTGTCCCGTATCTCATAGGTGTGGGTCAAAACTTTCCTTATTTAGACACACGTTTGAAACTAAACTGCATTTTTTACAAAAGTGCTCTCTGTTCCCATGGGTTTTGGGAGGAGCTAAAGAAGTCAGTCAACCCCTTTGAAGATCTGGGCCCCAGCTTGGCTTTCAAAGATATTGAGACACAGAGGAGATCCACAGAGGAGCAGATTCCAGAGCAGGGGGATTTTTACCACAAAATCTAATATTCACAGGCACAAAACATTTTAGAACACTTCCAGGGAGAAAAAGAATCCAGTTAGAGCTGCCCAGAAGGCCAGTCAGTACAGGTCTCCCTGAGAGTGGGGAAATAGTTGAGGAAATACAACAAATACAAATAGTTGAGGAAATACAAACCACAACGCTAATGAGTGACCTGGCTGTCATCTGCATCCCGGCCAACTCCCCTGGCCTGGTCTACACTAAAATGTTAGAGCGAAGGAAGCCACCTTAAGTCGACCTGTTAATATATGTGTCTACACTACCAGGTCCTTTACGCCAACCTAAGTCGCCTCTAATGTCAACTTTATGAGAGGCATAGCCCTTAATTTAATTTTCATGGGTCGACTGCGAGACAGTGCAGATGCAGCATAGTGTAATTTGATTTAATTGGCCTCCAGGTGGTGTCCCACAGTGCTCATCTGTGACCACTGTGGAGATCATTCTCAACTCTGATGCACTGCAGCCAGGTACACAGGAAACAGCCCCTCCCATGCTAAAGCCCCAGGAATTTTTGATTTCCCATTTCCTGTTTGATCAGCATTGGGAGCATGCCAGCTTGAGCACAGCTGATCATGGAGACTACATGCCCCAAATGCACTCCAGCCTGGTCTGCACAGGAGGTGGATCTCATCGCTGTGGGGGAAGAAGTCTGTGCAGGCAGAGCTCTGATCCAGCAGAAGGGACGCTGACATCTATGCAAAGATCACTTGTGGAATGGGGGAGAAGGGCTACACGAGGGACACACAGCAGTACTGTGTGAAAATAAAAACTTCACCAAGCATACCAGAAGGCAAGGGAGACAAAGCACCCCCACAAATAACATGGACACCTCACAGGTGTGAGAGTCTAGGGACAACAAGGAGAACGATATGGTGGAGGAGCAGAATGGGAGACAGGTGAGCAGTGGATCCATTCTCCCCGAGATCCAGGAAATATTTTTATTCCTGGAGCCCTGTGAGTCGCAAGACCTCACAGTGGCAGATCTCTGGTGAGTATACAGTTACAATCAAAGTCCAGTTAAACTTTAGCAGGCAGACGCATTCAGTGGTATTGCATGTTCTCTGTGAAGAAAAAGAAGTGCTGTGGCTCTCTGCTTACAAGAGGCCGCTCCAGCTACACAGAGGGTGGCCCCCAGAAAAAACTGTTTGTGTGGGCTGGGATAGCCTGGGAATCCTCCATGGATATCTCTAGGAAACTTTCATGGAGGAACTCTGCAATCTTTTGCAGAAGGTTTCTGGGCAGGGCAGTCTTATTTCTTCCACCATGGTGGGACACTTTTTTTTCCATGCAACTCCTGAATTAATTCTGCTGGGATCATTGCGGTACACAGCATAGCATCATAAGGACTGGTTCTATACCAGGACGCTTGCAGCATCTCCTTCCTTTCCACCTCTGTTACCCTCAGGAGACTGATCTTACATAAGGTCACCTAGGGGAAACGGGAAGTTCTCACTAAAAGTGCTCTTACAAGTTGGGGGGGAAAGGGCATGTAGACCCCCACACACACACACACATTCCGGATCGCCAAACTACACAGCTGCTAATGTGCCTTTACTGTGCTTGCCATGGGTTGGCAAGTAGTTTAAAGTGCCTGATAGGGGTCTGTGGCCCCACATGAGAGAGTCCACAACTTGGGAGTGAAAATGTCCCCGTTCCCCCCCCTCCCCCGGTTTGTAAACAGCTTCCCATGGTGCTATGGCGAAGGGCCATTGTTCTACTAGCTATCTCTGCTCCTGACATGAGCCTGCCATAAACTTCATTAAACGTGTGGTCACCTATGACCGGGGGGGGGGGGGGGGGGGGGGGGGGGGGGGGAGGTGAGGTGTTCATTATCTCGGTGAACCAGGACAGCTGACACAGAACTGAGTGTGGAGGATTTCACTGTCAGAAGTTAGACATGGACATGGAGAGCAGAAAAGCTTCCAGTAAGCAAGAGCATGCAGCGCAGGATGTGATGCTTCAGATTATGAGGGACCAAGCAGACATGTTGAGGCATGTGGTTGAACTGCAGGAACAGAAGCGGGAGAGTAGAGTTCCTCTGCAGACCCTGGTGGACAGCCAGCCAGCATCACCTGGTGCAGAATCACCTTCCCCTAAGCATCCCATGAGGCGTGGGCAAAAAGTCCGTTATCCCTTTCACTTAACTTGGGGGGTACAAGGAACAGAAGGCGCCCATTCACAGATCTTTGATGGTCTGGAATGCGGTGTTATGTTACACAGCTGAAAATGTTTCTCCTGTTCCAACTTTACAACGCCTTTTCCCCAAGGTTACACTTTCCCCCCCCTGTTCTCTCTTTATTTGTTTGTTAAATAAAGTAAATGGATGCGAGAAATAAGTGTTCTTTATTGAGTAGAAGTAGTGGGCTTGGGTAGGGGGTTGGCTTTATAGGGACAGTGATACAAGGCAGGTGAAGGTTTGGGAAAGCACAATGCAGACAAGCAGCTCACGTTACTGTGACTCATTATTGAAACAGCTTTTCAAAGCCTTGCAGATATGCAGCGCCCTTGCTGTGCTCTTCTTATTGCCCTGGTGTCTGGCTGCTCAAAAGTGGCTGCCGTGCACCCATCCCTGCAGAAAATCCCCCTCCCCTTTCCCCCCCCTCAGATACTATGGAGCACACAGCAGGCAGCTATAACTATGGGGATGTTCTCCTCACTCAAGATCAATCTTGTTAGTAGACTACTCCAGTGGCCTTTCAAATGATCAAAGGCACATTCAACTACCATTCTGCACTTGCTGAGCCTATAGTTGAACCGTTCCTTACTGCTGTCCAGATGGCCAGTGTATGGCTTCATGAGCCATGGGAGCAAGGATAACTGATGACATTGAGATGCCTCTAGTGTTCATTTTTGTGGTCTGGAAAGAAATTCCCAGAATGCAACTTTTTGAACAGATCCACATTCCTAAAGATGTACGCGTCGTGAACCTTTCCCGACCGTCGTACGTTGATGTCGGTGAAATGCCCCATGGTCCACCAGCACTTGCAACATCATTGAAAAGTATCCCTTTCAGTTTATGTACTCTTTGGCAAGGTGGTCTGGTGCCAAGATGGGGATATGTGTGCCATCTATCGCCCCACAGCAATTAGGGAACCCCCTTGCAGCAAAACCATCCACTTATGTGTTGCGCATTTCCCAGACTCACTACCCTTTGTAGCAGAAGTCTATTAATGGCCCTGCACACTTGGAGCACAGCAGCTCCCACCGTTGATTTACCTACTCCAAACTGATTGCCCACTGACCGGCGTTGCAAGCTTCCAAATAGCGATCGCCACTCATTTCTCCACTGCCGGAGCAGCTCTAATTTTTTTATCTTGCTGAACTGCAGGGCAGGGGAAAGCTCTGCACAAAGTTCCTTCCACATCTGAAAGTTCCGCTCGTGATCCCATACGCACAAAACGATGCAGCCCCACCAGTCAGTGCTTGTTTCACGGGACCAGGAACGGCGCTCAACAGAGTGCAGCTGCTCTGTGACTGCCAGCAGTAACTGTGAATTTTATTTTATTTTTTCAATGGCTTGCAGCAGGGCTGCTTGCAGGACATCGCACCGCGGCCCCTACTTCGGCTCTGGAAATACTGCAGAAGATGGCGCAAGGTGTTTGAGATGCTCACAGCAAGAGTGCACAACTAGCAGGCCCCACGCTTCTGGGGTTACGGCATACGCACTGCAGTTTTATGGCGTGAAAACCACTGGGTTTTTTTCATCCGCATCCTATGATGCACTATGCTTCCTCCCTCATAGCTACAGCAATGTTCCCATTCTCCCCTGCAACAATGTTTTGGTCCCATGAGGCACTGCACAAACTTCCCAAAACACACTGTGGCAAGTTGCAGTTTGGGATAGCTACCCACGATGCACTGCTTTGTGCATCGATGCAGCCACTGCTAGTGAGGACACACTCCATCGAGACAACGTGCATGGCTACACCGTGCTCAATCGACTTAATTTGGAGGCTCCAGGTTGAATTAGATAAAGTTGACTTAATTTTGTAGTGTAGACAAGTCCTGGGAGTAGAATTTTGGCCTACCCTCAAGTTGTCTTTTCTTTGGGGAGGGGGGAATTGTATGAGTTGCAGTTGGGTAAGCTGATCAAACAGTTTAAAGGAACTGAAGAACTACGCATAGATCTCTAATATTGTAAATATGTAGTTTATTTTATTGAGAACATATTCTGTCAACTGAACTCAAGGATCCTATTTTGAAGAACCAAGAAAGCAGCTTTTTTTTTTTTTATATTAAGCTGCATATAAACATGTTGCTTGGAATTTTCTTTCTTTGAATTCTTTGCTTTGGAGCAAGGATTGCATTTTTCTGATACGTTCTAGCCAATGGTTGTAATCACTGTGGTCTTGTTAGGTTATTTCCTTGAGAGAAAGGCTAGTCCATATTTTCCCCACAGAATTTAGAATGAAAACATCACTTTACTGTCTGTGCTTTGATATGTTTCAGGGGAAGGAACTAATGACAGGTCAGGGCTCCTTTTTCAAGAAGGAAAAACAAGCCTTTTTCCAAAGTATGAAAAGGCAAGTTGATGATAGCGTGTTTGGTGTCTGGGGATATTTGCTGAAGCCAAAGGCTACACTGTGTGATTGTTTTCAAGACACTATGCTTTTCCATGACTGCAAGAATATGATGACCCTTAGCTCCTCAGAAACAGGCTTTAGAGAAGAGCCTGACCGAACTAAATCAATGAAAAATTCTCAGTGACTGGTCACCGTTCTCAGCATTTTAAAGTTTTATTGCAATTAAGCAATTAATCGTTCAGATGTGAAGCTCCATTTTTACACACTACAAATTTCACTAGCTTGTGAGTAAGCGGTGCTACTGCAGCTCTCTCATCCCCCAACACCAGTCAAAGTTGAACTCTTTTCCCTTTTCTCCTCCCCACCTCCCCTCCCCCTCAGGCAGCACACAGTGGCCAAATACGGTTCTAACTCATCAGCTAAGAATTCAGGGTGGGGGGGATGACCAAGGAGGGCTCTTAGCTGGCATAATGTAACAAGCCTGCTGCACATCAACTGTTCCCCTATGTCTCCCAGTGGCAACAGGGTCATGCCAGAGCACTCTGCTGGAAAACCTGTTCCTAGGCCATCTGTGTACCTCTGGTAAGGGGCAAGAAGGGGTGGGGAATGTATCTGCGTTCACCTAATTCTCAACTGGCATGTTGTCCCCTAGAGACCATAGACAGCTGTCTAAATCAGAGAGGCCCCCAGGCTGGGGCTGACGCGGGCCCCAGAGCAGACCTGCACGGATAATCCGGTAGTCAGCAAAGGGCTCCTTGGCTTTCCTCCCCTTGCATCCTTTGCCAAGAGAATCTTGGACTGAATATGCAACTAGCGTTATTTTATTGCACTTTCTGACTGGGGATGGAAGCTCCCTCCTTACAGAACAGCATGGTGGGCTGGGGACACCTTTCACTGCCCTTCTGCTTTTCTTAGACAAACATGTTCTTTGTAACATGGAAGACTTTGAAAAGAGAATATTTTTCTGCATTAGGTCAGCTTTTTTGAAATTCTAAAAGCCCCCATCCCTATTACCTCATGTCAAAGCAAGAAATACCTCACAGCAAATTCTTTATGGGACACTTGCGTTTAATATGCTTTCTTGCATAGCGATTACTTGACTGCTGCTAACTCTTGTGGTGGGAGTGACATTTTTCTGAGACAATGAGTTTGGGTTCTAAGAATGTGGTAACAAACCCACTTATAATATTAATGCAACCGTCTGAGGGCAGTGACGAGTCTTCAGGTGCTCTGACAGCAGTAACCTGGTCAGCTATGTCTTTACATAAAACATCTCATTGCTCTATTATATTAGTACCGGGTGACAATTGAACCTCAAAAGTCTTGGAGATTCAGTTCAATCATTTGGATGAACCTCATGTGCTCTCTAGAGGAAAACATTTTATGCCCCCGAGCATGAGACTTTATTACCAGTCTTCTCATGTGAGCCCCAGATCTTTCCTGTGCAGAGGTTGCCAATCATGGTTGTGTGAGGTGCTGTACAAGCGTGAGAACACTTCCACATGTTCTCTGTGCCCGGATTTGAACTCAGATCTCAAGATGGCATAAATTAGCTCATTAGCCCAGTGCTTACCACCTATAGCCCAAGCAGCAGACATTTTCTTATTTCTGCCATTGATGTGTCTAGTTTGATGCCTATGGCTCCTTGGTTTATTTCTGACTATAAGAGAAAGTATCAAGAACACAAAGTGTCTCTGAAAATCCTTAAATGGAAACTCTTGTTCTATACCCTTGCTCTATTCCCTTGGCTGTAAATCTTTTTCTAGTTCAACAGGTGCCTGTAAAGGCAAGTGAAACGCAGTGAACGCACAAGTGGCAAAGTCTGATGCAGATTTTTCTCTGTTCTTGGCCCTCCATTGGAAGAAAGTGCAAACCCAGACATCGTGTACTTTACATTTTGCACAACTCTAACTATAAACAAACTTGAAAGATATAAAATTAAACTTTTAATGTGTACCATATTAAACTGGCTAACTGATGGACCTCACATTGTAATTGTAAACAGGGTGTCATCACTGAGGTGGTGGTTCTGGTGTGGTCCAGAAGGGATTGGTTCTTGGCCCTATGCTATTTAATGCTTATCAATGATCGGGAAGAAAACAATAGCCTCATTGATAAAGTTTACAGATGACAAAGGATGGGGAAGTGAAATAATGGAGGACAGGAGTGACTGGGTGTACTCTCCTCCAGAGTGCCTCCTGTCAGCTGGGTGTGGTGCTGCAATCTTTTCTCCCCCCCCCCCCCCCAGCTCCTGGTGCCCCCTATAGGTTGCTGATCTTGCTAGATAGTCACAGAAGACCTCTCTGTCAAAAAAATGGACAAACCCCTTGAGGGGTAGCAGAAGTCCAACAAAACTAGCTGCCCTCACCAAGGTCTCCAGACCCACCTCTGGGTGCTTTAAATCGTACCCTTCACTCAGGCGCCTAAACAAGCCTTGTTTCCTTTTTTGGGCTTAGGCATCTTTCCCAGTGAGGCCCACTGACTTCTCTGGGTACCAGCCCAGGGACCATATAAACAGCAGCAATGTACCACTTGTCTGCTGCTATTCCCTGGGCCTCTTCCCACATAGCCCCTTTCTCTTCACCCTTATCTCACCCTCTTCACTGAATGCAAGTACCTCCAGATCCTGTCTTCTGGATTCTCTCAAGCTCCTATGATCAACAAGGAGCACCCTTCCTTGCTTCTCTGGTTCAACCCAGGAACTGATCTGCTCATGCTTTAACTGAGGCTGCTGGGCTCAGATTGGCTGCTTCTATGCAGTCTTTCTAGGCAGGTCTGGAGGACCCACTTCATGGCTCCTTTCCTGGTGTGGAATGTGGTAGAACCGCAGGGCCTCCAGCAGAGGGCCACAAAGGCCCTGGTACACCCCTTCACAACAGGTCACTTAGATAAAGCAATCTGGTTTGCTTGGTAAACTGGGCACAACCAAACAACATGAATCTTAATACTGCCAAATGTGAAGTGATACATCCAGGAACAAAGATATAGGCCATACTTCCAGGATGGTAGACTCTGTTCTGGGCAGCTGAGACTCTGAAAAAGATTTGAGGGTTGTGCTGGATAATCACCTGAACATGAACTTCCAGTGCAATACTGTAGCCAAAAGGGCTAATACAGTCTTTGGACATGTATAAACAGGGGAATCTCGAAGTAGGAGCAGGTTATTTTACCTCTCTGTATAGCCCTGGTGCAAGCACTACTTGGAATACTGTGTCCAGTTTGGTGTCCATTCAAAAATTGGCAAGGGTGCAGAGAAGAGCCATAAGAATGATTTAAGGAATTGGAAAACATGCCTTCTAGACTCAAGGAACTCTCAATCTATTTAGCATAACAAAGAGAAAATTAAGGGGTAACTTGATCACTGTTTATAAGTACCTATGAGAAACAAATATTTGGTAACAGAGAGCTCTTCAGTTTGGCAGAGAAAGGTACAACAAGATCCAATGGCTGGAAGCTGAAGCTAGACAAATTCAGAATGAAAATAAGGTGCACACTTTTTAACAGTCAGGGTAATTAACCAGTGGTACAGCTTTCCAAGGGTTGTAGTGGATTCTCCATCACTGGCAATTTTGGATGAAGATTTCATCTCTTTTTAAAAGATGTGCTTTAGTTCCAACAGGAATTATTTTGGGGAAATTCTGTGGCATGTATTATGCAGGTGGCTAGAGCAGATGATCACAATAGTCCCTTCTACCTTGATTTATAGACTCATAGATTCTAAGGCCAGAGGGTACCATTGTGACCATCTAGTCTGACCTCCTGCATAACACAGGCCAAAACACTTCTCTGAAATAATTCCTAGAGCAGATATTTTTGAAATTTGGGTTCTGCTACAAACTTGAATCTCAATCAAGTTTGGCTAAACTACTAACTTCGTGACTTAAACTGAACCCATGTTTGAGCAGCTCTCTGCTAGAGTGTGTGAGGGGAACCTCTTATCTTTATGTAGGTTCAGCTGTAAAAATCTGGTTATGTTTAGCAGTTCTTCAACTGAAATGCACTTTGTGCTCTAGGGACAAATTCATCCCTGATGTAACTCTATTGACTTCCACTTAACTAGCAACAAGGCTGAATCTGGCCCTTTGTGCTCCTTGAAATCCAGAATTCAGAGTTGAGCAGTGGAAAAGCACAAATATATACGCTCAGATTCTCAGCAGGTGTAAATTGGTGTCATGGGTGCTGATTAACGCTAGCTGATTATCTGGCCCTAAATTACAGAGAATCATACAGCAATCCCTCTGCATAACTAATGTTTGGTTTCAGGGAGGAGGATCTCTGACACTGGGGTGGCACAATGACCCCACCCAGGCAGAGTTACTAGTCTAGTATGTCCCAGGCTCCTTTTGGGGTGTCCCAAGCTGTCCTTCAAGCTGATGGCTCACTCAGAATAGAGGCATATACAGTGTTCTAGATCCATGTATTACAGTTCCCACTGATGCCCGGGAGCATCCGCAACATTAGTAAGCTTTGTTTGAGTAAGTGTTGCTCCCAAATATGTTAAGGTGTGTATAAGTTGAATAATGTTTAGTTAGCAGATCTGTTCAAACATATGTTAGCGATGTGTTGATTGCTGTACATATACATTTCTCACAAAAATATCTAAAGGATGTAAAAAAACGATAGCAGCTGAAGCACCAGGATGCTTGTCTGCCAGTATTGTCCTTTCTGGAGGAATTAATATAAGTATTTCTTGTATGTAATCGCAGGCTTGTACTCTGCGTTGCAGATATCTCTGCTTCTCAGATGACCAATAACTATTGAGTACCTGCAGAGGGATTGTACAGAACTCTTGTCTGGTCATATACTCTGAATTTATAGTGGATGAGTGTCCTCACCCTTACGGTCTACATAAAGATATGGATTCTGATTGCAGACCCCCTTCAAACTTCGGAGGTGGTTGGAACAAGAGGCTTAGTTCAGACCATTCTAGGACGTGGGCCAGCTGTGAAATTCAGATCAGGATCCACATTTGGATTCCAGACTTCCGGTATGTTTGGATCCATTGTTTAGACAACTGAGAGGTATCATCCCTTATCCCATCCCCTCTTCTTTGTAAGCTCTTTGGGACACAGACCTTGCCTTCATAACTTGTCTGTAAAGCAAACTTGATGCTATACACTAATAATAATAATAGCCTGCAGAGGCAGATTAAGGTTTCATGGGGCTCTGGGCCAGAGCAAGTGGGGGGCAGGACTGTAGGGAAAGGCAAGCTTGGCTGGTAACAGCAGGGTGCCCTCCAGAGGCTTGGAGGTTGCGTAAGTATCCAAAAACATGGATACTTAAACCTGAGCTGAAGTATCTGAGCTTCTTGTGCCTACAAGACAGGGCTGGAGACAATTATTTTAGGAATAATCTCTCATGAGATTCCTGAAATCATCCACTCAATGTGCAGCGGCAGTCAAGAAAGCGAACAGAATGTTGGGAATCATCAAGAAAGGGATAGATAATAAGACAGAAAATATCATATTGCCTCTATAAAATCCATGATGCGCCCACACCTTGAATACTGCATGCAGATGTGGTCACCCATTCTCAAAAAAGATATATTGGAATTGGAAAAGGTTCAGAAAAGGGCAACAAAAATGATTAGGGGTATGGAACGGCTTCCGTATGAGGAGAGATTAATAAGACTGGGACTTTTCAGCTTGGAAAAGAGGTGACTAAGGGGGGGATTTGATAGAGGTCTATAAAATCATGAGTGGTATACAGAAAGTATATAAGGAAGTGTTATTTACTCCTTCTCATAATACAAGAACAAGGGGCCACTAAATGAAATTAATAGGTAGCAGGTTTAAAACAAACACAAAGTATTTTTTCACTCAACGCACTGTCAACCTCTGGAACTCCTTGCCAGAGGGTGTTGTGAAGGCCAATACTATAACGGGGTTCAAAAGGGAGCTAGATAGATTCATGGAAGATAGCCATTGATGGACCTATTAGCCAGGAATGGTGGAATGATGTCCCTAGCCTGTTTGCCAGAAACTGGGATTGGGTGACAGGGCATGGATCACTTGATGATAACCTGCCATGGCCACTGTCAGAGGACAGGATACTGGGCTTGATGGACCTTTGGTCTGACCCAGTATGGCTGTTCTTATGGTATTTCCTACTTCCAGTTGGGCCTTTACTGTGGTCCATTATTTCAGCATGTCTTTTCTGTTTCCAGTCAAAGCCAGAACTTTAAGCTTATTTTTTCATGTCTCTGAAGGACCAATCATGTTCACTTTCCATGGGAGAATAGTTCCCATTGAAAGCAACAGGATGCTCACTTGTGTAAGCCCACAAATTGCGAAGGCATTAAGTCAAGGGTTGTGTCCTACTCTGCTCTCTACAGTGCTGAGAAAAGAATTGCCAGCATTTAAAAAGGAATAACTAGTAATAATAATAGATCAGGAGAATTAACATATATTTGTGGGCCTGTGAAAGCTTTCTTTGGGTTCCATTCTAGTTTGGGGTGAAAGTTCTGTTAGTTTAGAATGTGTTCTTTGCTCCACAGTATGTTTATGGGCTGAGTTCCGTAAAGTGCTCAATGCCAGGTGTTGAATGCTCTCCTCTCCCTCAGGTACACAGGGACCTAATCCTGATCCATACACTGATGTAATTTCACTGACAGTGGTGTTATCCCTGTGTAAAACTGGAATGAGATCCAGTTTAGCACTTAAAGGAGGCGCTAAGCACTTCACACATTCAGTCCTCTGATCTTTGAGTGGGGGATATTTAGACCCAACCACGATACATATAACTAAAAAGAAAAGATTATTTCAGGGTGGAGGAGGAAAGTCAGAGAACACTTTTAGGGATATGCACCCTTGCACTTCTTCCCCCTGCTCCCCCAGCATTACACAAACCACATTTAAATCATGCAGTGAGTTAAAGGTCCTGCCATGGGGTGGTGGAACTGAGCAGGAATGACTTGAGGGTGCAATATGTTGTTCAGTGTGCAGTGCAAAAGGATGGGGAAATAATCTATACAAGCAATCGGAAAGCCCCTAGGTATAGAGCCAGCACCCAAACAATGGCTCACTTAGCACATTTGGCAAACAATGTAATTGTATAAACACACAAATGAAACAGCTTTTTCTACAAGGGAAAAGGAGACTGTCCACCATGGGAAACTTAATTGTCAGGGAGGGAAGGGCACATTGCGGGTTGTAGCCTTTCTGTGGGACTGATGCTATAGTCATTAGTCTATGGGTACATCTACACAGCAGGTGTGATTCCCAGCTCCGGCAGACATACACGTGCTAGCACTAATTGAGCTAGCACACCAAAATAGCGGTCTGGCCATGGCAACTCTTCAAGCTGGAGGCATGAGTACAGTGCTGCTCAACCATCTGGGCATGTACTTGGGTGGCTAGCCTGAGCCACCTGATGTGCCATTGTGGCCACGCTGCTCTTTTAGCACGCTCGCTGGAGCAGAGCTGGGAATGTCTGTTGGAGTTGGGACTCTCACCACCCAGCTGCTGTGAAGTTGTACCCGAAGTTACAATCCCTATTGATTTCGTTGGTGAAAGACTGGGTCCTAGAAGTACTACTGTTGAAGCCAAGGCCCAGATCTTAGAGAGACAGGTACTATACATAATATGAAAACTGCAGAATTGGATGTTTTCATTGTAGTGTGTGTGTCTGTATATGTGTATATCACTGACTTTCATGCCCTGCTTTCGATGGGGGGAAATATTTTCATCTAAGTTTTACAGATCCTCAGAACATAGAAAAACTCATGGCTTTTTCTCTATAAAATTTTCTTTATAGTCTGGAAGTCTGGGTTTTTAGTTCTATCATAAGCCTGTCACATTTATAAAATCTGTAGCCACCCAATCCCTGTGGAAAATAAATGTGAATAGGTAGTCTCTACTGTGAGCATGGAAACTATGTGTGTGAAACGCAACAGCTGTCTAATGCACGTGTATATGTAGAATAGGACCAAAATCTGGGCATCTTCAGTCATGTGTGTCACTGTGAATCAACAGTACTGTCACCCCCAAGGTTCAAAAATCTGAAGTCAGGCCCCAAACATCATGAGATTCTTTAAAACCATACATTTAAAAAAATTTTGGATTTTCATTTATCTTCTATTTCTTGAGCCTTTTAGGATTCACATTGTCAAGCTTTTCCTTGCACTTGAGGGCTGGAAACTTTTTTCTTTTATAATGAAAGCTGAGATTCCCACAATCACATGACTCCAAGAGCTGGGGCTTTAAGAATAATTCTAAACGTATCAAGACTCGTGATAAAATCATGAAGTGGCAAACTGAACCAGTTAATAGCTAAAGAAATAGATGAGTTTCAAGTGTTGTAGCCTAAAACTAAGCGAACAGGAGTGTTGCTATTTCTGGAATGTCCTGAATGCTTTTTGGAAGGTACTTTGTGCTTTCAACTCCCATTTTCACTTTAATTATCTACAGCTTAGCTTGGACCATGCAGATGAAGGACCATATTATAATTTGTCAGTAGACTAAATTCACTGTATTCCATATTCTGTTATAACAATGATTAGATTGATTCCGAATATTCTGACCCATCCCATCATGTGAGCCCTATTTCTTGGAAATCAAATATTGCTTCAGTGGATATATTATAATACATAAAATAAACATTTTAAACAATGAACACCAGGCCCTGGCTGGGTGAAATATGCAAACAATCTGTCTTAGGTTTAAAACAAGGATTACTGGCTTCACACTGTAGTGCAAGATCAGAAACAATTCAATTTTGACCTTGCAAAGGGAATTCTTAGATTTGTTAATCCAAACAATGGAAGACTTGTCAAAGCAGCTGGGAATTCTGTTCTAGGTAAAATATCCTCAGCTGTCCTCTGTTGAGCTAGATGTGTTGATAGGACAATCACAGGAAATAGAATCCTCTTTCATTTTAAGTCAGTCCAATTGTTTCACAAATGGGGCACATATGAACACATAAATATGAAATTCCCTGTGTCATTCATGGGTAGGATCATTCCAAAATGTCAGCAAGCTCCTATAGTTCAAGATTCTAGGATCAGCTGGGCATATCTCACCTAATCAATCCCCCTACCATTGCAGAGGTGTCAGGTAATGGTGGCACCTTCTCTCGTGTTCTGTGCCTGTGGCATGCAACAATGCTTTCGTTTAATCCAAGTTTTGGGGCTCAGCCGAAGGGTAACTGGGTGAAATGTAATGGCCTGTGATAAATAAGAGGTCAGATTAGATGACCTAATGGTTCCTTCTGGTCTTAACCTCTGTTAAAGGTTAAAATGCAGATGTGGCTCCATTTGGGGGCAGGAGGTGAGTGAGTGTCATACACAAACATCCATATTCTCTCTCCGAGCGGTAGGCCCACATTGTGATTTTACTCATGAATGACATAGGAAATTTCCTATGTTATGAGTTCATATGCACTCACAAGGTACATAAGTACACAGCCATTATCCTCTCTTGGTGACTGCTCATGAATGAAGAGGAGAATTTACCTTCTGATGAATTGTGTGGTTGCCCCAACCCAGTATTGAAGCCAGAGGTGGACAAACTACGGCCCGTGGGACTGTCCTGTCTGGCCCCTGAGCTCCTGGCTGGGGAGGCTAGGCCCCAGCCCCTCCCCTGCTGTCCTCCCTCTCCCGCAGCCACGCTGCAGCGCGGGCTGTGAGCTCCTGCTGCTCTGAACAGCATGGTAAGGGGGCGGGCAGCAGGGGGGGAGGGGGTTGGGTAAGGGGGTGGGGAGTCCCGGGTGGCAGTCAGGGAGCAGGGGGCAGTTGGATGGGGTGGAGGTTCTGGGGGGGCGGTCAGGGGACAAGGACCAGGGAGGGTTGGGAGTGGAGTCTTGGAGGTCCTGTCAGCGGGCGGGGATGTGAATAGGGGTCAGGGCAGTCAGGGGACAGGGAGCAGGGGGGGTTGGATTGGGGGTGGGAGTCCCGAGGGGCCTGTCAGGGGGCGGGTGTGTGGATAGGGGTCGGAAGGGCAGTGAGGGGACAGGGAGCGGGGGGGGGATCCCGAAAGGGCAGTTAGGGGTGGGGGGTCCCGGGAAGGGGAAGTCAGGGGACGAGGAGCAGAGGGTGGTTGGAAGGGGGTGGGGGTGTGGATAGGGGTCGGGGCAGTCAGGGGACAGGGAGCAGGGGGTGGGTTGGATGCGGGTGAGGTCCCGGGGGGGGCTGTTAGGGGCGGGGTCCCAGGAGGGGGGAGTCAGGGGACAAGGAGTGGTGGGGGGGTTGGATGGGTTGGGGGTTCTGAGGGGGGC
This sequence comes from Chelonia mydas, assembly GCF_015237465.2. Classification (NCBI taxonomy): domain Eukaryota; kingdom Metazoa; phylum Chordata; order Testudines; family Cheloniidae; genus Chelonia; species Chelonia mydas. The sequence goes on along the minus strand of NC_057852.1, from coordinate 125,044,502 downwards.
AGTCAGGGGGTGGGAAGTGATAGGGGGCAGGAGCCAGGCTGTTTGGGGAGGCACAGCCTTCCCTACCCGGCCCTCCGTACAGTTTCGCAACCCCGATGTGGCCCTTGGGCAAAAAAGGTTGCCCACCTCTGATTGAAGCAGTAGTTCTTTCCCAGCAAGTAGTCATCTTTGCCACTATGTGTAACACAGCATGTGCATTTGTATATGTGCTACGTACAGAGAGGAGATGTCCCCTGGCTCTTACAACAAAAGAGCCAGACATCTGTAGGTCAGAAAAACATTCTGCTCATGCGGCATCTCACAGTTCCTGCCTTGTCTGCTTTTCCAACCTTTCCCAGCCAAATTCAAGGATGAGATTCAAAGTATCCATTATTTCACCACTTATTTGGCAGCTGTAAACATCAGGGGTCCAGTCATGTGAGGTGCTGAGTACCCTCAACTCCCACTAAATTGAAATTCACTCCCACAGTTGCTCAGGGTGCAGGCCTGGGCCCAAAGTAAGCAGAAAATTCCAACCTAGGCCACTATTTCATTCAGGCAAGTGGCCCTCCCTCCCAAAAATAAATCAAGTGCCATTTAAAATAAACACAAACGTTTACACCATCACAGATAAATCCAGATCTTTGTTCTGAAGCAGCAGTCAATATTTCTTTTGCACTGGAACCATCTTGTGTTTATTATTCAGTTCTTGACATAGAATCATAGAACTGGAAGGGACCTCGAGAGGTCATCTAGTCCAGTCGCCTGCATTTGTGGCAGGGCTAAGTGTTATCTCTATATCAGAGAACTCCAGACCCACAGAAAGGATTTCAGGGAAGAACAGCAGTAACTGAGACTCTGAAGGGAGTGATGGCAGACACTGCACTGGACTAGAAAGATGGCACATGTTCCTTTATATGCTCAATAACTAATAGATGCATGTTCCTCTACCTCTGTAGCAAGCTCTAAAACACAGACTGTGCCTTTAGGCACAAAGGGTGGTGTGTACATGGCACCAGCCCAGGAGTAACCCTAGAAGGCACTGTGATTGAGAAACATCGTCTGAGGCACAATTCTCTGCCTGCTACTCCCTGGTTCTAGGGAGGTAGTAACTTGCTGCTGGTCCCCATCAGTAGCAAACTGGAACACCTCCTGCACTGGCTCATCTGGGCTGGCCGGTGTGCTGGGAAGGGGAGAAACTAATGTAAAGGCTGCGCCCATTTTCCATCCTGGTTGGCCTGCCTGCTCCAGTGAGCAGATAGAACATGCAAAAGAAATTCTTGTACCTCCTTACCCAGTTGCACAGGCATGAAATCCAAGTCATGTATTTGACACAGCATTAGGGCTAGATTATAAGCGTGTGTCTCTGTGTGTGTGCGATGCTGCACCTGAGCCTGTGTGTAATTCCACATTCCAAACTTGGATATTTTACCTGGGTATTAGGATTCCTATATTTAAACAAACAGTTTATAGAAGAGGAAAGATGAAAAAGAATCAATGTCTATTTTGGCTCGGAAACCACTATGGGGGAGCGGGTCATTGATAACAATCAACAAGTATATGAAGCATATGAAAATCAAGGAAAATGAGGAGGAGAAGAAATGTTCAGGGTAGAACATGGGGATATAAGTAGGATTCATGAAATTAAATTAAGAAAGAGAAAATGAAGCCAAACATCAGGAGAACCTTGGTGGTGAACTACAATAAACTATGGTTATGGGTGGGGGGAAAACAAATGAATTGGTGGGAGCTCAAATGCTTGGGACATTTAATACTAGACTGGACAAAGCACTGTAAAATGTGCTGTAGGGACACTCCTCCAAGGCAGTGAGGGTGGAAGATCTAATAGGTCTGTTTGACTCTGTCTATGTGCAGTTTTTTTTAGGTGATCTCTAAATGTCTTGTTCTCGGCCTAGCTCAGCTATGCATTGTTCAGTCCTGCAGAGGGCAGGTCTGCACAGGACATATGCCTTTGCTGTGCTCGTGGCCTGTGCATAGAAACTGATACTCTTTCTTTTCACAGTTGCTGATTTGTGAGCAAAGATGAGAACAATTTAATGTCACACGCTTGGTATTTCTGTCATCTTGGTCCCTCACTCCCTCTTTATCCTTAATTTGGCCTCCTCCTTGAAACTGAAAGCAGGGGCTGAACAATGGCGGCTTTTATGGGGGCCGGCGGTGGCAGATTGGAATGAGGCACTGTAACAACTGCTGCAGGGGCCTGGGTTGTGGCCTACCATTGTCTGCACAATAATGTAGCCCTAATATGGCTGCTCATTAACCAGTTTGCTGCTGTGCCTCATTATTTTCTGAAGTGGATGCTTTAATCATGCCTGGTTGTGCTGAAAAAGCATTGTCTGGTGGGGGCGAGGACACTTGGTAGTGGAATGGAAGTCGTAAATAGATTTCCTAAAGGAGAAATCTCTCCATCTTAGATCCAATTTTGGCTCCATGGATCCAAGTCAAACCCTTTACACTCCCCCCTCGCAACTAGCATTCACCAAGACGGCTGCTCCGATTTAACTACAACAATTCAGGCACAAGTATTTATATGCATACCCTCTGGGCCTACATTTGGAAGCTGCTCTTTGTTGGTAACTGCTAGCCAAAATTTTCAAACATGGATGCCTAAAGTTAGGTTCTTTAAATAATATGTAGGGACATGGATATTAATTGCACTCTAGTCATTCCTCGAAGCCTCAATCAGCACTTGAGCTCTATTGTGCCAAGTGCCGGACAACCACGGGAATAGAACGGCCCCTGCCACAGAGAGCTCATCGCCTGGCAAAATGACAGGACACCACGGGTGGCAGTGGGGAAGAATGGGTGGAGGGCCATGGTAACAGTAACATCCCTGATTCAGCAAGGTGCATTAGTACTCTAACTTGAAGCATTTGAGTCATCCCATTGAAGTCAATGGCATTATTCACATACTCAAAGTGAGGCATGTGCTTAAGTGCGCCGCTGAATCAGGGTCCAAATGGTCAAATTATGCTTAATAAACCACCCTCCCAGATTTTCACCTGTCTAATCTAAATTAAAAAATGGCCTGATTCGCAAGGGTGGTCAGCACCTTCAGCTCTCATTGACTTTCCTGGGATTTGTGGGTGCTGGGGCCCAGCGGTACTGAAAATTAGGGCCATTTATATTTAGGGGGCACCCAGTCGTGAGAATATTGGCCTCTCTTTCACTGTCGTCTTTACCTTCCAGTGTACAGTAGGTGCAGCCTTAGTTTAGCAGACAAGCTTTTTATCAAGCCAGGCACAGGGGAAATTAATTAAATCGAACAGAAGCCACCCTTGTTCTGAAGCCCCTTCATAATTTAAAGCTGCAGGGTGAAGTAATTAAATGTTATAGAAGTTGCAGCTTATTAAATGAAAATGTATGGTTTTGAATACAGTAGGGATCAGCATTAATAAGGCATGGGGGGGGGGGGGGCTGGTCTGAGGGAGCCATGGGAACCAGCAGCCCCTAAATTATTATCCCAGGTCTCACTTTGATGCATTCTACAGCTGAGGACAAGTCACGTAATTTCTCTCCCTTACTTTCCCCCTCTCTAATTTGGGGATAATAATCACTTGCATACCTCACAGGGGTGTTGTGAGGATTTGTGAATGGGTGAAGAGTGCTTTGAAGATGAAACGTCACATCAATAATAATAATAATATCCCTTGATAATTACATGACTGTGTGTGTGTGTGTCACAGGCGCAATGACAAACAATGAGTTACAGTGTGGCAGCCCCTCGGGATGGACGCATAAACATCATGTGAGGTTTTTCACAAATACCTCTTTTCTGCAGGGATCTAATCTGTCACCCCCTACTCCTTAATGTTATTTGTCATGCATATGTCATGTCATAAATATACCACACTGAGACCCCACGACAGAGGTTTGTTGAAAACCTACGTTCTTATCAGAATCCCTTGCTGGCATTGTAACCCTTGTTTCTCAGGTTTGAGTTTGTTATTTATTAGCTGGTGAAATTCACTTCTGTGCCAGAGGAGCACAAAAAGTCCCATTGGTCTGAAGAGGATCAGAGACTTCTGCAGGGGGGGGGGGGTTCACCTATTTTACACTTTTTCTGATCAAGAATATTTCACATGTACCAAAAAAAAAAAAAAAGGTCAGGTTAAAAAAGGTTGAAGACGTGAATCTGATAGACAGAGAAATGTCAATTGTGTTAGAGAAGGTTCAGATCTAAATCTCTGAAGAAGACATGGGAGAGGTGGAGAAATTAGAAAAACTGGTTACAGGATACAGATCATATACGTCTAAGTCAGCAGTTAGAATGAAAACCAAGAAAGGCTGGTAGGTAGGGAAAGCTCCCACCCTCTGACAGCTGCTCAGTGGCTTTTGTGAAATGAGTTGACGGGTCTCAACCCAGTTCCTAGCAGACAGGTGTCCACACCACAACAACCCCCATCACAGATGTCACCGTGGCTGGCTGCCTTAGCAGACAGACCAATGACCAAATAGGCAATAGAAACTGAAAGGTCGTGGAAACTGAACTTTACTCTCGGTTCCTGAGCCACCGTTCCTCCTAGAGCTCCTTTTGGGTGTGCAGCTCCACGCTGCACCCTTACTGGGCTGGGCAAAGTCTGGCAGTTTATATATGACAGGTCTGTTAGTCTTTTGTGCCATTCTACCTGGTTTGTAAATTGGAGACGAGCCTTGTTTTTAGACAAGGGAGCCACTGGCTTTTTGGCATGACGGTCTTAGCCCCAGTTGGAGGCTCTAAATCTTGTATGCCTTGCTCATGTGAATAAGTTCACTGCAGAATGTGTCCCTTTCTGTGGACTGAAAGGAAGAGGTGGCTACCCACTACTCTGATCATGGGTGAAATCGTGCCTCATCCAATGCAATAGCAAAACTCCAGCTGACCTCACTGGTGCCAGGAGTTCACCCTGGTGTCACTCTTCCTCTCAAATAAACAGCACAGTGTGTAAAACCGGTTTGTTGCCTGAGCACAGTTGCTCAGGATCATGATTAAGTTTACACACTGAGTACTTTGTACAGCATAAAGGGAAGGGTAAAGGTCTTTTTGGATAGCTATACTTGAGCATAACCGTGTCTTCTGGGCCGGATTCTCAGTTTATGTAAATCAGCATAGCTCCATGGGAGAGCTTAATAGAGCTACATTAACTTATGGCTGCCAAGGGTCTGACTGCAGGGTTTTACCGTCTGATAGGATTCCAGCACTGCAACCGGAACTGGCTGGGACTTCACATGTGATTTTTACATAAAACAACTTTTTCAAGTTCAGACTTTTCAATAAAAAAGCCACTATTGGCACAAATAATCCCACTGCTCTCATTTGCATAAACTCTAGGAAGCTGGATAGCAGAGGAAATAAGCAATAACAGCAATGTAAATGGGCCCTACAGTGAAGCAAGAGTATAAATTACAATGCAGCAATTCAATCTATCAGGCTCAGTTTACACTGGTGGTAAAAATAAAAGAAGAGCCATTATGTCTTTAGAAAAGCTTGACCTTCGATGTTACTGAAGACATAGGGGGCTCTATGCCAGGGGAAATGGACTTTCTGTACATTATTATTAAAGGGGTTTTGCTAGGGCTCATATACACTCATCCTTTGCATTTACTTCTGGAATTAGAGAAGAAGAGGACATACAACAAATGAATATGTGCAACCCAGCAGCCCCAGCTGGCCCACTTCCCAATATATTTTGCCTGACAAACAGCTTATCCCTGACTATAGTGTATTTTGCATTCCTCCAAAATTATCATTAATCATGGAAAAACCCAAGTTGCGCTAACAGAGGGTGAGCCTCTATGAACGGCTCCTTTGATAAGAATGTTTTTACATGCCTGGAGGGATTTAGCATTTTGGACCTCCTTTGCAGTGGGTAGCTTGTGGGTCTGCTTTCATCGCTGTGTATCAAACTGTGGAGATTTATATTGGGGGCGTTTGAAATGAGAAGGTTTCTAGTGCTTGTGTTCCTGCGGTGTATCTGCAAATCCTGTGCTCCTTTCACAGCATTTGTAGTATGGCCCAGTGTACTAAATATCTATTTTCAACAGTCTAGAGAGAGAATTGAGAAGGAAAGAAAGAAAGGAAAGCGGATGCCAGGGTTTCAGTGTGAAAATGTTTAGACAAGTAACATGGAGTAGTCAAGCAATTACATTTCTTATAAGTCCATAAACTGAATATAGCAGGGTATGTCTACACTGCAATAAAACACCTGCATCTGACCTCTGTCAACTGACTCCGCCTAGCAGTGAAGATGTTCCAGCTCAGGCCTGAGTTCTGGGACCCTCCCCCCTTACAGGGTCCCAGAGCCCCGGGCTCTAGCCTAAAGCCAGATGTCTATGCTGCAACTTTTAGACCTGCAGCCCAAGCCCTGGGGGGCTGTGTCAGCTGACATGGGCCAGATGCAGGTGTTTTATTGCAATGTAGCCATACCCACCGTGTCTCAGATTATAAGAATCAGTTGCCTAAGCGATGAGATAAATATATAGCTATGAGCCTTTCCCCAAATATACAGTAGAGATACATATAATGCATGGAAATACAGAACCATACAATGTATTACTATCATTATTCATAATTACAATATTTATAGGGCACTCATCACCATGGCATCTTGGCAGACGTCACATAGCTTGGATTGGAAGCAATTAATGTTGCCGTATTGATAGATTTTAAGGTCAGAAGGAACCATTATGGTTACCTAACCTGGCCTCCTGCATAACACTGGCCATTAAACCTCACTCAGTGATTACTGCATTGAGCTCAATAACTCTTAGGATTTGTCTATACTTTAAGGTGCCACAAGACTCCTCGTTGTTTTTGCTGAAACAGATTAACACGGCTACCCCTCTGAAACTTAAAACACTGCAGATGCATCTCTATAGTGCTTCAGTGTAAACACCACCCACGCCTATGGGAGGGGGTTTTCCTTTGGCATAGTTAATCCATCTCCCTGAAAGATGGTAGCTAGGTTGAGAGAAGAATTCTTCCAACAGGGGTTAGGTTGGCTTAACTTTGTTGCTCAAGGGTGTGGATTTTTCACGCCCCAGAGCAACGTAGCTGGGGTCAACCAAACTTTTTAGTGTAGGCCAGGTCTTAAGTGAACTATAGCACATCTTTTTAGAAAGACATCCAATGCTGATTGAAAAGTGATGAGTGATGGAGAGGTCACCACAACTTGCTAATACTTAATTCCTCTCTCTGTTAAAAAATGTGCAACTTATTTCTAATTTAAATTTGTCTAACTTCAATTTCCAGCCAACGAAACCGATTATGCCTTTGTCTGCTAGATTTAAGAGCTCTCTACTAGTAGATATTGTCTCCCTATGTAGGTACTTATAGCCTGTGATCAAGGTACCTCTTAAACTTATTAAGGTAAGGTAAGTTCTTAAAGTATTGCAACTTTAAAGGATAATTGCTGAAAGGTAGTGCAGAGATGCAAAGAACCTACAGGCTAAATGCCAAGGATTCCAGAACCTTTTATTAGAGGATGTTCTGGACCAAAAAGCATCTCTAATAATGCCTTCTAAATGTGGCCAGATTCAGTTTTAAACATATTTCTAGTGGGAACAAATTATAAGCATCCTGAATGTGCAACCCTTTCTGTCTTTGGCGAGTACTTACTCGTGCAAGTAGCCCCATTCACTTCAGTACATTGTGACCCATGGTACATAAGTAGTAGGTCATAAAGTTCCTGCGTGGGCTACTTCCATTGCAGACCACAGTGCAGGGATTAAATAGTCTTCACGGAGCCACATGTGGGGGCTTGGAGTGTGCAGGGCCTTAACTCCAGCCACACAAAGCAGCAGCCAGTGCAAATGAGCCAATACAGAGTGAAAAGTAAGCTGTGCCAAGTAAAGGGATGGAACAACTTACTTTCTCCCTGGAGCAATGAAGAACCAGACACCAAACTGTGACTCTCTAAGTCACAATTATGTCCTAGGGCTGGTGCAGGGCAGCAAAGCTACAAGGTGTCCCTTACAGAAGGTAACTCCTCAGTTGATCCCTGAGTGATTATTGGAAATGGATCCCTTGAACAGGAAATAGGATTTCATGATCTTTGAAGGTGGAATTCTGCTCCCCCTTAGAATCAATGAGAGTTTTGCTATTGACTTCAGTAGAGCTAGAATTTCACCCCCAAGTGATGTTTTGATTTTTTGCATATCTCTGCATATATTTGGGGGGCAAAGTTAAGGTGGGTGAGGCAGTATGAGTCAAGGGAAGTGGTGGTGAATGAGAAAGGGTTATTCAACAAAGGAGAACAACTTGGCTCCCCTAGCTGTTCGTTTCCAGACATTTGGGGTTTCTGCTTATTTAAAGTGTTGAATTTTTGCAAAGAAAGTACTATGGGTTTGGGGTATGAGATGAAAGTAATTGAAACATACTTGTAACTTTACCTCTGTTTCAACCAGACTTTGTGTTTGTGAAGGTCTGGCTATGTCAAGCCTTGGAGAATATTACTTTAACCAAGTCATAAATGAAAACAATCTTTCTAAACAGAACCATCTAAACAGCTTTTCCTGTGGCAAATTTCAGGCCCCAATTGTAATGGCTTTAACAGTAAAACCTAGCTCCTTTATGGTGCTCTTCTTCCATAGACCTGTAAACATTTTACAAAGAAGATAAGTATCAGGGGAACTGAGACATAATGTGGCTTGCCCAAAGTTGCCTAAGCAAGCTTCTGGCAGAGCCAGAACTAGAACCCAGATCTTCTGGGTCCTAGCCCAGGGTCCTATCCATTACAACACTCTGACTCCCATTTTGAGGTAGCTAGGATATGTTTTGTAATGGTGCATCTAGTCTGTTGAACTAAGGGAGTCATTTGCAATGCGATAAATGAGGGCCATAGACAGAAACGTACAGGAATATTCCTTAACAGAACTTTCTTCAGCTTGGTGAAGAATGCACCATCACCTGCCATAAGTGCAGGAAGAGGGGAAATGCACAGCTGCAGAAACAATACTATTTCCTTTTTATAGTCACTCTACTAAAGGGCAAAGGCCTCCGTTCCAGTTCACGGAGCTCCAGATCGGTCATGGTTTCCTCACTAAAGAGAACATGTGACAGGAATAACAGAAATGGTATTTATTAGAGGTTATCAGACAAAACAAAGAAGCTGTTGTGTATGCCAAGTGAAATGTTGGTGGGCCAAATCCTGCAGTCCTTGACTATTTTCAGGAATCCCCCATCCCATGGGAATAAGACTTAACAGAGAAAAAAAAAGTCATCTTGAAAAAACAGAGTGCAAGGGCAGTCCTTGGGGGATCCATTTCCACTGGATTTAAGCCTGGAAGATGCACTGAGGAACTCAAGACTTGTCAGTTCCAGGGGGCATAGCAGATTGGAACTGGCATTGCTTTATTCTTTTCATTGTATTAAAGAGCTGGTATTGCAGCTCTGTAGAAAAGCAGGCAAGAGCATAATGTCCAATAGGGCCACCAAATAATTTAATCTCCTGTTCGGTGCTATTGTGTTGGTATTTAACATCTCACTGCAGGTGACTCGATTTTTGTCTGTGCCATTGAAATGTCTCATATCTAGCAGAAAATCTACACCAGTCATAAATCCCCCAACTTCAACTGTCCGCAACAGAGCAAATATGACAAATTAGAGCGCAGGAAGCTGGAAATGCAATTTGAATGGTAGCATCAAATTTGCTGCAAATGAGCAACTGTCAGAATGCCATCCTAGAAATATATCAGTACCTTTTTACACCAGGGCTCCACAACAGAAAGAGACTAGTGGTTTCAATAGCATTGAGAATGTCCTTGGGGCAGAATAAAGGCCCAGAATCATTACATTCTATTGATATACGCTTCATTCCAAAGATAGCTAAGAAAGTTTTGAAGTTGACTTATCGGTGTGAATGAAAATACATTCTTCAGGTCTATTTTTACCATGAATTCTCCTTCATTAATTTTTCTAAATGTGTATTTTATATTGTATATGTGTGGGTGTATATATAGTCTGCCCACACACCCCTACTCACATAGCTTCACCTGGGCCTCCATCTCAGGCACTGCCTCCTAAATCTTAATAATCATAGAATCATAGAAGATTAGGGTTGGAAGGGACCTCAGGAGGTCATCTAGTCCAACCCCCTGCTCAAAGCAGGACCAGCCCCAACTAAATCATCCCAGCCAGGGCTTTGTCAAGCCTCACCTTAAAAACCTCTAATTAAGGAGATTCCACCACCTCCCTAGGTAACGCATTCCAGCTTCACCACCCTCCTAGTGAAATAGTTTTTCCTAATATCCAACCTAGACCTCCCCCACTGCAACTTGAGACCATTGCTCCTTGTGCTGTCATCTGCCACCAGTGAGAACAGTTTAGCTCCATCCTCTTTGGAACCCCACTTCGGGTAGTTGAAGGCTGCCATCGAATCCCCCCTCATTCTTCTCTTCTGCAGACTGAAAAAGCCCAGTTCCTGCAGCGTCTCTTCATAAGTCATGTGCTCCAGCCCCCTAATAATTTTCGCTGCCCTCCGCTGGACTCTCTCCAATTTGTCCACATCCTTTCTGTAGTGAGGGGCCCAAAACTGGATGCAATACTCCAGTCGTGGCCTCACCAGTGCCGAATAGAGGGGAATAATCACTTCCCTCGATCTGCTGGCAATGTTCCTACTAATGCAGCCCAATATGCCGTTAGCCTTCTTGGAAACGAAGGCACACTGTTGACTCATATCCAGCTTCTCGTCCACTGTAATCCCCAGGTCCTTTTCTGAAGAAATGCTGCTTAGCCAGTCAGTCCCCAGACTGTAGCAATGCATGGGATTCTTCCATCCTAAGTGCAGGACTCTGCAGTTGTCCTTGTTGAACCCCATCAGATTTCTTTTAGCCCAATCCTCCAATTTGTCTAGTCACTCTGGACCCTATCCCTACCCTTCAGCATATCTACTTTTCCCCCCAGCTTAGTGTCATCCACGAACTTGCTGAGGTGCAGTCCATCCCATCATCCCAATCATTAATGAAGATATTGAACAAAACCGGCCCCAGGACAGACCCTGGGGCACTCCGCTTGATACCGGCTGCCAACTAGACATTGAGCCATTGATCACTACCTGTTGAGCCCGACGATCTAGCCAGCTTTCTATCCACCTTGTCGTCCATTCATCCAATCCATACTTTTTTTAACTTGCTGGCAAGAATACTGGAACTAAAATACAATAAATATACAGATAGAATACAAATAAACAAAAGGAAACTAGCAAGAAGTGCATACAACAAATGTTCCAAATTCTGATCTCAATTTACCCCAGCGTAAACCCAGAGTCTGTATTTATGCTGTTGAGAATTAAGAGTTGGGCCCAACGTATCTTAACAGAAACTGAAGATAAGCAAATTAAAGAAAAGATAATGTTAAACGACTGCCTTGGGATTAACTTAATTTCAAAGTCCACAACAGAAAAGTATTCTTATGTTGGAATAATTTGCAAAGGGAAAGCATTTGATTTTTTAAGAAGGATTTAGATGCAAAAGTATATTAGAAGTAATACCAGAACATGTAGTTTAATGGAGACTCAATATAAGATATTATCCAGATGTTTATATATTAACAGGATTACAATCTATGAAAGTGTTGCTACATAACAGCACTGAAGAATCTATACTTGTGAAAATAACAATAGATATTTCCATAGTGGTTCAGACCAAGGGTCTATCTAGTCCACTATCCTGCCTCAGACAGTTGCCAGTAGCAGATGTTTCAGAGGAAGAAACCATGAAGCAGGCATTTATAGGTTGTGAAGTCTTCATCTAACCCCTAATAGTAAAAGTTTAGCTTATGCCCTCAACCAGGAGAGGTTATATCTTTTCCAGAGTTGCTGTTTCTGTTTAATAGTTGCTCCTGCATATTCTTGTTTTGATATAAATGGTTAAACCTTTTTTGAATCCTGCCAGACTCTTAGCCTCAAGGATCTATTGTGGCAAATTGTGCATTGTTTCTTGGTTTTCAGTTTCATTTACTGTTTTCTCATCCTTGTGTTTATGAGATAGGGTGAATAGAAGTATATCCTGGAACTTATTCTATGATTTTGTATGAGGAATATAAACCCACTGGAATAAGACAATGTATATAACATACATTTTAGAAGAACAAGAATAAAATTATCCCCGCAAGAGTATATTCTGGGTAGAGACAATGTAGAGACCCAAAACAGGAAGTCACAACTGCTATGAAAAATACCTTTCCGAGGAGGAAACCATCCTATATTAACAGGTTTCAGAGTAACAGCCGTGTTAGTCTGTATTCGTAAAAAGAAAAGGAGTACTTGTGGCACCTTAGAGACTAACCAGTTTATTTGAGCATGAGCTTTCGTGAGCTACAGCTCACTTCATCGGATGCATAGCATATCGTGGAAAGGTGCCACAAGTACTCCTTTTCTTTTTACGAATACAGACTAACACGGCTGTTACTCTGAAACCTGTCATTATGCAAGGCACTGCATTTAGCCGCATGGAGTGGAAATCTATCAACTGCATGAAAAAACTTGTACAGATACAGACAGACATCATCTTTCCAAATGCAAACAGATGGACATCGTACCAAAAGGACTGAAGGTAAAAAATCCATTACAATCTACATACCACACAGACTATGCTGACAGCTTGTGCCACACGCTCTCAAAGAAACTGCGGAATCACCTGATCAACATCCTCTACAGCAAACAGGGGAAGATTAAGAATGAGCTCTCAAAAATGCTCTTCTGCAGTTTCCACGATATGCTATGCATCCGATGAAGTGAGCTGTAGCTCACGAAAGCTCATGCTCAAATAAACTGGTTAGTCTCTAAGGTGCCACAAGTACTCCTTTTCTTTATCCTATATTAAGTCTGTGCTCTCAATTGAAACCCAGTCCAACTGCCACTGACTTCAGTGGGCGTCTCTATGCCTACAGAATTTAATTTAAATTCTTGTCTTTCCCTTCAAGGACTGCATCTTAGATCTCATTTTTATAGTAACACCCTCTTGCCCTGGTTTGCTCCATATATGATACCAGCTTAGATGCTCACTTCTTTTCTTCCTTCCACTCCTAACTTCATGCCTTCTTCCCCCCTCTTTATCTAAGGTACTCATATTGCTTCCGGCTGGATGCCTCACTGCCTTCAATGGAGTTATTCCCACAACACTCCTGTGACATAGGAATGTGTCATTATCCCCATTTTACAGATGGGGAACTGAGGCACACACACCAGCGATAAAGTTTTCAAAAAAGCGTAATTCCTATTGACTTTCAATGAGTCTTAGGTTCCCAAGTAACTTTTGAAAATGGGACTTAGACTCCTAAATAGCATATGCACTTAAAAATTACCCTAAGAGACAGATTTTTAAAAATATTGAGGTGCCTAAAGATGCAAGCACGTAGTGGGATTTTCAACAGCACTTAGGCACCAAATTCCCCTTGATTTCAATGGAAATTAGGCACCTAGGCACTTCTGAAAAACCTACTAGGCACCTAAATGTTTAGCTTTAGGCACCTAAATGTTTTTAAAAATCTGGTCCTAAGTCTCTTTTGGAAATGGGACTTAGGCTACCAAGTCATGTAGGCATTTTTGAAAATTTTATGCTCAGTAATGTGCCTCCGTTTGGGACATGGATTGTTTGGATCTATCTTATATCTTGTTTGTGTCTGAACCTGTGGTCAGTGCTTAGCAAACAATGGTCAAGATTTTCAAAAATAGGTGCCTAAACTTAGGCTCCTAAATCCTATATTTTGGCACCCAAATAAGTGGCTGCATTTTCAAAAGTGTTGAAGACCTAGAAGTTCCCATTGACCTCAGTTCCAATGCCAACACTGCTCAGCACTTTTAAGAAACCAGGTCACTGATTTGAGTGCCAAAATATGGATCAAGTAGCCTTTTAAGCATTTTTGGAATTTTTTGCCAGTTGTATTAATGATAGTTCAGAATGGCTGCACTGCTGTTGGCAGTCTGCAGCTATATATCTGGAGCCACAGAAGTATAGGACAATTGCAGAATGAACAGTTCATGGCACTATTGGAAGTGAAACCCACACACCTTCTGGGTGTGGTGTTCTGTCCTATCTAGTGGTACCAAGACCACTTAGAGAGAGGTTAATGAGTTTGCTCTACAGCCTTAGCTAACAGACAGTTGGCTTTTAGCTCATGCTGCAGAGGTTCATGCACTAAGCTCTAGAGGTCCCAGGTTCTATCCCGCCCCCCAACGACCGGGGTCTGTCAGCGTTACAAGTGGGGACTCATCCAGGATTTCAACTAGGAAGTCTCTGAAGCTCGGGACGCGCTTCCTCAGCTAGGGGAAGTATGTAACCCACACACTTCCTGGGTATGGTGTTCTATCCCATCTAGTGGCACCAAGACCACTTAGAGATTAATGAGTTTGCTTTACAGTCTTAGCTAACAGCCAGATGGCTTTTAGCTCATGTAGTAGAGGCTCATGCACTAAAGCTCCAGAGGTCCCTGTTTTGATCCTGCCTGCTGACGACCAGGATCTGTTGGCGCTACAGAAGGAAAGATGGTTTTGTGGCTAAGCACTGGACTAAGGCTCAGCGAATCTAGGTTCAAATTCTGCTTTTGCCTCAAATGACCTCTCTGACCTTAGGTAAACCACTTAATCTCTTAGTGCTTCAATTCCATCTCTTCATGATGAGGACAATGCTATTTTCTTTCTCCCCGTGCCTTGTTTGTCTTGTCCAGTTAAGCTGTAAGCTCTTCAGGGTAGGGGTTGCCTTTGCTATATGTCTCTTCAGTGCATATCAAAATGGGCCTTGATCTCAGCTGGGGCCTCAGAGAGTATGTCTTTGCTCCAATTAGACACCCGCAACCGGCCTGTGCCCGCTGACTCTGACTAAGGGGCTATTTAACTGTAGTGCAAACTTTCGGGCTTGGGCTAGAATCTGGGCTCTGGGACCCTCCCCCGTCACAGGGGTTCAGTCTTGAGCCCAAAGGATTACACTGCAATTAAAGAGCCCCTTAGCCCTAGCCCTGTGAGCCCGAGTCATCTGGCACGGGCCAGCTGCAGATGTCTGACAGCAGTGTAGACATACCCTTAGTGCTATTGTAGTAATAATAATTACTGATGCAATGAGATCAGATACTGAACATCTGAGTCATCTTAGGAGAAAAAATGAGTCATTTCAAGGTATGATAGGTACATAGAAAGCGTAATCAATTCTAGAGCCTCCTCTCTGCCCAGCATGCATCAACCCACAGTGAGAGCCCTGGGGATGCCAGGTGATCACTAAGGTCCTACCCCTACAACTAATTCCATTTGGATGGACTCTGGCACTCAATCAGTCAGTAGCAAGATCAGGGGCTTAATTTTCTCTTATGTAATTTGGCTATAAATACATGTATAGCCCCCCCACCCCTTTTTTTTCTTTTTTGCCTTCAGACTTTTTGTAGGTCACAGATGAAATTATGCTCTGTTTTAGCAGTGTAAACCTGGAATAGCTCCAGTAACTTCATTGGTAATGGACAGAGCCTGCCCCATTAAAGTGAATGGGAGAGTGGCTATTGACTTCAGGAGCAGGCCCCATCTGAATACATGAGAGCGAAAGAAGAAGAATTGGATTGTTCAGGTGCTGAGTAACACACACAAGAGGGAGCTCAGGTGATTAATAATAACTAATACAATGCTGAAATTGACCAGACCCATGTTATGTTAAGAGTATGGAGGTCTCGAAACAAACAAAGCATAATTCCAACAAAATCATAGCAGTGGATCTAGTTACAGCTAGTCAAATAGTATTTCTCAAATAGTGCATTTAATTTTGATGTTTTTTCTAATAAAAAAATGGATGAATGTATTTTTTTTCACTATTTGCCTACTTCTAATTCAGGTAAG
This sequence comes from Chelonia mydas, assembly GCF_015237465.2. Lineage (NCBI taxonomy): Eukaryota > Metazoa > Chordata > Testudines > Cheloniidae > Chelonia > Chelonia mydas. The sequence continues at coordinate 125,028,708 of NC_057852.1, read as the reverse complement.
AAATGGAGCCTATCAGGTCTAAAACGAGAAGTACACGTTCCCCCCGTTGCATTTTTGTGTCTATGGGAGCAGAATAAATGAAATACTCTTTGGCTGCCTGTCTGTGGTACTGGGCCACACTGCCGACTTCTTGGAACCCCATTTTATTTTATTTGTTTATTTTACAGGTTAATCTTCATTCTTTAGTCTAAAGCTGCCCAGTTAACCCTACAGTCCCTATTGGGCTTGTGAAGATCAGGAGATATGTACAGAACTCTGAGTGCCCTTGAAGCCCTGCTGTGGCTCCTGTCAGCTTAGCTTTCACAGCCCTCAGTGGCTCTTCTAATGCCTGACAGAGCTCCAGCCTTCAGGCAGGGGTGGAGCCTCTGAGAGCTGCAGGGGTGAATGAAGAGACTAGTTCATCATACGTTTTACCAAGCACACACAGAAACACTCAAAATTGCAACTGAGATGATAGATGCAGCAAGGTTGGAGGGGACTTACAGTAGCAGAGGAAACCATTTGCATTAGCTTGAAGGGTCATCCAGGCTTCAGCATGGTAAAGATTCAGGGCCAGTTCCTGGCCTATCCAGCACACACAGGGGAGAATATGAGTGTAAAGTGTTTCCTTGATTCCCTGCTCTGGCTCACTCCACTATGGACAGCTGCATGCAAGGGAGAATGGACTGTGTGAAGCTGCTACATCCCCCATCCTCATGCCCCATGCATGTAGGCAGAAAGAAACAATCAGTGGACAGAGCCTTCACTCTATCTCCCCCGTCCCCACACACACACACACACACACACATGCCAGCCAGTGCAGTCACACCAGCGTGCTGGAAGGATGTAAATTGCACCAGGTATAGGGCAGGGGTAGGGTACATCCCTCTGGAGTTGGTGGGGGAGTTGTTCTGGATGACCCAGGAGGCAGACTATGACTCTGAGTCACAATCTGCTTTCGGGGCTGCTCCTGGAAGCCACAACTGAGTTCTAATCAGAGAGGAATCATGAGAATTTGTTCCGAATGGTCCATAAGGAAGAAGACACATTGCTTGGGTCCTTGTGCATAAAACTGTGGGAAAGAATAATACAGTGTTTGCTATTGCAGGCCAGAACACTAACTAGCAGAGCTTTATTGGAACCCTTTGCCCAATGACTGGAAATTGAACCAAGTGTTTTGATGTAGAAACACGACTGTGACATCTACATCCTATTTATGGAAAACCTTTCTCCTACTCTAATGTATTCGTAGGAAGATTTGCTCTATAGCCTAATGCCAAGGCTTTCAAAACAGGTGCTTAGCTTTAGGCACTCAACCAATCCCATTGACTTCAGTGGGACTATTCACATGCTTAAATTTAGGCTTGTGCTTAGGTCTGATACTGAATCAGAGCCCTAATCCTAATATAGCCACATAAATGACTTGATTTTCCAAAATCCTGAGCACACAGCAGCTCTTATTGATTTCAGTGGGAGCTGCGGAGTGCTCAGCACTTTGGAAAATCAGACCACTGATTTAGGTGCCTAAATATGTACTTGGAAGGCTAACTTTAGGCACCTATCTACGTAAATTCTTGGCCTGTATAAATACAGTGGACTAAATTCTGCTTGAAATCCAGAGTAAATCCAATGAAGTCAATGGAAGTACCCTGAATTTCAAACTAGAATATAGCTGAGAATAGAATCCGGCCCCTAAAGTAGGCAGATAACAGCAAATTATGAGAACAGAGCATGCTGATGGAAGGGGGTGAGATAAAATAGTAAACTAAGGGGTGGGTACTCTGCTTTTTAGAGAGGGAGATTTTTCCACTGAGAGCAGAAAAGTTGTGATATTTTATGTATTTCGTCATTGCTCCCGTTTTTGCTTTTGTTGAAAGGATCAAGAGTCCTGGTGAAAAGACCAAGAGGAAGTCTGACAGAAACTAATGGCCTGGTCCATGCATGGAGCCCCTGTTGACTTGAACTGGCAGCAGCTGAGCGTGGAGTTACTAAGAACAGAAAGTGGCCCATAAAATGTAGTTGGGAGGAATGTTGTCATTTTATGCATCCATAAAGCACCATACACATGCCACGTGACGAAACAATAACTCCAGCAACTGAAATGATTAGGGCCCTATCTATGTACTTACATGACTTCCATCACTGTTGCATCTAAGCACCTAACTTCCTAAGCCGCAAAATATACAGTTTTGGTCTGAGTAGTCTATGTAGTGCCTGCTGCCCTAACCCTTCAGTCTCAGGGACTGCTCTTGTCCACAGCTCTGAAGCAAGTAGCTGAGAGGATATTCCATAGCGTGATTCCACAGCTGTGGCATTGCAGGCCTGGTTCCTGGGGTGGTAGAGACTGTGCAGTTGATGCATTTGATCTCTGGAGAGGAAGGAGTAAATGCTGGATGTATGGCACCCTGTGCCAGCTGGCTTGGGAGAAGCAACATTGGCTTTGATTGTGCAAGCAGGTGCCCGCTTCCCCTCCTCATCAGATGGAGAGAGCTAGGGAACAGCTGTAAGCAGAGCAAGGTTAAAAAATAGAGGGAAATAGGGATTAAAAAAATAACTGGCTTGTCTGGCACTGGGAGCTTGACATGTTTTTCATCTAAATTAAAGAGAAAGTTGTGCTGTTGTTTTTCTGTAGTGAAACAATTGGCTAATACAAGAGCTGCACATTTTCAAGAAGTGAGAACAAGCCATATGTCTTCCATAAAAACATACTGATACAGTTGAGCCTGCAATTTAAGCTCTGTGGGAAATCATTTTTCTCACAGGCCGTGGTTAAAGCAAGCAATATTTTTATTTGCCAAAATGTATTTACAGCATTGTATTATCATTCATCGCTGTCAGTTTTGCATTTGTTATCATTGACACATGGTAAAGTAGTTTTAATTATCTCTGAGTGCAAGAACTGAGAATTTTTTCTATTCAATACAGTCTATTTCCCTTCCAGTATCTAAGCTACCATAATACAAATGTTACTGAAGGTTCCTTTTTTTCTCTTTAGTTCATAATAAAGGCAGCTCACTTGAGCAAATAGTTCCTTTGAAATGCTAATCCTTCTCAGATGTGTTTTTTGTTAGATCAGCTGCACTTTTAAAATACTTTTTCTTTTCCCTTTAGCTTGAATGCAGAATAACACTTATTAGCCATATGGACACAAAGTAGCTCATCCACTGAAGACAACTGAATTAAAGCTTCATGTGGAAAGATGAATTGACTGTGATGCAGGATGTAAAGACCGCAATTATATTAAGTGACTGTTTTTATTCTTTCACTTCTTATGCAACACAATCTTTGTAAAAATAGTATCCACAAACATTAACAGTCATACTTGTCCAAGTTCATTAAAGTCCATGGGAAGAATATGGAAAGGAAAGTGGATCACAAATACAGGGTGAAACATAAACCTGTGTTTATTTCTGTTTGTACAGCGCCTTGCACAGTGGGGTCCTGGACCATGACTTGGGGTTGCGGGTGCTATGGTAATGCAAAGAGTAACACCTGCGGCACAGGGAGTACTTTTAAAAGAATTCGACTTGTGTGCATTTCCCTTCCAATTAGCTTGTTTCATGATTCAACATGTTTTGGTCCTATTTAGCATTGAGGGCCAGAATTTCAAGAGCTGACCTCCCATTTGGACTCTAAGATATTAGAATTAGCCACGCAGAATTAGCCCAGGCGATCAGCACCAGGGTCTGAGTACGTGGGTTAGCCTAGCTCTGTAAAGCCATACCAAGTCACTGGGTGCTCACTGGTGCTGCACTCACCCGTGTGTGGCGCCAGGACTTCATGCTTCTTTGTGCTGTGCTAAACTGAGACACTTTATGATTAATTCCCAGTGAATTGTGGAAGAATTCGTCTGTCTTTCTGGGCACACAGGGGAATTGTGGGAAGGCTTTGGAGGACTATCAACATTCAAGTGATAACCTGATCCTCATTGCAAAGTGGGCAGCTTACCAGCCTGAATAAAAGCAAAACCTGGGCTCTAATCCATACATCCCGCTGTACAGCTAGCCTGGCTTGGAAGTACCATAAACTCAAGTGAGAGGTTTTTGTGTGTGGATGGGTGGGGGATTAGGGGCAACATCCAGGTCAGAGTGCAGGCTAACTCTACAGTGAAGTCCTACTATAGGTAGCCAGACTTTCAGAATTGCTGAGAGAAACAGATGAAGCACAAGATGGGGTACTAGTGGGTGTCTGCTATAGACCACCGTATTGCGCTATGGAACAGGGTGACTGGAGCCTTATGCACCTATCTGGAATGTGTAGGAAAAAAAGCTGAGTGATCATGGGGACTTCAATTTGAATGACATGTACTGAAGGACTCATGCTGCCAGTACTAAAAAATCCTTGGAATTTATAAACATTATAGATAACAATTTCCTAACTCAAAACGTGTTGCAGCCAACACGGGAATTCTATATTAGACCTTGTTCTAACAGATAAAGAGGAACCGATAACAGAGCTAAAAATTAAGGGTAGTTTAGGTGCAAGTGATCATGACCTGATCACATTTAAAATGTGCAAGCGGAATAATGTCCAGACCAGTGATATATACGCTTGGTGCTTTAATAGGGCCAATATCACAAAGCTGAAAACAATTATGAACCATCAGCTGGGGGGAAGAATTTAATCAGAAAAATGTGAATGATAATTGGGATCATTTAAGAATACTTTACTAGATGTGCAAAAAGCCACAATCAGGGAAGAAGGCTGTGGTGGTTAAAAATCAACCTGCTTTAGATGGGAAGCAAAGGCGGCTTTTAAAAAAATATTAGGGCCGTCAAGCAACTAAAAAAATTAATCGCAATTAATAATCGCACTGCTAATAATAGAATACCATTTATTTAAATATTTTTGGATGTTTTCTACATTTTCAAATATATTGATTTCAATTACAACACAGAATACAAAGTGTACAGTGCTCACTTTATATTTATTTTTGATTACAAGTATTTGCAGTGTAAAAAACCAAAAGAAATAGTATTTTTCAATTCACCTCAGACAAGTACTGTAGTGCAATCTCTTTATCATGAAAGTTGAACTTACAAATGTAGAATTATGTAAAAAAAAAACTGCATTCAAAAATAAAACAATGTAAAATTTTAGAGCCTGCAGGTCCACTCTCCTACTTCTTGTTCAGCCAATCACTCAGACAAACAAGTTTGTTTACATTTGCAGGAGCTAATGCTGCCCGTGTCTTCTTTACAATGTCACGTGAAAGTAAGAACAGGCATTCTCATGGCACTGTTGTAGCCAGTCCCACAAGATATTTACGTGCCAGATGCTCCAAAGATTCATATGTCCCTTCATGCTTCAGCCACCATTCTTGGGGACATGTGTCCATGCTGATGACGGGTTCTGCTCAGTAACAATTAAAGCAGTGCAGACCGACGCATGTTCATTTTCATTATCTGAGTCAGATGCCACCAGCAGAAGGTTGTTTTTCTTTTTCGGTAGTTTGGGTTCTGTAGTTTCCACATTGGAGTGTTGCTCTTTTAAGACTTCTGAAAGCATTCTCTACACCTCGACCCTCTCAGATTTTGGAAGGCACTTCAGATTCTTAAACCTTGAGTCAAGTGCTGTAGCTATCTCGCATTGGTACCTTCTTTGCGTTTTGTCAAATCTGCAGTGAAAGTGTTCTTAAAACGAACAACATGTGCTGGGTCATGATCCAAGACTGCTGTAACATGAAATATATGGCAGAATGCAGGTAAAACAAAGCAGGGGACATAGAATTCTCCCCCAAGGAGTTCAGTCACAAATTTAATTAACACATTCTTTTTTTAACAAGCGTCATCAGCATGGACTCGTCCTCAGGAATGGTGGCTGAAGCAAGAAGGGGCATACAAATGTTTATCAGATCTGACATGTAAATACCTGGCAATGCCAACTACAAAAGTGTCATGCAAATGCCTGTTCTCACTTTCTGGTGACATTGTAAATAAGAAGCGGGCAGCATTATCTCCTGAAAATGTAAACAAACTTGTTTGTCTTAGCGATTGGCTGAACAAAAAGTAGGACTGAATGGACTTGTAGGCTCTGAAGTCTTACATTGTTTTGTTTTTGAGTGGAGTTATGTAACAAAAAAATCTAGCTTTGTAAATTGCACTTTCATAACAAAGAGATTGCATGACAGTACTTGTATAAGGTGAATTGAAATACTATTTATTTTATCATTTTTGCAGTGCAAATATTTATAATAAAAAATAATATACACTTTGATTTCAATTACAACACAGAATACAATATATATGGAAATGTAGAAAAACTTCCAAAATATTTAAACAATAGAATACCAATTGAAATGTATTAACAGTGCAGTTAAAACTGCAATTAATCCCAATTAATTTTTTTAATCGCGATTAATTTTTTTGAGTTAATCATGTGAGTTAACTGTGATTAATCGACAAATCTAAAAATATGTAAAAAATGGAAGAAAGGGGAAGCTGGTAGTAATGAATATAAATCAGGAGTTAGGAGTTGTAAAAAATTGATAAGGGAAGTCAAGGGACACAAGGAGAAAACTGTGGCCAGCAGATTTAAGGAAAATAAGGAGGGGGGTTTTATTTTAAATATATTAGGAACAAAAAGAATCCTGACAGCAATATTGGTTCATTACTACATGGGAATGTTTGAATTACCAAGAAAAGACAGATGTGTTCAATAAATATTTATTTTCCATATTTGGGGGAAAAACAGGTGATATAGTCTCATAATATGGTGATGACAACTTTCTTTTCATTCCACTGGTATCCCAGGATGATGTTAAACAGCAGCCACAAAAGTTAGAGTTTTTAAAATCAGCACATCTGGATAACTTGCATCCAAGAGTTTTAATAGAGGTGGCAGAGGAGCTCGCTGGACTGTTAATGTTGATTTTCAGTAAGTCTTAGAGCACTGGGGAAGTTAGAGAAGACTGGAAGAAAGCTAATGTTGTGTCAGTTTATAAAAAGGGCAAATGGGATGAGTTGGGTAATTATAGGCTTGTCGGCCTGTCATTGATCCCTGGCAAGATAATGGAGCATCTGATATGGGACTCAATTAATAAAGAACTAAAGGAAGATAATGTAATTAATGCAAATTAACATTGGTTTATGGAAAATAGATCCTGTCAAATTCACTTGGTTGATAAAGGTAATAGTGTTGACATAATCTACTTAGACTCCTGTGAGGTGTTTGACTTGGTACTACACAACATTTTGAGTTAAAAAAAAAACTAGAACAATATAAAATTAACACATCACACATTAAATGGATTAAAAATTGGCTAACTGATAGGTCTGAAAATATAACTGTAAATGGGGAATTATCATCAAGCTGGTCTGTTTTCAGTGGGTACCCACAGGATTGGTTCATGGCCTTATACTATTTAATATTTTTATCAATGACCAGGAAGAAAACATAATATCATCACTGATACAGTTTGCAGATGACACAAAAACTGGGGGAGTTGTAAGTAATGAAGCGAACAAGTCACTGATTCAGAGCGATCAGGATTGCTTGGTAAACTGAGCACAAGCAAGCTATGCATTTCAATATGGTTAAATGTATACATGGAACAAAGAATGTGGGCCATACTTCCAGGACGGGGGACACTATCCTGGGAAGCAGTGACTCTGAAAAAGACTTGGGGGTCATGGTGGATAATCAGCTGAACAAGAGCTGCCAGTGTAATGCTGTGGCCAAAAGATGTGATCCTGAGATGCATAAAGTGGGGAATCTTGAGTAGGAGTAAAGAGGTTATTTTACTTCTGCATTTAGCATTGTTGCGATCGCTGCTGGAATACTGTGTCCAGTTCTGGTACCCATGATTCAAGAAAGATGTTGATAAATTGGAGAGTGTTCAGAGAAGAGCCACTATGATTAATGATTAAAGGTTGAGATAACATGCCTTATAGTGATAAACTCAAGGAGCTCAAGTTATTTAGCTTAACAAAGAGAAGGTGAAGGGGTGATTTGATTACAGTCTATATGTATCTACATGGGGAACAAATATTTAATATTGGACTCTTCAATCTAGCAGAGAAAAGTATAACATGCTCCAATGGCTGGAAGCTGAAGCTAGACAAATTCAGACTAGAAAAAAGGTGTAAATTTTTAACAGTGAGGGTAATGAACCGTTGGAACAATTTACCAATGGATGTGATCAGTTCTCCATCACTAATGATTTTTAAATCAAGACTGGCTGTTTTTCTAAAAGATCTGCTGTAGGAATTATTTTGGGGAAGTTCTATGTCCTGTCCAGTACAGAAGGGTCAGATTAGATGAACATAGTGGTACCTTCTGGCTTGAATCTATGTTGGGTGTTGTTTTGAAATTCTGGTCATATATGTCCAAGTGGGAGTTCTGGGTGCTGAACATTTCTGAAAATCTGGTGCCTAAATGAGAGTTCCACTCTTTTCCCCAATTTGTTTCATGCCAAGATTGCTTATTCCCTAATTTACAGCATCACATGCAAGTCTAAGTGCAGGGATACAACAATTGCACCGTAAACATAATAAATCTCTAACTATGCAGCTCCCAGTGGGACAAAAAGCAGAGGCGCCGACTTTCTAATATGCCATGGGGTATTCGACCCGTGCTCTGTGCCAGGCCCTGCCTCCACTCCACCCCTTACCCCAAGGCCCACCCCTGCCTTGCCTCTCCCCACCCCAGCCTCACCTCTTTGTGCTCTCTCCCCTGAGCATGCCCTGCCCTGGCTCCTACCCCTCTCCCCAGCGCCTCCTGCACACAACGGGAGGGAACAGCTGATCGTGGCAGGCGGGAGGCTCTGGGGGCCCGGGGTGGAGCTGATGTGGGGGGCTGCCAGTGGGTGCTCAGCACCCACCATTTTTTCCCACATAAGTACTCCAGCCCCAGAGCACCCACAAAGTTGATGTCTATGACAGGAAGTTCTTTCTGTATACAGTAGCCAGGCACAGCATTCCAATTACAATTTTTTGCTACTCCAATGTGCTTTCACAGAATGCTAAGGGTAGTTACAAACCTATGCAAACCCATTGAAATCAATGGGGTTTTTGTCTAACTGAGGGCAGAAATGGATTCTGTTTATCCACCACCTGAAAGTGTGATAAGTGCTCCACAGAGAAATTAAAAAAGGCAAGGTCTTTGCCATGAAGAGTTTACAGCTTTAACAGAGACATAAATAAGGAAAGACCCCAATGCTGCAAAGAGGAGTCTTTCTATTCTAGTCTATTTAGGTTCTTATTCCACTGTCATCACCATAGTATCTAAGCATCTTCCAGTAGTGCGTTAAACAACATGACTAACATCTGTTCCATGTCATTTGTTCTCCTTTGCATCCTGTCCCCAGAGGGAGAATTGTCCATGCAGCATAGGGTTTTGTTTGGTAGGATTTGGGGACTTTGTTTTGTTTGTTTAAATGTACATGCTGCTCTGTATTTGTTAGGGAAAGCAGGTGGAAGAATCATGCCTGCATTTGGAACAGACAGTGGTGAGGTCTGCAATGGTCTGAAACTAGTGTGGCAGTTTGATCTGTAGTTTGACTGGCCCCTGAGAAAGCTCTAGCGTTGGCAAAGACAAGCTTTACCCTGACTTCACTGGGACACAGGTTCCTTTGCAGGATTAGTTCCTTAGGCAGGAGAGTATTTAGCTGACTAGACTTAAGTTTCCCAGCGTAACCAAACCTTTAGTGGTTACTGTCCCGTGTTTAGAGCTCTTCATTTAAAAGTGCCGGAGGAGGTGGAAGGGACTTTCGGGTGGGCATTCCTTATCCCTATGTAATCCAGTTGTTATGTCACCTCTTATAGAGACTAATGCTGGAGACCAGAGCTGACACTAGGCCAAATTGCGCCCCAGGCAAGGAACGTCTTTGATGCCCCTCCCTCCATTTGTTAAACTTTTGAATACAGTCTATGTTGTTCTGTTTCAGATATTTTCCCATCAAATTTGCCCCTTGCTGCAAACTAGATTACAATTGAGCTTTTCCCTTTCTATATTGAGCCCTTGAAGGCTTCTTCAGGGGCATCTTTTATTTTCTATGGGGGAAAACAGACAGTATTAGGGAGGGCAAAAGTCTGTGTTCCGCAATCTGAGAAAGTCATCAAACATTACGTGTTAAACATGGCAAAAGAAGTAACGGTATTTCTTTTATATTGCGTAGCTAGGGGTTTGATAGATATCTCTGGCGTCTCATTAAATATGTCCTTAATTAGTCGCCATGTACACTCTTCAAACACAAGTACACTTTCACAATTACACAATAAAACAAGATTCACAGTATCGCAGCTGGGCTTTCACTTCACTTCGGTTCGTTCTTATATCTCACTGGCTGGCGATGCCCTGCCCCTTATATACCCGTGAGGGCATGGCTGACAACATTCTAGGAGGTTCGAGAAAAATGTAGTTCTCAGAAAGTCTGGAAGGTACAACAAGATTCTACAAAGGTCCAGAACATTCTAGGAGTTTAGTGAAAAATGAATCCACATACGGAATACCTGAAACATTTTACTTCAGACATTCTATTTTCCCTTTTGTAGCTAACAACAAAAACAGCAACCAGAGCCCAGCACTCCCCAGGCAGTCACCTGGATCGCCTGCCCCTAAATCCGGCCCTGCTAGAGACTTTTCTGTATGCTCTCTTTTTCTGATAGCACCATAGCCTGTTTGTGATTATTTCTCTCTTGGTAGGCTATTACACTGATAATGTGTTGACGAATGTCTGCAGAAGCTGGACCATTCTTTGGTATATAATGGTTCACCTGAAAACTGACTGCAGGATGATAATAATTTATATTTATATAGTACCTATCCTAACTGCTTTACAAATAGACCACGGGGATAACTACACTCATCTCTGTGGTGAAACATCTTGGGGTATATTGCAGTTCCGCGTTGGAGTGAATTTGGTCCATCATGTTAATTGGCACACAACAACAGAACACAACAGTTTAGGACCAGAAGTGCAGAAGAATATTGTGACCTAGATAAGTTGGGAGGATTTTAGGTATGCAGTGAACCACACTGGAATTTAGCACCATGGATTAATGCTTGGAAGAATGTCATGGGATCTTTAAGAGCCACTAGTGACCCTTTTAGTTGCAGCACTTCCAACACTGTGCAGACTGTCGTCATGTTGGGCATTCGTACATCTGAGTGTTTTGGCTGGAATTGGAGGGTAGGAGATGAGAAATTATATACAGTTTTTCCAGTTGAGGTCATGGGCCTGGTTTTGGATGGTTTACTCTTGAAGGTTCAGGGAACTTCCAGAGGGCCCTGAGAGAATATAATCTACCTCCAAAACCCAATTTCCCAATGTTTAGGAGGACTTTATAAAGATCTTTTACCCTCAGCCCATAGACTACTGGTGCCTCCCCATACTGGGGGTGTGGCACAAGCTAAAGGGGACGGCAGGTGACCACCCCATGTGTCTCCCCTGCCCAGTGACCCCTCCCACCCAGCCCAGCCTGGGGCCACCGTGCTCTCCCTGACCCATGTTACCTGAGGGAGTTGCTCTGTTCTTCCTTCCCTGCGCCTCCCCCCAAACCCACACATTCAGCCGCTTTGCCGCCCAGCCAGGCTCTCTCAAGCCGAAGCGGCTCTGTCCTGCTCCCTGCCCGGCTGCCAGGGAGAGCAGCCAAATGTGCCAGAGCAGGGGCACAGGGAGAGAAGGACAGAGCCCCCTTCTCTCCCCACTCCAGCGGGCCAATCGCGGGTGGGGGGAGGGGCACTTGACCCTCCATGTCCCCCCTACGCATCGCCTCTGCCTCAGCCAGTGATAGAATGCCCCCTTTATACCTTATTTGCTGGTCTCCACCCCTCAGGTCACCCTGGTTCATGGATGACCGGCTGCAATGTAAGTGGAGGGAAGATGGCTAGAACATGGTGGAAGACTCACTCCGAATCGGTCTGATGGTGTCCTACAGCTGTTTATGCCATGGCTGTGTGGGAGAGGAGGAGGAGTTTCTTTGCCTTCATTCTAGCATCCGTAAACCCTTGATCAGAGGAGCTGTTCAGAGTGTTGGATAGTCTATTTAATCCTGACTGTCTCACTCATTGGCTGGTTGCAGTCCTTCCACTGTCAGGGAATTTCAGGAAATTGCTTTGTGGATAAAATTGTGTAGATTCAGACCAGATTTTCTGTGCTTGTGGGGGCAGAGCAATATCTGGAGGAAACCAGTGCTACATGTCCTTTGCTTGAGTTTTGGCTGGTGATGTTCTCTGAGATACTCAGATGCTGGGGGCATTCTCTGCCACAAAGTGTACTTTCAGAGCTTGGGGAAGAGCTAGTCTCTCAAGTGGCTTGGACGATGAACACCTCCCTTATGTAGGGCAGGCTTAGTAACTGTGCATGGCTTCTGCTCAGGAACACGTTACTCGATGCTGATTGGCTGGCCAAATATTGGCCTATATCTAGAGCTGCTTGAAATTATTCAGAGCAAACATTTGTAAAAAAATAAATGAATAAAATTGGCCTTTTTAAAACAAAAACAAAAATTTCATTAAAAAAATTTGAGTTTTGACATTGTCTGTTTATTTTCTGATACACAACTGAAAACCAAAAACCCTGTGTTTTGCTTCTGTTTTATCCAGGTTTTAGTTTTTCTGTTTTCTCCTTTCGGCAACCTTTTCCCCTTTTTACCCCCTTTGGAGTAGACAAATGGGAAGAAAGGGCAGAGGGAGGAACAGCTGGAAAACTCAAACCTAAACACTTTCACATTTTAAAAAAACCCACAAAAATGTTCCAATTCAGTTCTTTTCAAAAACTTCTCACCAATTTCTTTCTCCAACTTTCACAGTTTTTCTTAATTTTTGACCAGCTCTACCTATATCTAATCTTCCATTTTTGTGAAAGGTTATAGAGAAGATCATGACAACACAGCTCTGAGAACCTTGTTGCCTCAGATCTCCTTGACCGTTGTCAGAGTGTGTACTGATTAGGATATAGTTCAGAGATGGCACTGGTTGCGTTGGTAAAGAATCTCCTCATAGCAATGGATGAAAATGAGGTGTCCAAGATGACATTATTAGCTCATTATTAGCTTCGATCATATGGTGGTGTTGACTTGCCTGCAGGCCCTCACAGGAGTGGATGGGGCTGCAGTCAGTTAGCTCCATTCATTTATTGTTGAATGTTTCCAGAGGGTGGTTTTAAGAAATTATGCTTCTCCCCTGATGCTTTCATGGTGGGTCCCATATGGATCCATCTCATTGACCTTGCTTGCTAAATGTGTTTGTGGGGCTGGTGTGAAGGTTAGGAAAGAGACGTAGGTATTGGAGCTTTCAGGATGCTGGTGACACCCAGGCAATACAAACTATTTTGTTCCAGTTCATGTCTTTTTAAGAGTATCCTCAGTTCCTTTTCCTCTCTGTTTGTCTGTGCCTTGATTGTTCCCTTTCGTGAATCCAGCATCCCCTCTCAGCCCCAAATCCTAGATGCTTTATATTCTCTATATACAATACAAGGGATGCTCAGCTGGTGATTATGGGCTGCTGAGCAGTACCTTTTCAAGTCCTCTTTCATGTTGTTTTTTTCCACCTCCATATGCATAGAAAATGGGGTCTAGTTCAATAAAGCAAGATCATGGAAAAGCAAACTTTCGATCAGATAAAGAGATAAAAGTAAAACAGGTATCCACATCGCTGACAGTTATAACTAACACTCTTGCTGCCAGTCCCAACAGAGGCCAAGGAACTAAAGGGCAAGTGGACTGAACTACCGCCTCCTCTATATACATGATCCCTTTAGGTCATGTTAACAAAGGAAGGTTCGTCTAGTTGTTAAAGCACTGGCCTGGCATGCCGACAACAGCAGTTCAATTCCAGGCTATACCATGGGCTTCCTCTGGCTCTTGGGCCAGTTACACAGGGATTGTCTACACAGTGGCGTAGTGTGTTCTACATGGATGTGATTTCTAAAGCGTCCTAATATATTGCACAAATTAGCCTGTGTAGACCCTGTTGGAGTGCACTAAAGTTTTCATAGTGTGCGTTAACGTGGTACTACAGCACTACATTAAAGTGCAATAGGGAACCTTCAGTACATACCGGCAGGGTCTATGTGAACCAATTAATGTGCAACCTGTTAGTGCGATTTAGACGTCAGACCCCTGTAGACAGGGCCATCCCTAGCGGGGTGCGGGGCCCGGGACATAGACACCTAGTTTCTATCTGCTGTGCCCAGGCCTTTCCCCCACTCCAACCCTTCCCCCAAGGCCCTGCCCCCACCCCGGCTCTTTCCTCCCCTGTCCCGCCTATTTCCACCCCCCGGCGCAGTTCCACTCCCTCCTCTGAGCATGCTGCGCCCTCTCTCCTCTCCCCTTCCCCCAGCACCTCCAGATGTGGTGAAACAGCTGATCGGTGATAGGTGCTAGGAGGGAGGGGGATGTTGGCAGGGGAGTTCCTCCTCACCTCCCCACCTGCCTCTTCACGAAGCGCGGGGCCCCCCAAAAGAATGGGGCCTGGGGTGATCACCCCGATTTGGGGCGTACCCTAGGGACGGCTCTGCCTGTAGAGCACATTACCCCACCATGTAAACAAGCCATAAATCTGTTTCTTGTCTGTAAAATAGAGATGATACTGATGATGAGAATACTTTCGTCTGTAAGGTCTCCAGAGCAAGGGCTGCCTCTTAGAACGGGTCTTTGTGCAGTGCCTGGGACAATAGGATTCTGATTTTTGTTGCAATGTTTAGGTGCTACTGTAATACAAAATAATAATTAGATCAAGACACACTGCAGAGGATTTATGAAGAAAATCTGAATTTTCACGACTTGTACTGAACCTCCCCTGTGCTTAGATGATTTTGGTCATCATTGCCAACAATCTGGTGTTCTTCACCAGCACTAAATTCAGTTTATAGATGAGCATTTTTTAAGTCTCCAGGGAAAATGTGAAGATGGTTTTTACTCTTACCGCTGGGGAGATTTGTTTATTTATTTATTTATTTAATAAAAGATGTCCAACCAGTTCTAAATCCAAGCCTTCAGATCTGAGCTGTTATAAATGCAGTGCCCCTCTGTTCGTTCCAATGGGCTATCAGAAGAGCTCCCTAATTTATATGTAATGCATTTATAGATGTACTGGTCATTCTTTCAAGGGAGCATAAAGTCACCATTGTTAGCACATGCTTACTGGTAACAGCACACGCTTCTGGAGTACTGAGCTTTCCGTAATGACATTACAAGAAAAAAGAAGATGAAGTCATGCTGATCGCTGTGACAGCCTCTGTCTGCAGGACAAGGATTTAATTCAGAATTAAACCACATTAGCACTGAAAAAGCCATTATTCACAAGCAAACTCTTTTTTTCTTTTTTCAGAATCATTTCATTGCTCAGTGCAATAAGCCACCACATTTATCCACAAACATTTTATGACTGATGCTTTATTTTGCCTTTGAGTGTTTCTTTAATGAAATCTGTGTGCTTGAAAATATCCGGTAACATCGCTACCATTTTGCTTTCAGATTAACAAAACGGCTATTCTGTCACAACTTGGGCTCGAGTTGACATTCAATTTTGACCTTTTTTTAAACAAAAAACAGATATCAATGGCTCTCTGAGCATTATAGATTTTTTTTCCAAATATAAATAAATGCATCTAGAATAAAAACTTGGGTGTAGCTCTTTGTCACTTATTTTAAGACTTAGTTTATGTTCGTGTTTGACATTAGCTAAAGGAGACTTTAGTCAGGCCTTGTTTAAAAAGGCCTGCTCTGTTAGCGCACAAAACAACTTCTTTCTGAGGTTAGGGTATCTGCTTTGCTCTCTTTAAAAGGCTGTGATGAAGGCAGCAGGCTTGTCTACACGGTGAGTTAGTGTGCAGCAAGCCAGGGTGTGAATCTATGACACGCTAGCTCGCCGCATGCCAACTGACCCCATGGACACTCCTGTAGCGTACTAAAAGTTCCATAGTGTGCTTTGACATAAACCCATCCAGTCCTGAGCACAAAGTGGTACTATCTCTGGGCAGTTCTACATTATGCTGGCTACACATGGGCCCTTGAGGCATTCCAGCAGCCATAGATCAACTGGGCATAAATACACCCCTTTTCCCAAGACTATGCCATGTTTGAGACCAGGAGCGGTGGGTGATGCAGGAGCTGCCATGGTGGCTCTTCAACCAGCTGAGGATTCCCCACATAGTCGTGAAATCCCCCGGGATCTGGATTGCCAAGTTGCCACCTCGTTTGCCATTGCAGCAGTACAAAGCAGGGACTGGATCTAGCCCATAGACCAGTTGGATTCAATATATGGCATGGCAAACATTATGATGAGCTGACGAGACCCTTTGGTACCCAAAACCGGGGGAGGTGCTTGTGATGCTAAGTTCCCTGCAGTTGCCCCCTTCCAGTTTCCCTAGCTTAGCAAGGTGACTTCTGCCTGGAAGGGAAAAGCTTGGGGGAAAGCTCAAGGAGAAGGCTGCTGCCTCCAGATAGCCAGGCCTCCTATGACAGCCAGGCAGTACGGTGCAAGGGGCTGCTGCTTTGAGATCCATTCGGCACTTGCTGGGACAGTTCTTTCTGGAGTGCATATGTCTTTTGTTTTATTTCTTTTGAGGTTGTAGGCTCTGTGCTATTGAACTGCCAAGAGCAGAAGAGTGTTTTGTAGTGTGTGTTAGGTGCGATGGCTGAAAATAAAACAACAGACCTTTATAAGAAAAAGGGTTGATTCCCTCTTCCCCTTTTAAGTTATCTCTGATTGACTATTGGAAGGACTCTCTGGACCATGGCTCTGCCACACCTACCATTTGTAATCTGCGACCTGTAATAGTATAAAATAAACACAATTTAAACTGCACAAGGTCCAGTTTTTAAGAGTTCTGCTTCTATCTAGGAACTCAAAGAAGTGGCCAGATTCTAAAGCATCTTGGATGCTGAGATCTTTTGAAAAATCAGAGCCCAGCTCTGGGTTTTGAGCTCTTGAAAATCTGGTTCTGAGCTCTTTTGAAAAATCTGGTCCAGGATAGCTAGATGGGTGCTGCCAAAGGATGACTGGGATTAATGTTATAGGTATGTTCTTATTGTCTCAAAAGAAATTTTAGTGAAAGCCTCCTTCCTAACATTCACTGTATAAAAACATTCACATGTTGCTTTTTAAAAAACAAACACACTTTTGTAACAGTCTCTTTCATTATACTGTGTTGGCCTTTTTGTACATGCCACTGATTTTTTTTAGACTCAATCAGCTCATTCCCACTTGTTTCTTGTTACTCTTTCAGCCAGTGAAGGATGTTTGCCCTTTTGCACTGAAGCACTGTACTCGCTCTGTTGATGTGAGCCCTACAGAGGGTTATCCCTTGGACATGCACGGTGGTGCCAGATGAAGATAATGGACTCTTTTCAGACTAAAACATGCCTGTAGGAGTGTTCTGAGCATAACTTTCACAAGCAGAACTGCAGTTAATCTTTCATTTGGAACTGCAGGGGGGGGAAAGCTTTGACCTCGACTGCTGGCTCAATGTTTTTAAGCCCACTGATGACTCTTTGGGGGTGTGGGAATCATCAAGACTTTTCAGTGTTGCATTCATCTGCCTGTTTCACTTTGCCAGCTCCTGCCAAACATGCAATAGTAACATTCGGAAAAAGAGGTATCTAGCTACAGGAATCTATCAGGTCTTTTCCACCCCCAGCACTCCTAGTTCCAGTACCGCTGGATAGGCACTACATTAATCCTTCTCTGGACTTCCAGGACCTCGCCTGTCATCCATTAGTTTGCAAATACTATTGCCAGTGGTTCTGAGATTTCTTCAGCTAATTGCTTCAGCACCCTGGGGTGAACAGCATCAGGCCCCGCTGACTTGAATTCATCCAAATTAGACAAAAGATCTCTGACATGTTCTTTACTTATCCCAATCTGCCACCCTTCCCTTTTATTGTCTATGGTAACTTTGCTCGTTGTCTGCTCACACACTATTTTTTATGAGAAGACTGAAGAAAGTAGGGATTGAGCAGCTCTGTCTTCCTATCATCTTCCGTGACCAGCTCACCTTCTCCATGGAGCAGTGCACCCACACCATCCCTGATCTTTCTTTTTTGTCTGACATATTGTAGAACCCCTTCTTGTTGTCGCTAATATTTCTTGCCAGCTATAATGCATTCTTTGCCTTGGCTTTCCTGATTTTGTCCCCACACGGTTGCGCTATTCCCATGTATACTTCTTTGGTGACATGCCCCTCCTTCCATTTCCTGTATGTAGCCCGTTTGGTTTTTAGATAGCTAAAAAAGCTCTTTAATGTATTTATTCTCATAACACCCTTGTAAGGTAAAGAAACGTTATTACCTCCATTTTACAGATGCAGAATAGAGAGGTTAAGTGACTTGCCCAAGGTCACACAGAAAGTCTGTGGCAGAGCAGTGACTTGAACCCAGGCATCTCAAATGCTAGGGTAGTGGCCAAAACCACTGGAACTTCTGACCCCAATACACCGTTGGGCATTGAGAGGTGTGTACATGCAAAGCATCTGAGGACTGAATTTGGCCTAGTATATCCATGATAAGAATCCTGTGGCCACACACTCCTGCCTTGTAGATGTTTCCAGCTAAATGCAAAGTTACTACCTCTCAATCTATTCTTTCTGGTGTGACAAATGTATTCTGGATATGTATTTAAGCAGAGTCTTCACGTCTCTTTAGCAAAGAGACCTATGCTCTGTAAGGTAGCCTGGAAAACTCTACTGTGGAGTGTGGCATGAGGAACCCGAGGCAGAGTTTACATGGAACCTGCAACAGTAGTGTTCTCTCTCTACCACATTGTTGTTTCTAGTAGTTGCAGTAACCTGGATGCGTTAGTCAGTGATCAAACTATATTTGGGGGATGAATGTAGTTTGGCTAGACTGTGGCTCAGTAGGTAGGGGAGCAATCTAAGAGTCAGGAGACCTGCAGACAAGGTGCTTAGGCTGAGATTTTCAAAATGGCTTCTGATTTTTGGGAGCCTTGATTTTGGGGTCTCTGACTTGAAACCAGTTTGGGGTTGATTTTGAGGTACACTGGGCATCCACAGCTCTACTTGAAGCGAATGGGGCCGGTGGGAGCGCAATATCTCTAAAAATCAGATCCAAGGTATCTAAATTGAGGACTTAAAAAATGAACCACTGGAAATCAAAAGCCTGTTTTGGATACTTTGACCTCAGTCTCTTTGTGCCTTAGTTTCCCTCATCTAATGGGGATAATCATGATTCTCCACCATTGTAAAGTGCTTTCAGATCTAAGGATGAAGAGCACCATGGTATGTATGTGAGAAGTGTTCTTAGCTACAGGCTCTTAATCAAATATGGCAAGAACTAAGAAGTAAATGAGATGCTTTCTTTTAATACAGTATGTGTGATGCCAGGGTGAAGATAACGAAGGGCTCTGATAGTGAGAAAGGAGATACCAAAGTATCCCCTTTTTGCACCATCTGTAGCTCAGACTTTCCTACTTGTGAGGAGTTTCCCCGCCCCCCCAGTACTCAATGTCTCTGGACATTGAGGGGATAGATCTTCAGCAGGTGTAAATCTGCACTGAACCTGATAGAGCTCTGCCAATCTATATCAGTTGAGCATCAGCCCCAAAGACACAATTGAACCTTTCACAGCAATCTTTGAACTTGTGTCCTGGTCAAATTTTCCCATCCCCTCGCCATTGTCATTCATATCGAGCTGCTGTTCTTCCGTACCAGGGTTAGTTACATTTCAGTTGTCCCACATCAATGTATATAGCTGTAAGTCTCTTTGGGAGACTTTGTGGATGACTGACTGCAGCTTACATAGTCTCCTGCCTCCCGCAGTTACCAGGCCGCATGGCGTGGGGCTGGGTATTTTCCAGCTGCAAAATGTTACACAGCAGGGCAAAGTCTGTGGGTCAGATTCTCCAGTCTAAATCCATCTTAAATGGCACAAAGTGGCCAGTGGAGAAGACCCCATGTGCTGGGGAACTCTCCATTGGAAGAAAGCTGGTGGCTAGTATAGAGGCTTCTGCTGCACCAACCATCACACCCACTTCTGGTGTAGGGAACCAGAGGAAGGGAATGGCATGTCAGAGGAGGCAATGAGGGTAGAGTAGAGTTATGCCAGAAACTTCACTGGTATAAAGTTACTACGGGACTTCCCACCATTGGTGTAAATTAGAGCTGTTTCGCCATAGCTCTAACTTATACCAAGGGGTCAGAAAGCTGCTACCGGCTCCTTGTACCCTACCACATCCCTCAGAGCTTCCGAGCTAAGCTCAGATGCAAATGAGAACCGAGCTCACACAGTCTGTTTGTATCAATTATTAGTTAGCACATAGAAACCTGAGCTTGATGATTTCACTCTCACTCGCATGCACTGATGTGGGGGTTTTTTTTAACAAAGTTCAGCACCTTGACTTGCATTTGGGTTGAGACTCTCCACACTGGTGCTTGAATATGTTTTCAACCACTTGTAACATCAGGTACCTGGCAAATGGACTGCAAATGACCCACACACTAATTGACCACACACCAGCATGATCCTTTTCGTAAAGGAGCTGATTTGTGCCAACCAAGCAAAAGACAAAGTATACCTCTTTTCTTAATAAAATCTTCTACTTTTCTTGTGCCTCACTTAAAACCTTCTTATCTGATATCAAGTAATTTAAGCATTTTTAACATTCTAAAGGCACATTAATCCTTTAAAAAAAAAAGAAAAGTAAATGGGCTTAGAATGACATTTTAACAATGTCTATGGAATGTTAAGTCAATGAAAAATTCTAGCAGCAGTTTCAGGCATTTTTTGGCTGAAATGTTCCAGTAGTATTAATCCATAGTAAAATATAAGCATTATATTGAGTTTCCAACTGCTTGTCAATGACTTAAAATATTTTAAATACTACCAGCATGAGCTGTGGTTTTTTCAGCAAATGGAGATCCCACACATGTGGTTTGAGTGAGCTGGAGCATGTAATATGATGCTTTGTATAATATGGGCCTATATTTTCATAGAGTTATCCCCTGCCAGAAGCCTCCCTCTTATACATATGTTATGCAGTCAAATAAACTTGATTTGTGTCTGGTTCAGGGCCCTCCCCCTCCCCCCATATTGTCTGGTTTACTACAAAATTTGGTGTGAATTGGAGTGCTTGTGTAAGGTGGTGGCTAGATGGGCCCATAGTCCTCTGTTTGACCATAGAATAGATATAGTTTAGGTAGCTGTAGTGCTAGCTTGTCTGCAAGGCCCCTCACCTAGTGGGACCAACTTTAGGAGTGTGGTTTGGTCTCCAGGCCAATTCATTCCTTAGCCTCTGTCATAAATATAAAGGGAAGGCTAACCACCTTTAAATCCCTCCTGGCCAGAGGAAAAAACCCTTTCACCTGTAAAGGGTTAAGAAGCTAAAGATAACCTCGCTGACACCTGACCAAAATGACCGATGGGGAGACAAGATACTTTCAAAGCTAGAGGGGGGGAAAACAAAGGGTTCTCTCTCTGTGTGTGTCTTTTGCCGGGACCAGAGCAGGAATGCAGGTCAGAACTCCTGTAAAGGGTTAATAAGCAATCTAGTTAGATATGTGTTAGATTCTGTTTTGTTTAAATGGCTGATAAAATAAGTTGTGCTGAATGGAATGTATATTCCTGTTTTTGTGTCTTTTTGTAACTTAAGGTTTTGCCTAAAGGGATTCTCTAGGTTTTGAATCTGATTACCCTGAAAGGTATTTCCCATCCTGATATTACAGAGGTGATTCTTTTACTTTTCTTCAATTAAAATTCTTCTTTTAAGAACCTGATTGCTTTTTCCTTGTTCTTAAGATCCAAGGGTCTGGGTCTGTGTTCACCTATGCAAATTGGTGAGGATTTTTATCAAGCCTTCCCCAGGAAAGGGAGTGTAGGGCTTGGGGGGATTTGGGGGGGAAAGATGTTTCCAAGTGGGCTCTTTCCCGGTTATATTTTGTTAGATGCTTGGTGGTGGCAGCAATAAAGTCCAGGGACAAAACGTAAAATAGTTTGTACCTTGGGGAAGTTTTAACCTAAGCTGGTAAAAAGAAGCTTAGAGGGTTTTTCATGCAAGTCCCCACATCTGTACCCGAGAGTTCAGAGTGGGGAAGGAACCTTGACAGCATCTCTGGTGCAGCAGCCATAAACCAGTGGGAGAGTCTCCTGAGTTTTGCATAACTGGCTATTTTCTTTAAGCATAAGGGGAGCCCAGAGCTGCTCTCTTGTTCTGTAATTAGCATAAAATATAAATGATAAAGAAAGTTGTGGTTATGATCTGTGATGTGCACACCTGGTCACAGGGAACTGGACTGAGTCCCGATAGCACCACATAAGCCACCAACCAGCCATCAAAAGGTCACACTTTTGAGAACTCTCACTCAGTGATAGATTAGAAGTGAAAGTTATTTTGTGTTATTACCAATCCACTGAACAATCCATTCTAATGGTACATCAACATAACCGTGTTTATTCTTTAAACATCTGTAATAGCGTAGCTATTGCATGACGGTGCAGATCACTATTGCGTTATCAGAAAATCATCCCTATGCAGCAAGGCACTTGAGCACATGTTTCCTGTATCATGGCCTTAAATGAAGCTTCTCAGGGCAGGGGTAATGTCTTTTATGTGCTTGTAAGGTGCCATTTACTTGTCAACTGCATCTGTTCTGTTGGAGCTCAGCACCCCTTTAAATCAGACCATTACTTCTGTATGTGGCACTGCTGCTGGGCTACCACGTCCACTTCTAGTGTCCACACTTCAGGAAGAATGTTGATACATTGGAGAGGGTTCAGAGAACAGCCACGAGAATGATTAAAGGATTAGATAATATTCCTTCTAGTCATAGACTCGAAGAGCTCAGTCTGTTAACGCGTAACAAAAAGAAGATTAAGGGGTTACATGAGGAACAAATATTTGATAATGGGCCCTTCAGTCTGGCAGAGAAAGGTCTAACATGATCCAACGGCTGGAAGTTGAAGTTAGATTGGAAATAAGGTATACATTTTTAATGGTGAGAGTAGTTAACCATTGGAACAATTTACCAGGGGTCATGGTGGATTCTCCATCACTGATCATTTTTAAATCAAGATTGGAAGTTTTTCTAAAAGATTGGCTCTAGGAATTATGTCGGGGAAGTTCTATGGCCCTGTGTTATACAGGAGGTCAGTCGAGATGATCACAATGGTCCCTTTTGGCCTTTGAATACATGATCCTAAACATGGATTTAAGTTCCTAGTTTTAGGCATCCAAATCTGACCATCTTAACTGTAACCTCTTTGTAAAATGGAAATAGTGCTAATTGCCCCCACTTTGGGTTGTGCCTATGAAGCTCTGTTAAATAAGGATGCTGAAGTGCAGAGAACAGCTAGTGGAAGAGATGGGAATAAATCGCAGAAGCTCCTTATTTATTTCATCCTTAATTTTATAAAAATAATAAGAGATGCATATCTGAATATTCTAAGCATCTCATTTAAAAATACAATAAATCACAGAAACAGCAACCCAGAATACATAATAATACTGAGCATCCAGCAGCACAGAAATAAACCAGATTCCCTACTTTAATTTTAAGCATCAACTCAGATGATAGTTGCTTCCTCAGCAGCCCTCCTAAGGAAATGTGCCTTGAAAATGTGACTGAAGGTCAGTAGAGCTAGGCTATTTCAAATCCAAATCCTTGTTCCTCTCAATTCTTACTCCAAGATTAAGGAGGTATTTTGGTGGGGGAAAGGACTACAGTTCCCTGGTACATTTGAAAATAGGACCCAGCCAGTCTAGAGTAATCCAGCAGAGGCGATTAATTGAGGGTGAGGCTAAATTAGCTATTCCTGCACTGCTGCTGGGCTGAGGTGGATGGATGGTGGTGGATAGGGCAGCACACTGGGACTGAAAAGACCTGGGTTCTATTGCCTGCTAGGCCGAGACTTCCTGTGGGACCTACCACAAGTTGTTCAACTTACCCCCAGTTTTCCATCTGTTTAAGAAACGAGAGAGAGAGAGAGAGAGAGAGAAATATTATCTCATAAGGGTGTTGTGAAGATAAAATCCATTAATGACTGTGAGGGGTTCAGTTACCACGGTGAAGAGGACTACATAAGTTTCTAAATAGAAAGAGGGAGGTGCTACAAAAATATAGGACAAAAGCCATTTAGGGGCGTGGAGTGTATGTGTAGCAACACATCGCAGTGAAAAGCAGGCTGCCTCCACACTGCAGTGTGTAGCTACACTTGTCGGTGAAAGGCTCTGGCAGTGGAGGCGAGAGACAGCAGGGTAAAGCTTCAGAAGCTCCCTGCTGCTGTAGCCTTTCGCTGTGGCAGGGAAAGGCTCCAGCAGTGGGGACCTGACAGAGCTTCTCCTGTTGCGGGGGAAAGGCTCCAAGAGCAGGGAGGGAACGGGATGCTACGCTGTTAAAAATAGCTGTGTGGACAGGGAGGCACAGCTTGGGCAAGTCAAGAGCTGTTCACAGCATATACTTGGATTCATACACACACACTTCAGGCACGTCTTTTCTCACCTCACCAGCTATGCTGCTATTATACCTCTGCTAGGGGGCTACGCAGGTACAATATGCTACATGCTGCTGGAAGTGGTGTGTAGTGTAGGTTAGCCTAAGGGTAGAGAAAGCAGAGTATGAGTCTAACTTAGGGTGTGTCTGCCCCGCAAGTGAACATGTGATTGTAGCACAGGTAGGCTTTTCTAGCACAGGTAACAATAGGAGTGACAATAGACATGGATGCGCAGGCTGGCAACCCGAAGACAAGCCCACTGGGGAGCCTAGGTACATACTTGGTTTGCTAGCCCATACTGAAGCCCATGGCACCCTGTTTTCACTGCTGTTGTCACCCATGCTAGCTAGATTAATGCTAGCATGGATATGCCTACCCATCACAATTGTCCTTTCACTGCCCGTGTAGACATACCCTAAATTAGATTCCGATGCTCTGCTCCCCCTATATGCATAGCTCTGCCAATGACATTAGTGGTAATCTTGTTCATGTAGGTTTAGCAGACCATCGGGTGAGTGCCAGCCTATGAAATCAATTTTTTCTCTTGTTTTAAAACAGATTGATATGATACCTTCAGTCCAGGGGGATTGGCATGTACAAAGACATGGCTTTTAACTTCAGCTATATTATCCCTGTGAGAGAGGCAGGAAAACAGGATACAAAAATCCCTCTGCCTAATGCTGAAATAGGCTGCAGCTATATACAGTAAACTATCTTTAGCCATGCTCTTAGCCATGAACTGCTTTTGCCCCTTCTCCTTTGAAATGAACCCTCTTGTCAATGAAAGACATAAGAAAGCTTTAAACTCTAAATTCACCTTTAAATGATTAAAATTTCAAAGGGGAGCAGCAAATTGTAGAGTTATCTGCTGAAGCTTTCGGTGATTAGCAACGAAACGTGTTTGATCTTCACCAGACAGTAGCAGAACAGAAGTTTCAGAGCTTTCATTCCCCTCTGGTTCTCTTGGCAATTAGCAGCAGCAAAACCAGTAATTTCTGTTTGTTTTTACAATAATATCCTGTTTTTAATCTACAGGAAAAGGAGTATGAAAGTAGCAGCCTTGGCAGTGGTTTGGAGGACAGGGGTTTGGTTTGGTTTGTGAAGTCTAGAAGTTCAGAAACAAAGGCTTGGAGGAATTTCTAAGTACAGTGCATGCCAAATGGAAAAGAAAATATCATGACAATGAAAGAGAGAAGCTATTTATTCCTCCTGCTAATAAATTCTTTTTCCAGGGGCTTTATTCTTCTTCAGTGATCTATTCAGAGGAGGTTACTTCTGAGCCTCCTTAAGTGAACACCTGTTAAGTGTTTAAGGGGCAGGGAGAGGCAACCATAGATCAAACATCAAGAATAGAATAGTAAAAATGGTTCCACATGATTCAATACCATATAAATGAACAGCTAATGAATCAATAGAATACATACAGCCAAGCTTATACATTAATATTAAAGAGATATATATTTGGGCAGTTTCTATTCAATGGTCATATTACATATGAAGAAGTGGCTAGATTATATTTTTCTCCATGAAAGGTAATATTTATTCAGCTAGTTAATCCCTTATTGTATCTCCATTTCAAAAGCTGGAAAGGAAGTGTGTCACTACCAGGAAAGGACATTTTAAAAACCAAATCTATCAGTGCAATATTTCAAAGAGCCATCAGCTAGAATAAATATTGACGCTATAAGTAAAGAATATGCAACTCAAAATAGAGACAAGTTAGAATCTAACAGATCTGCGCTGACTTCAGTAGACTTGGAAAGGGGCCATATCACTAATGGCTAAAGATATTTAGACTTTCTGATTAATTACTCTCATTTTTCGCTAACCTTTGCTCTCTTCTTAAGCTCCTTTCCCAGTTATGGAAAGCAGAACATTTGTCTAGGAAGAGTAAGAACTAGTAACAAGTGATACTCAGAATGGTAATACTTGGCACTCACTTTCAGAACATTATGGTCTGCAGGCTGTGGGTGAAGGTTCCTGTGTCCTGTTGCACGGAGGTCTCACCTTCCTGCATCCCAACAGAATGATATGGCAGAATCTCTGTAAGGGGGACTTCAGAGGTTTTTTTTTCTCCATGAGCCATTCCCCATGGGTTTTACTATGGGAGTAGGTGATCCAGGGCCATGTTTCCCAGTTATTCAGGCTGAGTTTTCATTTTCTTAATTTAAGCCTATTAGTCCTAATTTTATCCCTTTGTACCACAAGGAATAATCCCCCTCAGTCCTTGGTGTCTACATGCTTCTGATATTTTTTATATG
This sequence comes from Chelonia mydas, assembly GCF_015237465.2. Classification (NCBI taxonomy): domain Eukaryota; kingdom Metazoa; phylum Chordata; order Testudines; family Cheloniidae; genus Chelonia; species Chelonia mydas. The sequence goes on along the minus strand of NC_057852.1, from coordinate 125,002,082 downwards.
ATCTTTATTTCCCTCCATAGTCATTGATATAGCCAGGCTAGATTGGCCAAATTGTCAGGAACAAGTCAGTGGTTGGAGTTAATGGAGCCACAGTGATTTTCATCAACTAAACATATGGTCCTACATATTGAGGCCCAAATTTTCTAAAGTGCCCTCTAATTTTGGGGGGCCTGACCTGGAACATTCCTAAAACTGAGGCACCCAAAATCAAATATTTTGGCATCCAAAATATTGTCTTTAGTTCTTGTAGTCTTCCTTCCAATCGGTGCCTTCACCCCTTTAATTATTATCCTGGATTATTTCAGTAAGGAGTCAGGAGTTCCTGATAGACAGTCTGATGCAAAATATAGTTGGCCAAGTTCTGTGGTCCTTACTCAGCTTGGTTTATTGTTTACTCAATTCTTATTCGGGCAACTGCCGTTGAAGTTAAAAGAGTTGAGTCTCCTCTCACACCAATATGACACCGGTGTTAATTTGACTGACTTCAGTGGAGTTACTCCTCATTTACATTAGCGTATGCAACAGAAGGATCAGGTGAATTTGCCTTAAAAACCATTGTGCAAGGAATTTAGGATTTGGCTTGTTGTTAATAACAGCAGGAGGTCAGAATTTGCCTGAAGGCTTAGAAGTATTTACACTGATTTTAATTCACTACAATATTAGCCATTTGGGGGGCTAATCCAAATCCCATTGAAGTTAAAGGGAGTCTTTCCATTGACTTCAGTGGACTTCAGATCAAGCACTCAGTTGTAAAGCCATGGAATTATATATGCCTTTTTTGCTATTTCCTTAGTAACATGCAACCAATTCGCTCCTTTTTTGCTATTTCCTTAGTAAAATGCAACTAATTTCATGTTAAAAGGTTGAAAACATTGTGCCACAATTTGCACTCTGTTAATAACAGTGTCATCAGGGTTTCTGATCAATGTCTATTGGCCGCAGTGCTCAGAATTCATCGATGTCCCTCTTAAGCAGAGAGGTTATTTTAGTTGTGGTGCTGATTTAAGTAGAGAAGGGAGGGAAAAGAGATGCAGATCTCTTTCATATATTTTGCTGCAAAGCAAAAATGCATATTGGGATTTGCTGGGTATTTTAGTAGCTGCTTCAAGCTCAGTTTTGTTTTCCCACTTGTTTGAGTTTGATGGGAACATGGGACTGCCGTCTTTAAAACCGATACTGCTAGCTCCAGTGGACCCTTAACAGAGAAGTATTATTCGAATGAGTTCTTTATCAAAGAGGATTTTAGTGATTAATGTAATTGAGTAAAATATTTTGAAGTGCCTACGCGATTTTTAGAGCCTCTTCAACAAAAGAGACTTGGACACTTAGGAGTCTAAGGCCTTGTCTACATACAGAAGTTGTTCCGCTTTAAATTATACCAGTTTAGTAGTGGTGACGCAATTACAACAGTATAAAGGGGCTTATACTGGTTTAGCTTCAGGAAGGGGAATAAGGTATACTGTGTCCATGCTAGGAGTTGTACTGCTATAATATATCAGTAAACTATTGCACCCCAAATTGACATCGTTATATCAGTACAAAAACTGTCTAAACTAGTCCTAAATCTCAACTAAAGTCAATGTGACTTAGGCACCAAAGGGCCTGAGTCCCTTTTGAAAATGGGACTTAGGCCAGATTTTGAAAGCTATTTTGGCACCTAACGGTGCAGATAAGTGCCTAGCTGGATTTCCACTTAACTTCCAATATGGAGTTTGATACAGTCACATCCCACTCTATCACCTCAATGAAAGCCCCATTTTCTTTTAAAAAGGACATTGATCATGATTTTTTTGTGCTCTGTGTCTCATTCTGAGCAGCCACCAGGGTATCAGATAGAGTGGAGGTGGAAAATACTCAGTGGGAAATAATGGTGGAATTCAGACAAAGATACCTTGTATTGTGTTCATGAATGGCGGCTTCTTATCTTTCCCACACTGCCTCCTTGAAACAAACAAGGAGGTAAATAACTGCGTTGAAATAACTGTCACCCCACCAATAACTGATTTATTCTCATTCCCCCCTTTCTTCCTCAGAGACCGTTGTCAAAAAGGAGGAGATAACCAAGGTCAATCAGGTCAATACACATAAGGGATGGGACACACGAGAATGCAACTTACCAGCCTTTGCGTGATGAGGAATGACAGTTTCCCCAACGTACAGAGTGATATGAAAAGGAGACTGAGCTGCTGAAGGTGCGGAAGCGGGAAGAGAGAGGCAGAGCAGGAGGTAAAGAAGGCTAACTGTGCCCATCTGTTTATTGAGCCTGCATGGAGATAAATAGACCAGCACTGCCAATACAGATGGAGAGTCAAAAGAAAACAAAACAATGGGAGACTTACCACCAGGAGCACCAGTGCATCAATGGATGTGGACACCTTCTGGATCCAAAGACAGTACAGGCAGCAGAGAGGGAAAGCAATGCATCCATCCTATGCCACTGTGCTAAGTTGCTTTGTGAAGGTATACTCCTGGACTGCGGTCCTGGGTGGTTCCACTGGCAGAACTGAACCAGTCACTGGAAGAAATCACTTGCATGAGAAGAAGATACTGGTAGCAAGTTAAGTTCTGGCCCTGGCATTCATTGTCCTCAAGAATTCCACTCTTCCCTGTCACTGCCCATCAGTGACCAGGTGATTCCGTAACATCCAAATCCAGCCAGAAATACGGCTTGTAGAACATAGATTTCCCTCAACTCCTCTGGGGTGCACTCCATGTTAATGTCAATGCAGACAATGGGAGCAGTGATGCTATGGGATATTGACAACAATCTCCTTGAATAGCTTTCAGGTCCCACATTGCTTTGAAACTTTCCCCACAACCCTCTGCTCTGGGGAGATATGCTGGAACTGTGGGAGTCCCACAATGCACTAGTACAGCAGTAGTTGAAGGCAGTGTTTGTGTGTGGATGTGATGCAGCATGCTGCAAAACACAGGTAGGCCTAGTCCAAACGCTGGTCCCGGTTCACCGCCAAAACAACTAGTGCTAAAGAGTTTTCTCTGGGGCAGAAGGACAGCAATAATTTCAATGGGACCTGTGGGTGCTCAGCACCCCAAAGAACAGGTGACTTATTTAGGTGCTTAAATATAGACAGGTGCCTAACATTAAGCTCTTTCATTCAAAACTTTGGGGTAATGTATTTATGGTGAGAATTAAGTCTACATGGACAAGAAAGAGATCCCATGACTATCATAGAATCATAGAATATCAGGGTTGGAAGGGACCTCAAGAGGTCATCTAGTCCAACCCCCTGCTCAAAGCAGGACCAATCCCCAATTAAATCATCCCAGCCAGGGCTTTGTCAAGCCTGACCTTAAAAACTTCTAAGGAAGGAGATTCTACCACCTCCCTAGGTAACACATTCCAGTGTTTCACCACCCTCCTAGTGAAAAAGTTTTTCCTAATATCCAACCTAAACCTCCCCCACTGCAACTTGAGACCATTACTCCTTGTCCTGTCATCTTCTACCACTGAGAATAGTCTAGAACCATCCTCTTTGGAACCACCTCTCAGGTAGTTGAAAGCAGCTATCAAATCCCCCCTCATTCTTCTCTTCTGCAGACTAAACAATCCCAGTTCCCTCAGCCTCTCCTCATAAGTCATGTGTTCCAGACCCCTAATCATTTTTGTTGCCCTTCGCTGGACTCTCTCCAATTTTTCCACATCCTTCTTGTAGTGTGGGGCCCAAAACTGGACACAGTACTCCAGATGAGGCCTCACCAATGTCGAATAGAGGGGAACGATCATGTCCCTCGATCTGCTGGCTATGCCCCTACTTATACATCCCAAAATGCCATTGGCCTTCTTGGCAACAAGGGCACACTGTTGACTCATATCCAGCTTCTCGTCCACTGTCACCCCTAGGTCCTTTTCCGCAGAACTGCTGCCTAGCCATTCAGTCCCTAGTCTGTAGCCGAGCATTGGATTCTTCCATCCTAAGTGCAGGACCCTGCACTTATCCTTGTTGAACCTCATCAGATTTCTTTTGGCCCAATCCTCCAATTTGTCTAGGTCCCTCTGTATCCTATCCCTACCTGCCACCGTATCTACCACTCCTCCTAGTTTAGTATCATTCGCAAATTTGCTGAGAGTGCAATCCACACCATCCTCCAGATCATTTATGAAGATATTGAACAAAACCGGCCCCAGGACCGACCCTTGGGGCACTCCACTTGATACCGGCTGTCATCTAGACATGGAGCCATTGATCACTACCTGTTGAGCCCAACAATCTAGCCAATTTTCTACCCACCTTATAGTGCATTCATCCAGCCCATACTTCTTTAACTTGCTGACAAGAATACTGTGGGAGACTGTGTCAAAAGCTTTGCTAAAGTCAAGAAACAATACATCCACTGCTTTCCCTTCATCCACAGAACCAGTAATCTCATCATAGAAGGCGATTAGATTAGTCAGACATGACCTTCCTTTGGTGAATCCATGCTGACTGTTCCTGATCACTTTCCTCTCGTGTAAGTGCTTCAGGATTGATTCCTTGAGGACCTGCTCCATGATTTTTCCAGGGACTGAGGTGAGGTTGACTGGCCTGTAGTTCCCAGGATCCTCCTTCTTCCCTTTTTTAAACTACATGTTTCTGAGATGGGATACAATTTAAAAATATATATATATTAGTGCTTTCCTTAAGTAACTTGGAGGGATTTTGATCTAAAGCTTGGATCTCTGCCAAATAACTAACTCAGCCCCCCACAGCCATGAGAACATTGTGAAGTCCTGTTGAGTGGGTTAGCAAAATAATCAGATAGGGATGGATTAACTCTCACTTTTTTAATGAACTGCTGTTGTTTAAATCTTCTCCTGCTTCACTCATTGTAGCTAGACCTTCCCAGATTAGTGTGCTGTGGTGAGCCATACAGATCTTTTGGTGACCCCCTGAGGCCTCACTGAACCTTGCCCTGGAGGGGTCATTAAGAGGATGCCTTGCCAGGTAGGTCACTGGATTTCAGGGGCTAATCCTCAGCTAGGATTCATAGGTCAGGAAAGTATGTCCAGCTCAGAGCTAGTTAGGGCACCTTAAAGAGGGGGCTGGTTACTTCCAGAGAAGAGGCAGGCAGGGGATTGTGCTGCCCTGAAACCAATGCAGCTTTGAGAAAACCTAAGAGCTACCCTGTTTAGTTTGTGTATTTTTTGGTTATGGAGTCTGGCGTAGGGCAGGAATGCAGCCAGAGACACTTGCCGAAGTTGTATCCTTCTGATTAAATCAAAGAGCTCCTAAAATGAACCAGAAAGCTCATGGTGATCGGGGGAGGTCCCAGACAATTGGAAAAAGGCAAATATAGTGCCCACCTTTAAAAACGGGAAGAAGGAGAACCCAGGGATCTATAGACTGGTCAGCCTCACCTCAGTCCCTGGAAAAATCATGAAGCAGATCCTCAAGGAAACCATTTTGAACCACTTGCAGGAGAGAAAGGTGATCAGGAACAGTCAACATGGATTCACCAAGGGCAAGTTATGCCTGACCAACCTAATTGCCTTCTATGATGAGATAACTGGCTCTGTGGGTATGGGGAAAGTGGTGGACGTCATATATCTTGACTTTACCAAAGCTTTTGATATGGTCTCCCACAGTATTCTTGACAGCAAGTTAAAAAAGTATGGATTGGATGAATGGACTATAAGGTGGATAGAAAGATAGATTGTGGGCTCAACGGGTAGTGATCAACGGCTCGATGTCTAGTTGGCAGCCGGTATCAAGTGGAATTCCCCAGGGGTTGTTCCTGGGGCCGGTTTTGTTCAATATCTTTATTAATGATCTGGATGATGGGATGGATTGCACCCTCAGCAAGTTCACAGATGACACTAAGCTGTGGGGAGAGGTAGATATGCTGGAGGGTAGGGATAGAGTCCAGCATGACCTAGACAAATTGGAGGATTGGGCCAAAAGAAATCTGTGAGAAGGGGGTTGGACTAGACGACTTCCTGAGGTCTCTTTCAACCTTAGTCTTCTATGATTCTATGAACCCCTCAGAGAGGATTTGTGTTTGTGTTTTTAAGGGCAACCTTTGGTGACCTCTCACTACTCTGACCTTGGACAGTTCCCTTGCAACTCTCAGTCATACACTACAAGTGCCCCAATAACTTGTTTGTTAAGAACACCAAGGTCTGTAGCTGAGCTAGAGTCAGCTGTTCAATACTCTTCCTGAGTCATGCACTGCGTCAGCCACATCCTTGAGATTGCTGGTCTGGAACTCAAAGATTATTCCTGTCTAAACGGTTTGAATGTAGTTCAAGAGAGATTTTCAAATTTTATAATGCAATTTCAGCAAGACAGCAGTAACATCAAGATTTTGCTGTTGCATTTGCTGCAACTGTGAGCTGTTTCTGAGGCGAATACCATGGGCAGCAAGTTGCTAGGCAGGCCAAAGCACTGAAGACAATGATCAAAAATTATCTGTTTATCACTCATTTGGAACATACTGCAGAAACTGAGCCGGAGCTAAGATAGCCCAAGTTAGGTTCATGCTTCAGGAGATCAAATCAGGCAGAGGAAGCTGAATTTCAGTTTTTCAATTATTTGTTTTTGCTGAAATGAGAAATTTTTATGAAAAAACAAAAGAATTTTTCACAAACATTTTCACAAAAACTTCTTCCCTCTTTCTTTTAAATTTCAAACAGCTGTTTGAAACTGTTTGGAATTTCAGTTTAATAAAAGGGTGAGGGAGTTGCCAAATTTTTCACAAAAAATGTTTCACCAGCTACCCATGCAGGTTTGTGGGCAGCTTGTATTTCACACTGGACATCACCAGCATGGTGACTGGAGTCTCTTTTCAAAGGGCAGAACATTTATCCATAGTAGGATTTAGATAAGACCATTTCAACTTTCCTCTGGGTAAAGCACTGGCTGCATGTTGACTCCAGTCGGGTGACAATCATTGCCCGGCTGAGAGCCTGATCCTAAGACATGGTTAGCATTTGCAACTCCCATTTGGCTTCAGTGGAAGTTGCACATACTCCTTACCTTTCAGGATCAGGCCCTGCCTAACTAAAGCAAATGGAGACGTGATTCCTCTTTGTTTAGAGACCAAATCTTGCAGCTCTGACTCCATCCGTTGTCAGATAAAACTCTCTCAATGAAACCCATGGAAATGTTACCCGTATAGGGAATGTGAGGTGGAGCTCTGTGTTTGCCAGTGATTTGTAAAACTGCGTCTGCGTTATTTTGCTAATGAATCATTCTAGCTATTGGGGTGGGGAGAGGGGGAAATCCCTTGGCTTCTCTATCGACCTATCTTCTTTTTAAGAGAGACATATTTGTCAATAAAATGTACTGTGCAGATCTGGCTCATGGCCTCTTGCTACTGCCAGCTGTCACTCTGATAATGTGTGATCAATGAGAGCACATCAACGAGACAAGTCTGGAAGGGAATGTTGTGTCATTGTATTGTGTTCTCAAAGTGACAAACAGAAGGAACAGGAGGCCTGCCTGTGGATTTGATTCATAAGTGTTATTTTAAAATATTTGTGTATAAATAGGGGCTTTAAAAAAATCCCAGATGAGCGAGGGAATTTTAGAGGGAGTGATGGGAGAAAAGGGACTGTTATTCCTCCATTAGGATGATGAATGCAGTAAAAACAAACAAAATAATTAACCTTAATGGGCCAGATCTGGGTAAGCACCTGCAATTCCCCATAGGCCAGATCCTGAGGGGCCAGATTCTCAGTGGGTGTAAATTGGCATAGCTCCACTGGTGTTGATTTGATGAATTTGGGTCTACAGCACCATGGATGCAGGGGGACATACAAAGATGAACACCCTAAGGCTTTCTGCATGCCAGCTGTAATGAAGCGGCCTTTGGCAGGACACTACTGAGAGTATCAGTTCAGGACAAATTGCTAAGAACAGGGCAGTAACAGCCCAAGGCTGGGGTTCCTTTACTACTAAGATCCACCAAACCAGCCAAACAGAGAGGACTTTGGTTTTACCCGACTGGCTAACCAGAAGTCATATAAGCTATTCCCTCAAACACTCCAGTTTCCTAGTATCACCACCAGCACCACTCCTTATGGGGATGAATGGTAATGAAAACCAATACCCCAGTAAAAGAAAAAAGGTTCTCCCGATCCCAAGGGACTAAGCCCCACACCCAGGTCAATATACAAGTCAGATCTTATCCACAAATTACGCTGTTGCCAGTCCTTTAGAATCTAAAATCTAAAGGTTTATTCATAAGAAGAAAGAAACACAGATGAGAGCTAAAATTGGTCAAAGTAATCAATTACATACAGCAATGGCAAAATTTAAGTTAATTATGTGGGTTACTCTGTTTAAGGTGGCAAGTTGTTGTGGAAAACATAGTCCCAATTATACATACAAAATGATTGGATCTAAACTAGCTTTCCCGCTCAAGAATGAGATCTTGGAGTCACTGTGGATAGTTCCCGGAAAACATCTGCTTAATGTGCAGTGGCAGTCAAAAAATCTAACAATGTTCGGAACCATTAGGAAAGGGATAGATAATAAAACAGTAAAGATCATAATGCCACTATATAAATCCATGGTAGCCCATTCCTGGAATGCTGTGTGCAGTTCTGGTCATCCCAGCTCAAAAAAGATCATTAGAATCGGAAAAGGCAGAGAGAAGGGCAACAAAAATGATTAAGGGTATGGAACAGTTTCCATATGAGGAGAGATTCAAACGGCCGGGACTCTTAAGCTTGGAAAACAGATGACTAAGGGTGATAAGAGAGAGGTCTATAAAATCATGAATGGTGTTGAGAAAGTGAATAAGGAAGTGTTGTTTACCCCTTCACATAACATGAGAACCAGGGATCACGCAATGAAATTAATAGGCAGCAGGTTTAAAACAAACAAAAGGAAGTACTACTTCACACAACAGACAGTTAACCTGTGGAACTCATTGCCAAGGGATGCTGTGAGGGGCAAAACTATAACTGGGTTTAAAAAGAAATAAATTCATGAATAGGTCCCTCAATGGCTATTAGTCTAAACGGTCAGGGATACAACCCCATGCTGTGGGTATCCCTAGCCTCTGACTGCTAGAAGCTGGGAGTAGATGACAAGGAATGGATCATTTGAAATTGCCCTGTTCTGTTCATTCCCTCTGACGTGCTCCGCTGTCAGAAGACAGGATACTAGGCTAGACTGACCAAAGGTCTGACCCATTATGGCCATTCTTATGTGTATTATTCCCTTGAAGGAACAATGGACCAAATAGCTCTGGGCTTTCCAGAAGATGGCTGGACAGTACAGAACATACATTTGGAGGGGGGAGAAATCCAGGAGTGGGAGTGTGTTGGGGTCACTCTGCAGAAGTAATCAAAACTGGTAAAAGCCAGAGTGTGGCTGGCATGCTGCAGTTGCACACAGACACTCAAGGTGTGATTTGCATGCTGGAAGGCAGTTTGTGGGCTGCCAATCTGGGAGCTACTGAAGCAAGGCATCGTAAAGCACCCAAGGTTGCAGGGCAGGGCTAAGACAGCCCCTCATTGGTCTGCACTGCACCCTGGACTGCCAGAGGGGGGGCTGCATTCCCTTCTTCTCCCATGTCCAGTCCAATGTAATGGGGCCTCCCACTGGACATATATAGCCAGAATAGGAGGGCCTGGAGGCTGATGTATCCGGCAGACAGCCCAGCCTTCATGTGCATGTGTCAGTCACCGTGGACATGGAGAGGATGCTTCCTGTAGCTGCTGCTTCCTGCACTCGGCAACCAGAGGGAATCTCAGCTGCTTCTATGACCGTACAGTCATACATCCTAATGGAGGAGTGGAGGAAGGAAGGACCTATGGGTTTGGAGTTGGGGCAGAGGAAGAACCCTCAGGGCTTGGGCAAGAGGCGGAGAAGAAGAGGAAATGCACTCGTGGGGAAATAGGCTGTGTTAAAAAAATAGAAACTAAGCTGAGGTAACACTTAAAATTAAAAACTAACCAATTAACTTCAGCTTGGCATTATCAGCAATTTCACTTCTGATCATTTTTAGCAGAAACAGCCAATGAATGTGCTTAGCCAAATTGCCTCCCACCCCTCTTCAGAGGCCAGATGCCCCAACAGCTCCCTATTCAGCTGCTAAAACCACCATCTTCCCCTCACCTACAATAACTTCTGCAATGTAGTTTTGCCTTATCAGAAAGGCTACTGTTTTGTCATGGAGGTTGCGGAAGTCACGGAATCCATGACTTCCAGAGACCTCCGTGATTCCAGTCTGTGGCTTCTGGGAGCTGCAGGGTCCCCGCACCGTGGGCAGTGGCTGGGAGCTGCAGGGTACCCCTGGTGCCCAAGGCAGCGGGAACCCCACAGGAGCTCCAAGCTGCTGTGGGCAGTGGGGGGCCCCATGGGCAGCGGGGGGACCCTGGAGCTCCAAGCTCCCATGGGCGGTGGGGAACCCTGCAGCTCCAAGCCTCCACTGGCAGAAGCTTATAAACTGGAGAAGGTTCCGAGATGAGCCATGAGAATGATTAAAGGCTTAGAAAATATGCCTTTGAGTCTATCTCTATAAGAGCTCAATCTATTTAGCTCAACGGGTCTCAAACTTCATTGCTCCATGACCCCCCCCCTTCTGAAAATAAAATTTACTACACGACCACAGGAGCGGGGACCAAAGCCCCACCACCATACACGGGGTAGCAAAAGCCCAAGCCCAAGCCCCACTACCCGGGAAATGTGGGGTGGGGCAAAGCCAAAGCCCTAGGGCTTCAGCCCTGGGTTGGGGTGGGGAGGGTACTGTAACCAGAGCCCCGCAGCTCAGGGCTGAAGCTCTTGTGTATCGGCTTCAGCCCCAGGCCCCACGAAGTCTAACGCCAGCCCTGGTGACCCCCATTAAAATGGGGTCCCGACCCACAGTTTGAGAACCACTGAAAGAAGGTTAAGGGGTGACTTGATTACAGTCTGCAAGTACCTACATGGGGAACATATATGTAATAATGGGCACCTGAATCTAGCAGAGAAAGGTATAACGTGCACCAAGGGCTGGAAGTTGAAGGTAGTCAAATTCAGACTGGAAATAAGGTGTACATTTTTAACAATGAGGGCAATTAACCACTGGAACAATTTAATAAGGGTCGTGGTGGATTCTCCATCACTGACCATTTTTAAATAAAGATGGGCTGTTTTTTCTAAAACATAGACTCTAGGCATTGTTTAGAGGAAGTTCTGTGGCCTGGGTTATGCAGAAGATCAGACTAGAATGATCATAATGGGCCCTTCTGGGCTTGGAATCTATGCATGCCATTGATCAACACGCACCTTGCACTTAGACGCCCGGATGCTGCATCCTCAATAGACACTACTGAATGAATGCTAATTACAGAATCGTAGGTCTGGAAGGGACCTCGAGAGGTTTTTTTCCATAGTCAACTCCCCTGCACTCAAAGCAGGACTAAGTATTATCTAGACCGTCCATGACAGGTGTTTACAAAGGCAGATATAGATTTATTGGGGCCCTGAGCACAAAGAACATTTGGGCCCCCCAACAGCTCTCCCACCATTGGGCCCCACCCCCTGCTTCTCCTCTTCCCCCAAGGCCCTGCCCACTGGCCTGATCGGAGCCAAGCCATGGTAAGAACTGCCCGCGTAGCCTGGGCTGCTGGGGGGAGTCCTGGACCCTCCACCTGCCCTGGGAGGCATGCCCTGTGGGGCAGGGACATGGGCTTTTCTGAGGCCCCCCAAGCCCACCGCTCAGGGCAGATGGAGGGTCCGGGGCTCCCCACAGCTGCCCAGGCTCCCTGGGCGGCTCTTACCACAGCTTAGGGTGACCATATGTCCTGTTTTAGTACCAGACATCCTGATATTTTTTTTTTTTGGCAAAACTTGGCATTTGTCCCATTTGCTCTTGCCAACTGATGATCAGGTGGGACAAATGCCCTGTTTTGCTGAAAAAGTGGATTGGAGGCAAGAGGGGGTGAGCGACAGGGTTTGGGCCAGCCACACAAGGGATGGGGGGGAGGGGCTTGGGCCAGCTCCATATGGGAGAGCAAGGGAATATGCTCCTCCTACCACAGCCAGGCTCCAACTTCCAGCTCTGGCAGGGTGGCGGAGCTTCAGGGGAAGAGGAGGAGCAGGGGGCAGGGCCAGAGTTCTGATGTTCCTGCGGTGGGCCCCCAAATTGGCCGGGGCCCCCGGGCATGGGCCCCAGCTTCAAACTTGCATTCTAACACAGATCCTTAACAGTGAGCTCATATGCTTTTACAGCAATAGATCAGCGCCAGCGACCGTCACCCATTCCATGGATTTGGGAAGTTAGTCTCCCTTAACACTACCGAGGGCACTATTAAGGTTTTGCTTTGGAGTACAAGTTTGACATTAGGGAATGCACCAAAGCAACTTGGCCAAAGGTTACATAGTGTGCTAGTAGAAGAATTGGGAATAGGACTCAGAGTTCTGACACCCTGTTCCATCATTAGGACCCTACCAAATTCATGACCATGAAAAACGCATCACGGACCGTGCAATCTGGTCTCCCCAGAGAAATCTGGCCTTTTAGGTACTTTTACCCTGTACTACACAGATTTCACAGGGGAGACCAGCGGTTTTCAAACTGAGGGTCCCGACCCAGAAGGGGGTTGCTGAGGGGGTTGCAAGGTTATTGTAAGCGGGTTGTCGTATTGCCAGCCTTACTTCAGCACTGCCTTCAGAGCTGGGTGGCCAGAGCGTGGTGGTTACTGGACAAGGGCCCAGGTCTGAAGGCCGCAGCGCAGAAGTAAGGGTGGCAATATCATACCAGGTCAGCCTTATTTCTGCGCTGCTGCTGGCGGTGGAGCTGCCTTCTGAGCTGCGCTCCCGGCCAGCAGCTGCTGCTCTCTGGCTGCCCAGCTCTGAAGGCAGCCCCACCGACAACAGCAGTGCAGAAGGGTGACAATCCCATGACCCCCCCTACAATAATCTTTCCAGCCCCTCCCACTACTCTCTTTTGGGTAGGACCCCTATAGTTACAACACCGTGAAATTTCAGATTTAAATACCTGAACTCATGAAATGTATTATTCTTAAAATCCTATGACCGTGAAATTGACCAAAACGCACCGTGAATTTGGTAGGTCCCTACCCATTATTTAGTTGCCAGGCTCCAGTGTCCGCATACCATATCCACATGCACAAACAGGAGGGACGCTCCAGTGGCAGGAAATAACATGAAAGACGCCTGCTACCTACCTCGTTAACTGTCTCCCTCCTTCATTGCAATCCCAGGTTTGTGCAAAGGATGTCAGCTTCCCACCTACGTTCGTTCGGTAAGATCCATTATGAAATTATTATTACACTGGCGCTACTCTTAGCTGACGTCAAGGACACAGAGCACAAGCCAAATAACATTAAAATCCTGGGTTTCACCCAAGTCATCACTAAGCAGATTTTATCTGTATCAGGAAAGGCGCCCCTCCCAATGGTGGTATGGAGTTAAAAGCACTGATGATTAAGGCAGAGGACATTTCTTAGGGATTAATAACTGGGTAGAAGGAATGTATGTGGCCAGAGGCAAAGTCAAAGCCATTAGCCCCAGCAGGGCACTAAGGAAACATCCTGTGCTGAACTGGTTATCACTATATTATAATCTGACAAAAGGAAATAAATCTATAGGTGTATGGTAGTCGCTCTTTTTTTTTTAAATGAGCCATGCCGACTCAATTAGTATGTACAGGCTAGTTCAAGAGGATTAATGCCCTGTACATTAGCCAACCAGATTGCTTGAATTATCTCTCAAAATTCAATTTGTTTCATAATAATTTATCAATAATGAGGCATTATAATGCCGTAGTCAGACAACATCATAAATACCAAGGAGCACAGCTCAGAAACGCAAATGAATTTTAGGTCTGCTTTAGAAGTGTGCTCAACACGCCTAGGGAGGCCCTTAAACGTCAATAAACCCTGGCAATCTCCTCTGCTCGGGCACCGCTCGTGGCCTAATATTTTCTTTCTTGGCTTTATATGTCAACCACATTAATCCTACACCAAAATGGGCAAACCTACAGTTAGGCAGCCAAATAGAAGCGGGACAATTTTCAACGTGGCTGAGCATGTGCAGCTCCAGTTGACTTGATTGTGTGCTGGGGTTTGCTCAGCACTTTGGAAGAAGTTGCTGCCTTTATTTAGGTGTCTAAATAAGTAGAGCTTTCTGGTAAAGCCCTAGGCTGCTAACTGGCTTGGGGGCTTTTCCAAAATTTAGCCGAGGCCAAGGCCTGGCTTCCCAAAGGTATTTAGGTATTTTGATGTCAATGGGGGTTAGGTGCCTATGTACCGTTGAGGCTCTGGACCAAGATTGCCTAAGTTTACTCACCTGGTTTGAAAATCTTGGCCTTAGAGCGCATCTAGACTTACCAATTAGCTGCTTATTTGACAAAAAGTCAACATTTCCCATGGAAAGCAGAGAGTTTTTGTGAAAAATTTCATTTTCTTCAAAACCCAATGTTCCATCAAAAAAACAATTTCAGTGGCACGTTCACAAGCCCTACTCTTTAGTAAAAGGTAATAAACACTGAGAAACATGCACCCATATGCTCTACTCGTGGCTAGGTGCCCAAATTCACCTGCCTGGCTTCAGTTCCTTTTCTAGCTTAGCCTTTCATCGTTCATTTTCTTTGCTGCAGATTAACACCTCAGAATTGTTGGACAAATAAATAAAGGGTGCTTGCTTTTCTGTGGAGTACATTGATTTTGTGCCATAACCTCTTGATGGTCAGATGCAAACATCACAATTTTTCCTTTCTATTGTTTCATGAAGGTTAGGCGCTTTTCCTCATTCTTTGGTAGAGGTGATGAATCATGAATAGTGGATAAGGTGAGAAGTGTTGAGGGTTGTTAGGCTTGGCTAAATTCCAAGGGCCAAGCTCAGCCCTCAGATACACAGTAACAGCTGTGAATGGGAGTGTACGTGGCGCTCATTCTAAAAACAACACAGAAGTGAAGGGCTGGAAGCAGAAATTACTGGGTGCGGCTCTATGGCCTTTGTAATGCAGGAAGTCAAACTAGATGGCGGCCTTCTCGCTTTAAAATCTATTCATCTGAAGGCACAAGCAGGCCTCAGGTTAGATAAGTACAGTCTTCGTGTGCACTTGGCACAGCTCAGGAAGGGGCTGGAGGGACAAAGAGGACTTTACACCACCTTTGCGCTCCCTCAGCCCTGGGGGCCACCGGTCCCAAGGCTGCTATAAACTACTAGCTGGTTCTGGCAACCAAAGATTACCACAGTACATGAACGAGGCCAGCCATACCGCGTTTCCACAGCAACATCCTCTGCAATGGTGACGTAGGAGCCACTATTGCACCTCAGCTCCACCCACCTGGAGAATCGTCAAATGGCTGAAGTGCCAGCTTTGGGGCAGTTTTGTGCTGGCAGATGCGGGGCCGCGGGGTGGGGACATTGCAAAGCTGCCCTAGTGCAGTGCCAGATGTGGCCCATTATCTGTGAAGAGCCAGTAGCATGCTCAGCCTTGACCAAACACTAACCTTGGAGAGTCCCCGCCCACAAGGAGTTTACAGGAACGCTAGCCGTTCGCTGCGGCTTGTGGTGACTAAGGCATTCTCCTCACCCTTTGTGTCTTGTTATGCGGTGGTGCAGTGCACTGTTTAAACATTAGTTATGGCCTGGAACCCACCTGCCTAAGTGACTGCCTCGCTCCTTGTGAGCCACTGCCATTACTGGGGTCAGCAGCACCACCTGGACAGCCGCTCCATCAGGAAAAAAGAGAGGCCTGCCTGCAGGGTGTTTTCCATTAGGGCCTCGTGCTTTTTGAATGTCCTTCCCCTGTGAGTCCATAACCGCCTGTGTCTGCTAACCTGCAGGTCGCACTTCAAGCCCTGGTTTTCTCCCTGGCTCTTAGGGAGTTGGGGAATGGACAAGACTGGGGTGCGTGGTGGTTGGGGCTGATAAAACTTTTGTTATAGTTAGCTAGCCACTGGAGCCCGTTTATTTCCAGAGAAGTAATTGTGAGGAGTTTGTCGAGGGTGCCCAGCAGCAGGCCACGAAACATTCTTTCACTGAGCACGGTAAAAGTTTGAATAAATAACAATAAATAAAGGCTGTTAGCTTATACCCCAGGGTGGGCTGCCCTGCGCTAAGAGGTGGGGATCCCCAACCGCGCAGTTGCTGATAATTTTGTAAAGTCTGTCAGGCGCTTTGGGATCTTTGAGTGAAAGTTGCTGTTTAAAGTGTCCCTTTTTATTATTCTTTTTCAGGGTAATTGGAACTAGCACCAAGACCACATTTCCCTCTGTCACTAGAGGCCGCACTTCCAGTCCCTGGGATGCTCTTGCTTTTCGCTGGAATGCAGCAGCTGTGTATTTTCAGTGACGACCCCGTGCCTCTGGGAGCCAGTTCCACCAGCATTCCCTCCACTGCCCGAGCCGGGTGCACTGCAGGGCCCAGCATACAATTTACTGTCTCTGGTCTTTTATTGGGTCTTTGCTCACTGGGGAATTTCAGCAGCAGAGCAAAGGTGACTTTACAGACTCATTTAGAGAGTCATTTAGTAAATATTTAGATCGAGGTGGCCAACCTGTGGCTCCGGAGCTACATGCGGCTCTTCAGAAGTTAAGATGGGGCTCCTTGTATAGGCACCGACTCTGGGGCTGGAGCTACAGACGCCAACTTTCCAATGTGCCGGGGGGCCCTGCCCCCACTCCCCCCTCTCCCTGAGCCTGCCATGCCCTTGCTCCTCCCCCTCCTCCCCCCCTCCCGAGCCCCCTGCACGCCACGAAACAGCTGATCAGGAGGTGCAGGGAGGGAGGGGGAGGCGCTGATAGGCAGGGCTGCCAGTGGACGGGAGGTGCTGGGAGCAGGGGCCGGGGGGAGCTGATGGGAGGCTGCTGACATATTACTGTGGCTCTTTGGCAATGTACATTGGTAAATTCTGGCTCCTTCTCAGGCTCAGGTTGACCACCCCTGATTTAGATGGTTTTAATTAGTGTAAGAGTCTCAGTGATAGGTACCGGACTTGTATAGCTACGAGGCTCCGATGCAGCAAAGCACTTAAGCACATGCTTAAATCCCATTGGCTTCACTTAAGCACATGTGCAAGTGTTTGCTCGATTGGACCCTGAATAGATAGAGGCTGAACTGCTGGCCCTTCTGTGGTACAAATAAAACTCGCACGGCTTTCAATGGGAGCAGCATGCATGGAAGGACTCCAAAAGAGCCCCTGTAGCCACTCTCCTTTTCTTGCCAAGTCTGATTAGTGGTGATGGGCTGGGCCCCAAATCATTTTGTGTCTGCTAGAACTTGCTTGGTTCTTGTATGCCTGGACCTACCCCTTCCACCTTCTCCTCTCATGCATCTGCTCCTCCCACGCATACTCAAGCTATAACATGCTCAAAATGTTCTCCTCAGCTGCTCATGCAGCATCCGCGAGCCCCTGCTGATTCTAACATAAGCTAGCTAAGCCTGACCTAAAATTGACCTTATTTCTGGTGTAGATGCAGGGTAACGCTTTAAGCACCATTTTAGTTCATCATTTCTAGACTTGCAGGCGCCTACAACTTGACCAGTAAAATTGCACCCAGCTTTTACCCTTCATCTGCATGAGGGGAAAGGTCAAGTTTAGATGTGGTTTAGCTAGCTCACAGTTAAGACCAACCTAACCTCAATCACTCTTCCTTGGCAAGACACAGCATGATGTGACCTTGGCCATGGCATTTAGCAACTTTGTGCCTCAGTTTCCTCCCCATAAAATGTGGTTAATAATTCCTAGGCACTCAGATGCCAAGGTGAGGAGCACTGTATAAGATGCATTTCAGCTGGGATTTTTCATTCTTTGCCCCCAGCTCTAGCATCTGCCTCGGGCAGATTAAAACTTTGCCTTGCTTTAAAGGAGCGTTTCTGGTCTTGCAAAAACATAAGAGCAAGTGGTGCTAAATATTCATGCAATAAAGACAAGCCATGCACACAACACACTACGCTTGCCAAGAACTGGGGAATTCATGGAAACAGTCAATGCTTTTACAGTATTACTGGCGTGGAGTGAGGTACGGCTAAAAATTAAATGGAGAGAACAGTCGTAACTTCTAGGCAAACACGATGAATGAACAATGAGGGGCTAAACACGTATTAAAGGACATAAATCTTTCATTCTCAGGCAGTCGAAGGACTTTGTTACCACAGGATTAGCTTTATTGTTTTGGTTGGAATGGCATGCAGATGGGGAGGTTACCGATGCGGATCCAGCTGCTGCAGGTGGTGAAAAACAGAGTGAACAGGATCCTACGCAGTGCAGCCGTGAAGGCTTTCTGATAATTAGGGATGACAACAACACTGGATAATGGAGCTACTGGCATGATACCATGTGGGTGAAAATGAAAAGAGACACAAACATTACAGTTTTTACAAAAATGAAATAACAACAAATGTACATCTTCATCCATCTGTCTCTCTCTAGCCCTCCTCCCGCTGTATTCTTCACCCATCTTTTTCAACTGTGTGTGTGTATGTGTGTGTGCTGATCAGTGTTTTTTCACTCACTTAAACCAGATCTGAACTTGGCCCACAAGGGCTAGATCCTCAGGTCCACCTGAGCTGTGAGCCACACAGGACACAAGGGGGTGAGGGAAGCCAATGTGGTTTACATTGACTTTTGGACGCCCAGGCTTCTGGGGGCCAGCCGGGGACTGGTGCAGCCTGAGTTACAGACATCTCAGGGCTGCTCTGACTTACATTAGTAGTCATCTTCACAAGGTCAAAACTCAGACTTATTGTAGTGCAGATATTTCTGTCTATGGGAAATTAGGGGCAGTCATTGTCCCAACACTACTGTCCCTCAACACCACCCTCCACCCTTGCACTGGTGATGTATTCAGGATATTCCATTTATTCCACGTGTCTAGGAAGCATGAAAAGAAATGAGCTGCTCTGATCTTTCTGATGCTCACTGTCACGTAACTGGTTCCATTTTACAGTCTCACAAATCATACAGGAGCCAGAAATCTTTCTTCATGCCTTTTGGAACATTGAAAGATTGCAGGACTTGGATTTCCAGTATTCCCAAGCCTAGGTAAGCTATGTAGGTCTATCAGTTTTTGGTAGGGACTCCAGATTCACCAAGTGAAGGCTGTAAAACTTCAAGACGACAAATTTTTTAAAAAATAACCTTTCTGGTTGGCGATGATTGGCTTTATATGCTCTGTCTCAGCATGGACTAGTAAGCCGACTAATAAAACAAATCTTTTGCCCTTTGTGCCTCTTTTATCAGTTCTGTCTACTGTTAGTTCCCCAACTAGTGTGAGAAGACTCAGCCAACGAGTGGCTGCCCTCAACTGGGCATGTGCAATCCCTGCATACGCATTCTGCACATTATCACAGTCAAGGTCTAAGCAAGACCATCATGACCATAGGCAGACGTTCTGGCAGGTGAATCAATAAAGCGCCTATTTTGGCCAAGGCAGTACAAAGAGTACTAAGCTAATTTTAGCTAGCAGTGACAATATTTACTTATCTTATGCATCCTTTTGAGTCTCTGAGTAGTTTGGGAGGGTGGGACGACCGATTTGTGATCTGACTCATGGATGTTTAGAGCTCTTTCTTTGAGGGAAACAAACGCAATGTAGAAAGTGATCAGTTTACCTGAGCTGGAACATTGTTTTTTTCTTCAAATATCACAGCAACGGTTGGGTGCTTTTTCACTTTACCAATAGCCTGAGAAGCAGTTAGAAAACATTTTCCCTCTGAGTTTATGGAGAGACAGGGCTGTTAGCTCTGCAAAAGCAGCACTGTTTACAATCATATCCTAGGGCTACGAGCTCTTCATATTACCCTAATCTTCCTGTCTGGTTCATCACCACTAAAGTCTTGGTACCACATCCCACAAGCAGCTCTCACAAGGCTTTGATGTGCGATATTTCAGTGTGCGCACCTAAAGAGAAATGACAGAATCGATTAATTCCCCAAACTCTCCTAATGCTGAAAATCCAGCGCATTATATTTGCCAGTTGCACACGAGGCAGTAGCACATATCGTAACTGGAGGTCTTTATTAACTGCATGGCTCTCAAACAAACAGCGGGGGAAACGAGCCGAATGCTGCCCTCCCTTCTGAGCAGCAATGGCATGACCTCCAGTACCAGGCTTTAGACCCTAGTTATTTTTACTGATGCTACTGAAGGGCCAGCAAGGGCCGTTTTATTCCCACATCTAGGAGCTGATGCAAAGGGTCTTTTCATTCTCCTCTGGGACTGAGATTTGACCCTGTTCTTTGTTTATTCTTCTTTTGGGTTTGGTCAAAGGCTGTAAGATAGTGTTGATTTAAACTGGAAACACATGGATCACTTGGGCCTGATATTCTGTTTCCCAGAGTTTGGCTGGCTTTTGAGCTCCATCCCTCCAAAAGGGGACAGTCAAACGTCAGGTTCGGAATTACCTAGACTCCCTGGAGCCACAGCTGCGCTGATTCAGCCTTTTATCCTTCTGACCTAACTACAGTGAATACCTCAGTGAAGGGCCTCAGCCTGCCATTCAGACAATGGCCTACAAAGCCAGTGATGTTGTAACGTTAACAAAACATCAGTGTTGGCATTTACCCCCAGAGGTCCAGGTCCTAGAGGGTTTGTGTTTCCTGAGGCACACTCTCTCCCCCAGCACAGAGTGAGTGTGTTCCCAGTACCACCCCTTTATACACGCTCCCCTGGCTCTGTGGGACTATCTCCTCCTCACCCCTCCCTTTGGGTGACTGTCTTCCAAGGGGAGCTAGACCAGATCAGTCGCCGTGCTCCCCCACAAGTGCAGGGACTTCTGTTGTGCCAAGTCCCTGAGGTGGGGGTGGAGTGGGGGTACCAGCTCAGGAAGAAGAGTAATTTCCTCTTCTCTTCCACTATCATGGTTCTTATACCATTCCCTACCATAGAATCCTTCTGTTAGGGCTAGGCAAAATCTGGCCATGGGGGAAGGATGGGTCTTTCAGCTAAGGCCTTAAAAAGAGATGTCGTGTTTGCTCTGCATGCACACTAAAGATGCACTGGGGCTTTCCCTGTGGTCTGTAACTAACATTGCCCCTCTCCTGTCTGTGGTTCGGCTTGCAAGGTGCTGTATTGCTTCTTCTCTTCCACCCCACATGGCTCTGTATTTCAGAGATCTGTCAGATATGTTGTCTGTGAAGCACTTTGCGAACCTTCCAACAGTCCCAACTTTTGCAGCTTGTCCTTCTTTGACCCCCTCTCCCAGCTCAAAGAGACTATTTCCTGCACCGAGGGCCAGCCGGAGGCGTCCGGGATGTGGGGGGCAAAAGGGCAGGTTGGACACTGCAGCAGGGGAGACCAGACAGCAAGCAGCCTGGTGGGCTGCTGCAGGGGGTGGGGCCCTGCAACCACCTTTAAATTATTCCAGCCTCCTTTGGCAAAATCCCTGTTCTCCAAAAGAACGTAGTATCTTCACTGGAGTTCATTCATTTCCTTTTACAAGAGGTACCTGACCAGAATACTCCTGACGACGTGCTCATGTAACATGCCAAATTTCTTCATATCTGATGCATTAAGTTCAGCTATATTTATCTGGCTTGCAAAAACTGTCATGTGATACAACCATCATATTTCCAACAGAAATGGCAGAGCAATTTTACTAGCGCTGTGTTAAGGTGTAGAGCTGTAAAATGAGATTAGTGCAATAGAAAGGTTTACTGTGGCCATGAGAAACCAGAGGGAAGCAGTGCTAGATTAAAAGGCTCTTACCCAAAGGCATTGTGCCAAGGGGGCGTTGGCAGAGTAGTGTGTACCAACACTCCTGAGCCATGTTTTACCAGATTTCTGATCCAATCCTCCCCTCTGGCCAGCCACCTCTCCCCTCACCTGGGTCTTCCCACGCACCCCAATGCAGTGATCGGCCTCATTCCATTAGTGCCTGTAAATCCTGTATATAGCACCAGGGAAATCCCAAGCTCAGGAGGTTATGTCTTCCTCTCTTTAGACACAGCTAATGCTGTATTTATGCACCAAGGTAGAACTAGAGAGATTACTGGTGGCAAACACCAGCTTTGTAGGCAGAGGAATCAGCCATAGGAGGTGCAAGAATGACACTGTCATCTTTGCCAGTACCAGGGTGTGAACCAGGGACCTCCAGAGCTAAAAGCATGACCCTCTACATCCAGGTTGTGTAGCTAAAGGTGTAACAAACTCCGACTCTGTGTGGATTAGTCACCTAGTGAGGGCTATAACACACATTGACTGGTGGCTTACATCTGGATGCTCTGAGATGTTACTATTTCACCAAGCTGGCAGGCAGAGAATAAGCTATTCCAAGCAGAGACTTCCAGCTGAAACAGTGTGGCTCCTACTGGCTGATCCTGAGGATAACTGCTCATCAGCTCACTTGCTAGGTCTGCTTCCTATAGACCATGAGAGTCCCAGGTCCTATTTCAGTTGTGGCAATGAGCAGGGTGCATAGCTAGAAGTGTATCTAGCCACCAACTGAGGCACTCCGCTTATTGTCTTATAGTTAGAGGCAGCTGGGTAAGTGAACAGGACTGTGAACTTTCCAGCTATCTGGAACATGGTTTGAAATCATTCCAGCCATTTCAGATGATCTTTCCATTCTTGGCGGTACATAAACGCCTTCAGATAAGTAAATATAGTACAGCGCCTCACTGTGCAGCATACGGATAAAGTCATGCACTGATCATTTTATTGTTGTAATTCCAAGCGGAAGGTGCCTGTATTGAAAAAATTCCATCCAAGGAAGCAAAATGTTTCCTCAGGAGACGCCCTCAGACACTATTTTTATTAAGTGGTATCCTGATGCTAAATCAGAATTCCCTGACCCCGGGACCATCACTGCAGTCTGATGTGTCCTCTCTTTACTTCAACCAGGAGGCCACCGATAAAAGCCACGGATTTTCCTGCCCTAATGTCTGCAGAGCCCAACTGAGATTGGACGCTATTATACTAGCACTTACATACACATAATAAGTTACTGACCCTGCCCCAAAGAGCTTGCAGGCTAAACTAAAGAAGGATTATTATCAGCCCCATTTTACAGATTGGGAACAAGGCACACGGAACTTGCCCAAGGTCACTGGGGAAAGCTATGGTAGAGCTAGGAATTAAATGCCCATCTCCTGCCTCCCCATTCTCTTCCTTAACCGCAAGACCATCTTTCCTCCCATAGTATATAGGCCCATTGAGCCATACATTTTAAGGGCAGAAGGGACTATCACCCAGTTACCTCTGCGTTGAGCCCAATAACTTGTGTTTGACTAAAGCATGTACTCTAGAAAGTCTTGAGCTGATGACAGCAAGAGAAGTTCCCTTGGTAGTTTGTTCGAATGGCTAATCGCCCTAATCTGAATGTGTCTGGCATTAACACCCAGCCATTGTTCTTGCTATACCTTTCTCTGCTAAATTAAAAAGCCCTTTAGTACTCCACATTTTCTCCCCTTCCTCTTCAGAGCAACTTTGTTTCTTGTCTCTAGAAGGAGCAATCAAATTGAAGCATCTATGCCTTGCTTGGTGTTACTCTTCTTCCTCCTGAGTCGTGGGGATGTTTTTCTTTCACCTGGTGCCAGGTTTGTCAATATTTTATGTTTCCTTTCCCCGGCTGCAGCAGTTAGGAGGCAAAAGAAAATGGGAAAAGAAAGAAGGAAGTTTGTAAGTGTAGCACTTTCTGCAGGCTTTTTCGAGGGCAATGGTAGCCATATGGCTAAAGCTTAAGAGCAGGAGTCAGAACTGCTGAGACTGGCTGGACGTCTCTGGAGTGCTGAACAGTTCCTGGCTGCCTGCCCCACCGGGTGACCGCACTGGGAGCTGCACTTCATAGTCTAACTCCACCTCTTCATCAATGAGTTCGAACTCTGGGTTAGGTCCTCTTTCCACCACCTCCAGCCAGGCCGAAGTATCCACGGGGCTGTTGGCAGTGGAGGTGGGGTCACCACTGAGGACAGTGTCCAGCTCCTTATAGAGCGGGCAGGTCTTAGATGCAGCACCAGAGCAACAGTTTGCCTCCCTCGCCTTATGATACGCCTGCCTCCACTCCTTTATCTTTGCTCTGCACTGCAGCGTGTCCCGATTGTAGCCCTTTTAGCACAAGCCTCGAGAAATGTGCCCAGCTCAAGCGCAGCTGTGACTGCACAGCCTCCTCTCCCCGTATACTGAGCAGATCCGGCAGCTCCGCAGTGGCCCAAGCGGGAGCGTGTTTGCTGCGATAACCTGCCATGGTCGCCTGGGAAGATGTGATGAGACCTCTCCAGGCTGAGCAAACAGGAAATGGAATTTCAAACATTCCCGGGGTTTCTATGGGGGAGGGGCAGATGGTTGTTTACCTGGATGCAGGGCAGTGGAGTTCATACTGCTGACCAGAGTGGTCAGGATAGGCATTGTGGGACACCTCCTGGCGGTCAATTAAAGTGATAAAATCAAATGTGGTGTCTAAACTGGCACTTAGTGGACAAACATTTTGAGGAAAAAGGCTTATGTATCTCATCGGGGTGGATGTATTTTGTTGCCAAAACAGGGCATTTTTTGCCGCCAAAAGTCACATTCCATTGTGTACACGTTCACCATTTTGTCAACAAAAGCTGCCTTTTGTCAGCAAAACTTTGCGGTGTAGACAAGGCCTAAGAAGTGTGCCGGTATCCAGAGGACTGATGGGCATATTTTCAAATGTTGACATTATCCAGGCTGAGATGATTGTCTGTGGTTTGTGTCTACAGAGTCCAAGCCCCCAAAACTGGCTCTGTTCAATTGATTGTATGAAGAAAAGCCTTTTCTGTAACAGCTCTTCAAATTTGTTCAGCTGAATAGTTCGGACAAGAGCAGGGCAGGTGATGCAGTTCACCAGCCACGCCTAACTTCCTCTTTGAGTCGCTCACAACATTTCCAATGGGTGTTCACTCACAGCCTATATCAAGTCAGTGTCCACTCTCCAGGGCAAATAACTACACTGGAATGACAGCACCTGAACCTCAGCCAACTGCTGAAAAAAGGGCCGCCCAGGATGCTAAGAAATGGTGGAGGTGTCTTTGGCCAGTGCACCTAAAAGTGCCCTACGCTCTCTGTGAGAAAACTGTTTTGTTTAGCTAAATCTTTAAGAGATCCATTTCTCACAGTGATGAGTGCTCTCCATCTTGATTAAGGAGCAGAAACATTAGCTAAGGTCAATCTTTGCTAATGACTAGGGATGTGTAAGCTATGCAGGTAGACATGGTTGGTGCTCCTGGACCAGTCAGCAGTAAGCAGCCATGGCTGGAAGTAGTCTCAGGCTGGGGCACCCGAACAACTGCCGTGGTGCTGTTGGCCGTAACTTCCTCCAGCAGGCAGGCTGAGGCTCATTGTCTTCAATGGAGTAACTCCTCATTTATACTAGTGTGAGATCAGATTCAGACGGGTACAGCACACACTTAAGAGGGAGCCGTAATTGTCTACAAATGTTGGAAGAGTGTAAACTCCACAAAAGAATAATTTAGTGTGGTACGAGGGATCTAACTAGGAATCAGGGACATATTCTTCACCGCAAGCTCTGGTATGTTTTTTCATTCTGTGAAAATCAGATCAAATTTCTCTGGATTTCATATCTCTACTGTGTATAGTAGTGCTTTGTTATCCTCACTATTAACAGTCATTACAATTCAAGGTGACACAAATGATGAACTTATAGGCTTATGCAATGCATGGAAACAGCATGAACAGCTTTTTCTGTTTGTTTGTTTACTCAGCACTTTAACAGTTTCATTTATCATTCCGGAGATCTTTCTGAACTCTTTGCTACTTGTAAATTATGGCAAGAGCTGTGTTTCTGTTGAAGTTATGACACTGGGACAAAACTCAAAAGTCTGGGGGACCGATTTCTAAAGAGTCTCCTCCTTTTTGCCTCCATAAAATGGCAGGTGCAAACTGCGAGTCTTGGTTAAGGCAGTCCGAAAAGCAGTTCCTTAGACCTCAGTCCTGTTCCCATTGAAATCAAGAGCAAAAGTCTCAGTGGTGCGGGATCAGGCCTGCCAGACCAGTGATTCTGGTTCAAAAGTCACAGTTGTTTGTCTTCTCATACTAGTCAGCATGCTTTGAAGAGTCCTTGGTCTGGGTAGCTTGTGAAGTGAAAGTTGGCGGTCTTTCCAGACCAACCGACTTTAAACTAGCTGTGCTCTCAAGCACCGAGAAGATCTCCCACAGCCATGTGTGATTGTTACAAAACATACCCGGATTCAGCCTTGGGTTTTTTTATGCCATATTTACCAGGACAATTATATATCATTAAAGATCATTTCAGTTTTTCCATTTATCCTCTCTGAACAAAACCAATACATGGTTTGGCTGTGTAGTGTTGGTATTTAAAATTAGTATGTCATGATGCATGAAATGTGTTTAAAGAAACAAAACAGGAAATCCTCCCTAGCATGCATGTTGCTGGGAAACCCTTCCTTGCATTAAGAGGCATTATAGATGTGGCCTTTTTTTTTTTTTTTTTTTTTGCCCTTTCCTTTCCCAGAACCTTTTAATTCTAAATCAAACCAGAGATACAAGAGTAAGAGGGAAAAGGGCAGATAAGCCAAAGACCCTTGAAACCTGAATGGGAAAACAATGAAAATGTCCACAGATAAAGAATGTTCCCAAAGCCCTGAATATATTGTATTAGCTGGCAATACTATAACCTCTACAATCTTCACTGGATGAAAATAGGAAAGTAATGATTATAGGGTCACTAGGCTGAGTTCAGGAAGCACAATGGCAGCACTCAAAACAAAATTGAAAGGACACAGGAAGCAATTGCCCTAAAAGACGGATTTCGAATCTAATTTCTGCTTCTGTGGCTAGCTTGTTAACAGAATGATGAAAACCCTGTCTGCCGTGAAAATATATTTACTATATGAGGGGAAAGCAGTTCTCTCTTGATTTTTGCCTTAAACATCAAGGGGAAAATTATATCAGATGCATGGTGACTAGGATAGAAAACAGATGCAATTGATAAGGTGCTTTGTGTTTCCAGTATGAGCAGACATGAGGTGAAACCATGAAACACTAAAGGCAGCAACGGTAACATCTTAGCAATGAACAAAATCTCTCTCTCTGTATGTATATCTAAGACACCCACATGCTGTCCAGTGGGGGGGGGGGAGGGGGGAGTGGCTGTAGAAGAACCTAAATAAATAGAATCTAAACAAACAGAAGTGAAAATCAAGACACATAGTGACCTATTACAGTCACAAAACTACGTGTACAATAGATGTCAGTACACAGTTACCTAGAGAGGGTATTTTTTATTTTTACCTCTCTACTGATAATTCTTAATGATAATATAATATACGGCTGGAACTATGACAAATGTTTTGAAAACTAATTTTAACAGCTTAGAACGAATTATTAGAAAGAGTTTTTCCTCCTGTGTACAACTTGCTAAGGACAAATTTTCTCAAAAGCAGCCACTGTTTTGGGGTGCCCAATTCAGGCCATCTATTCCAGTCCAATTAGTTCTCTCAAGTTTAGCACCCCAGAAGTGGAGTCACGCAAAATTAGTGGTGACTCTCAGTGCATTATGGGAAGCTTTCAATCTGCTCTGAAGCAACAGATAGTAGCCACTGCTGGAGACAAGATACAGGATCTACTGGTCTCATGTTCTAACCCAAATCTATGGTCCCATGTACATCACAATGATTCCTTTAAAAGTCTAAATCCTTTGAAGATAGGTTCTGCTACTCCCTCTGAAGAGAGCCCAATGAAATGTTCATTAGCCACATGCTCACAAATTGTAGGTAGATTTAATTGGTTTTGAAACAAACAATGGACCAAATTCAGAGCTGATGTATAAGGTGGTGTAAATTCCCTCACACCAACAGACTCCCTTATAGTCAGCTAGCCTAATTTGCATCCACTCAACCAATATGTAATGCGGACTAACAGTGTAACATAACAATGCATAGATACAAATCATAAAAGAGGATGTTAGCTCAGGGGCCACTTTACATTACACCGTCTTTCACTTTCATCCGTTGCCTCTGCATATAATTAAGACCAACTTGGGCTCCCTTGCATGTTACTAGGTCTAAGGGAATCTAAACAGATGTGAGGCCAAATTCTGCCCGACTTGTGTCCTCTGCAACTCCACTGAACTCAGTGGTGTTACACAGGGCAAAATGAGACCCTCCGTTAGTACGAGGCACCTAATTTACACCACATCTTATTTAATTCTCTGCATTGTCTGAACTACCAGATAGCAGCTCGTGTCGTACTAGATCACTAAATTGGGCATGCTCTCTTATTAATATGAATGTCTTACACATCTATTAAGGATCACCACCTGATTTTTTACAAAAGGCAATCAATAATTAAGCTTCACAGCACCATATAAGGTGGGAAAGCGCAGGAGGTTAAAAGAGGACACAGATAAACTAAGTGACTCACCTGAGGTCACAAGTCAGTGTCAGGTTCAGGAACTCTCTACTACCATTCTCTTGCTCTAACCACTTGACTACACCTCTCTTAGCACATCATTCCCAAATTTATACATTCAGTGCATATTTTTAATTTAAGCAGAGTGCGGATTTTGACAGGCCTGACTATAAAAGTTGCTCTCAATAGCCAGAGATTCAAGCAAGCTGGTGAACATTCAGCCTGAACTTCACTTTACTTTCCCTTGCTATCAATAGGAATCTGATATGACATTTTATTAAATGAGATGAGGATAATAAAAGGCACAGCATGTCAATAAAGTTGCCCAGTATGTAATCAAATATGTACTTTAAACAGGTACAATCTAGTTTTATAGGTCCATGAGAGTTAACTTTCATTTAACAAGGACAAGTATTCAACAAACTGTTTCTTTTACATGCATATGGGAGCCTCTGTTCATCTGCATTCTATAAAGCCTTGTTATTCTCTCTTGGTTATCAGATCTGTGATATCTAACAGAAAAGAAAATGTGTGTGATATCCGCCAGCTGGAATCCATCTGTCTTTTCTCCATGGGGATGCAGTTTCACAGTCTACATCCTATCTCACTGGCACACCCTCCCTACATGAGAAGCTAAGTGTAAAGTTTGGCTATGTTGATGGAAAAACAATATCTCTTTAGTGCATCACAACTATTTCCCTACTTACACAACAGTGGCATTCTTCTTGTTCTGGCATGCAAGATGTGTTGTTGCAATATATCACTAAACTTTCATTGAAAAAAGGAGCCTGGCAAAAGTTGTAAAGAGAGAGAGTGCACATTTCTGACCTGGACTTTGTGCATCTGTGGGGGGAAGGGAGGGCAGGGCAGGAGAGAGATGCACAAAAATATCAAAGGCCAGATCCTCAACTGGTGTAAATCACCCATGACTTCAATGGAACCCCACTGATTTATGCCAGCTGAGGATCTGGCCCCATACTCTTGGTGGAAGAAAAAGCCTTACTAAATAAGAGCCTAAGTCTGCTCCCATTGAAGTCATTCGGAGCTTTTACATTCACTTCAGTCAAAACTGTAAGGGTGTGAGGCATTTCAGAGACTCAGCATCTCAGAGGATGGGACCCAGAATATAGCAACATTATTGCAAATCAGCCTGCCCAGTTTAAGTTTTCTCTACTTGCCAAAGTATGTGTTTCAGGTCCAATAGTTACACCATTTCCATTAGAGAACAAACTGCGTCAGAGGAGAGCAGTAGACAATAGATTTTCGCAGCAGAGCTGGTGAATGGTGCCCATGCTGTCCATTCCTTTCCCAGCAAGGCACACAGAAAATCCATAGTTATCTGCCTACATCACTGCACTCCTCAAGCTGTAAACAAGGACTTTTCTGGTTAAACAGGCTAAAGATTAGAGCTGATGCTGAAGACTGAGGCCTGATTCTCCTGGCATAAATCAAGAGTAAGATTACACTGGTGTGACAGACTAAATGAGATTTGGCCTTCCCTATGTGAAAGAACAAAGCTGATTACATTATAAGGACATTCAGCTACAGACTTTCCAAGTTTTGTTACAGTTCATAACACAAAGAACACTTGTATAATGTATTTCCTCTAAGGATCTCAGTGAATTTTACAAACATAAAGCTTCACAACACTCCCGTGACTTAGATATGTATTATTTTACATACTTTACAGATAAGGGTACTTGAGATATAGAGAAGATAAGTGAGAAATAGACAAAGTCACATCTCATATCAGTGGCACAGCCAGGGATGGAATCCCATCGTCTCCGTCACTAGTCACACTCAGATTTTCACAGTCCTGGTGCACATTTGTGCACATACATTTGTGCATGCTTAACTTATGCACACAAGCACTGGATTTGAACGTGAATCTGGTATTTGCCTGTGCACATTATCACTTAGGTATCTAGTGAGCCACATACAAGCATAAATATCTGATCTGTGCATAAATATTGAGTCTTTGTGTGTATAAATTAGCCAGGCACCAATGGGCTTCCTAACTTTAAAAAGTTGGTCCTTTGTTGCAAATATAGGAAGTCACACCCATCCAGAAGGCAGGAAGAGGTGTGATTGCTGTGACCAGATCACTTTTTCCCCCTCCACTACAAAGGCCAATGATATTATATATTCATATACATATACACATGCAAGGAGCATGGTGAATAAACAGAAAGAATTGGAAATCTTAGTACACAAGCTAAATTTAGACTTAATTGGCATCACTGTGACTTGGTGGAATAAATCTCATGAAGAAAATATTGGAAGAGAGGGATATAACTTGTTCAGGAAGGGCAGGCATTGAAAAAAGGGAGGAGGTGTTGCATTGTATATCTGGAATGCATACACTTCTTCTGAGGTCCCAAAGGAGGTATGAGCAGGCCAGCTGAAAGTCTCTGGGTGAAGATTAAAGGGGGGAAAAACAGGGAGTAGGGGTCTACTACAGACCACCAAATCAGAAGGACCTGGTGGATGAGGCATTTCAAAAACAAATAACAAATATCAAAAACACAAGTTCTGACAGTAATGGGAGACTTTAACTACCCAGATAGTTGTTGGAAAAGTAGTACGTCAAAATCAGGGCTAGATTACCCAATAGGCAGACTAAGCACGTGCTTAGGGCACCAGCAAAGCAGGGGGCACCAAAAAAAAATGAAATTTTTTTTCAAAAACTTTGATAGTTGATATTTCAAAAAAAGCATCAAATTAGTCATCATGGGAAAAATCAGAACTTTGTTAGACTTCCTTTCACTCCACTCCACACTCTTCCCCCATTTTTCTGTTCTCTTTTTATTACTTATCCCCACCTAAACCAGGGGGGCATCCTACTAATGTAGATCGAAATAATGCAAGGAAATCAGATCCTGTCATATATTGCAATAAATTTATGTTTTATTATTGATATATTCTTCTGAATCATACGTACTTGTATCATACTTATCCAAGACAATATGTGATGAACTCATTACTCTAATGAGTGACAAAGTTTGTTCAGCTATTGTGGATGAAATAAGTACTGCTGGGTACTTCAGTTAATCTGTCGACGCTACACCTGAACTTTCACATATTTATCAATTGAGTATTGTACTAAGATATGCGTCTCCCACAGATGGAAAACCAGTTGAACGATTTATAACATTCCTCAATTTGAAAAGCCACACTGGTGAAGAAATGGCAAATCAAGTACTGCATTATCTGTGCCAAGTTTGCAAAATAGATTTCTCAAAGTGCAGAGGTCAATCTTAGGACAACGCTGCCAACATGGCAGGGCGTTATCAAGGAATGCAGAAGAAGCTTTTGGAACAGAACAAATATGCCATATTCACACCAGGTGCTGCACACTCTCTCAATCTTGTTGGCCACAGTGCTGTTGATTGTTGTCCGGTGGCAGTAAGTTTTTTCTCAACAGTCCAGTTACTTTATACATTTTTCTCTGCCTCAACAGACCAATGTGCAGTTCTTAAACCATATTTGGGCAATGATCATGTGTTGAAATCTCTTTCTAATACTCGCTGGGAGGCACATGCAGTGGCAACAAGTGCAATTCTGGAGTCCTACTCAAAGACTGTGGATGCATTAGAAAGTATAGCTGAAGACCAATCACAAAAGGGAGAAACTATAGGAGAGGCAGAAAACATTGCAAACAAGATGCAAGAACTAGAGTTTGTGTTCATGTTGACCATGTGGAATGAAATTTTACAACACTTTTACCACACAAGTCAAGCTCTTCAAGAAAAATAATTGGATTTGAAAACATGTGCAGATCTCTGTCAATCATTAGCAGACCACTTACACACTTTGAGGAATGATTTCGAAAGATTTGAAGACATATCAAAAGATATCTTGCCTGATACTAACTCCAAAGAATCCCAGTCCCACAAGCGAATCAGGAAAAAACAAGCAAATGATAGCAGTGCAACAGAAACAGCATTGAATCCTAGAGACAAATTTCACATATCTACTTACTACGCTATAATTGATACACTTGAAGCTCATATGAAGAGGAAAGGTGAAGTGTACAAAGAAGTATCAAGTAGATTTTCTTTTCTAAACAATATGGACTTATCTGAAGAACAATACTTACAAGGTTCCCAAAAGCTAGTTGAGTCATACCCTGTTGACTTGAACATGAATCTCTGTGGAGAAGTACGGCAGTTCCACTGTTATATGTGTGCAAAGTTTAATGAAACAGGAAAAATGAAATTCAGTCACATTGATCTTCATGACGCAATATTAAAAGACGGAATACAATGCGTATTTCCAAATGTAGAGATCGCACTACGTATTTTTTTAACATTGATAATTATTAACTGCTCCGCAGAACGCTCTTTTTGTCAGCTGAAAAGAATAAAAAACCCTCAGAGAACAACAATGTGTCAGGACAGACTTGATTCACTTTCCTTATTGTATATGGAAGCAACCATACTTCGTTGAGTCAGCTTCGATGAATTTATCCAAAATTTTGCAATCAGAAAATCTAGAAAGAAGCTATTTTAATTTCAGCATACATGTAAGTTTTGTGTCATTTTGAAAAATAAAATTTTATTTTATGGTATAGTATTGTTTTTATTTTGAATTACATATGGGGGGCACCATAGTCTTTTCAGTGCTTAGGGCCTCTAAAGGTCTTAATCCGGCCCTGGTCAAAATATAAAATGTCCAATAAGTGCTTGGGAAATATTGCAGACAACTTCTTGCTACAGAAGGTGGAGGAAGTAACCAGTGGGGAAACCATTTTATACTTGATTCTGACCAACAGGAAGGAATTGATTGTGAATCTGAATGTGGCAAGGAATCTGAGTGAAAATGATCATGAAATAATAGATTTCATGATTCGAAGGCAACAAGGAATGAGAACAGCCGAATTAAGGACAATGGACTTCAAAAAATTAGATTTTAGCAAACTCAGAAAACTAGTAGATAAGGTCCCATGGGAAGAAAATCTAAGGGGAAAAGATGTTCAGGAGAGCTGGTAGCTTCTCAAAGAGACAATATTAAAGGCACAACAGCAAGCTATCCCAAGATGAAGAAAAGATAGAAAGAACTGTAAGAGGCCAATATAGTTCCATCAGGAGCTTTTTAATGGCCTGAAAATCAAAAAGAATCCTACAAAAAGTAGAAACATGGACAAATTGCTAAGGATGAATGTAAAGGAAAGCGCAATCATGTAGGGACAAAATCAGAAAGGCTAAGGCACAAAATGAGTTACACCTAGCAAGGGACATGAAGGGCAATTAGAGGAGGAAGAGAAAGATGAAGGAAAGTGCAGGTCCACTGCTCAGTGGGGAAGGAGAACTAACAACTGTTGACTTCAAGAAATCTGAAGTGTTTAGGGCCTGTTTTGTTTCAGTCTTCATTTAAAAAGTTAATTGTGACCAAATGCTTAACACAATTAATATTAACAACAAGGGGGTAAGAAAGGTAAGCCAGAATAAAGAAAGAACAGATTAAAGAATATTTAGATTAGTTAGCTGTATTCAAGTCAGCAGGGCCTGATGAAGTTCACCCTAAGGTATTTAAGGAACTAGCTGCAGCAATCTTGGAATCATTAGCAATTATCTTCTAGAGCTCATGGAAGAAGGACGCGGTCCCAGACGGACTGGAGAAGGCCAAATGTAGTACCTATCATTTAAAAGGGGAACAAAGAGGTTCCAGGGAATTATAGACCAGTCAGACTAACTTTGATACCTGAAAGATACCGGAATAAATTATCAAACAATTTGTAATCACCTAGAGGATAATAGGGTGATAAGTAATAGCCAACATGGATGTGTCAAGAACAAATCTTGCCAAACCCAACCTACTTTCCTTCTTTGACAGGGTTCCTGGTCTAGGAGATAAGGGGAAGCAGTAGATGTGATATATCTTGATTTTAGTAAGGCTTCTGACAGTCCCACATGACATTCTCATAAGAAAATTTGGGAAATGTGATCTAGATG
This sequence comes from Chelonia mydas, assembly GCF_015237465.2. NCBI lineage: Eukaryota > Metazoa > Chordata > Testudines > Cheloniidae > Chelonia > Chelonia mydas. The sequence goes on along the minus strand of NC_057852.1, from coordinate 124,967,871 downwards.
AAATTACTATAAGGTGGGTGTATAACTGATTGAAAGATTGTTCGTGAAGAGTAGCTATAAATGTTATGCTGTCAAACTGGGAAGGTGTATTTAGTGGGGGGTCCTGTGAATGGTACCAGTCAACATTTTTAATTAATAACTTGCATAATGGAGTAGAGAGTATGCTTATGAAATTGGCAGATAACACCAAGCTGGGAGGGGTTGCAAGCACTTTGGAGCACAGGACTAGAATTCAAAATAATTTTGACAAATTGGAGAATTGATCTGAAATCAACAAGATGAAATTAAATAAAGACAAGTGCAAAGTACTACAATTAGGAAGGAAAAATCAAATGCACAAATACAAAATGGGGAATAACTGGCTAGGCAGCAGTACAGAAGAAATGGAACTATGGGGCATAGTTAATCCCATATTGAATATGAGCTAACAGATGCGAAAAAGGCTAATATCATTCTGGGTTATATTAACAGGAGTATCATATGTATAACACAGGAGGTAATTGTCCCGCTCTGCTCGGTGCTGACGAGGCCATAGCTGGACTGTCCAGATTTGGTCACCACAGTTTAAGAAAGATGTGGACAAATTGGAGAAAGTTCAGAGGAGAGCAAGAAAAATGATAACAGGTTTAGCACACATTACTTAAGCGGAAAAGTTAAAAAAAGTGGGTATACTTAGTCTTTAGAAATGAAGACTGGGTGGCGGGGGAACCTGATAACAGTCTTCAAATATGTTAAGGGCTGTTATAAAGAGGGTGGTGATCAATTGTTCTCCATGTCCACTGAAGTAATGGGTTTAATCTGCTGCAAGGGAGATTTAAATTAGATATTAGGGAAAATATTCTAACTACAAGGGTAGTTACGTTTTGGAATAAGCATCCAAAGGAGGTTGTAGAATTCCCTTCATTGGAGGTTTTTAAGAACAGGTTAAAAAAAACCTGTCAGGGATGATCTCTATATACTTGGTCCTACCTCAATGCAGGGATCTGTACTAGATGACCCTGGCAGTCCCTTCCAACCCTATTTTTCTCTGAGTCTATATTTAAAATTAGGTCCATATTTTTTTAGAATATATATAATATGTAGAACTTCATATTTATTTATTTCAGTGGCATCAAAGTAAGTGAGTTTTTTTCTGCCTCTTGCTAATAAATTCTTATGCTTCTGGGGAAAGACGTTTCTAACTTACATTAGTGATACAGTGTGGGTTTGCTACCATTCCTATGGAGCAGAGGATGGAAAATAAGATGTTGTCTTTTGGATAAGAGTCTAGTCTGCTTTCACACTGTTTCACCTACCACACTAAATGTCTTCCTGAAAGTCTCAAAGGATAGTTTGCTTGGTTGTATCAGAAATTTCTATTACCTCTGATCTCTCTCTTTTAACTCTGCTATAATATAATAATATGGTATTTTGTGTGTCTATGGTTTTAACCAGGGAGCCGAGAAGAACCCTGTGACACCAAGATCCATTTCCCTGGAACACTGAGCGGACCTGAGTGATTAGACTTTGTAATTAGAATGAAATCACAACTTGCCCATGATTAATCATCCCTTGGTCACCGAGGGAGAGAGTGCAGCTATGCAGCTATACTACCTTGTACTGCGATCATTTTATATCCTGCAAGCAAAGCACTTTTAGCCTGGGTCAGCGCTTGGATGGGAGACCTTCAAGGTAAGAAAGGAACATTAAGAGGTGGTGCAGGATGTCTGCTAAGTGGTGCCCCTTGAATCAGCCCTGAATAATACCCCAGCATGGTATTAGAGAACACTGTGCTATATTTTGCATGAGGCCTAAAGACAAACTCCAGATCACTTGTGGCAGTTAAAGCATCTACAGCATCTCTTCTATGAGTACAGGTGCTAAACACAGCATTGTGGCCAGGTAGTTACATTGGCCCAGATCCTCAAAGACATTTGGGCTCCTAACTTCCATTGATTTAATGGATAATAGGAGCCTATATATCCTTGAGGATCTGGAGCACTCTGCCTGCTTCAATCCCACACACACATTCAGCTGGGTAAAATATTTTTCACTTCCCACCTAAAAACTGTTACATGATGCTGATGTGAACTGTTAGAGAACTGGACCCGATCTTCATAAATGTTGAGCACCTTCCACTCCCACGGATTTCAGTTCAAGTCCGTGGTGGTCAGTATGTTGCAGGAAGCACTCAGCTGGCTTACTGCATACCACCTTACTGCATATCACTCCTGAGGGTATTGTACTTCAGTGGTGGAAGAAGTGATCCTTATGCATCCTTTATAGTATAAGGATTAATTGGTTAATTCTTGTTAAGAGGTTTTTAAGTCTTCTAAAGAATAAAAGTGCAAAGTACATTTTATTAGTGTTCATTTTAATTGATGAATGTATTTATTGTAGACCCAGTCTTCATTCATCCCTGGAGAAACAATAACCTTCTTTGAGAAAAACTGTGTATGTGCTGAAGGTGAGGGAGGTCAATGGATAGAGCTCAAAAATGATTCCCACGGGACCTCATTCTCAGATGGGTAAAAATGCATAAATTCCCCCTGAATAAAAGAGGGCTCAGACAAGGATGGAAATCAAACTGACAAGCAGCCCAGATCGCTCATGAGCAGTCTAATCACATGACAGACTGAGCGGCAACTCCAAAGTTGCCAGCAGTGGATTCTGCAATGGAGCCTTATATTCCAGATGGAGGAAACTCTAGCTTGGATTTGGATCCTGTCATGATTACTAGCCAAGGGAGGAAGGTCACACCATATCGAAGGTTATAAACAGCAACCAGCCTGCAGCTGAATTTGTTTAACAGATATGTGCTGGCTTGTCGCCCTAGGGTCTGATTTCCAATCTTTATCTACAGAACAACCACAGTCTGGGCAGTGACAGCGCAAGTTTCCCCACATTGCCTCAGCCCTCACTGTGGGGCAACCTCTTCTAGACTCAGAGAAATGTAGGGTTGGGAGGGACCTGGAGAAGTCATCAAATCCAGCCCCCTGCACTCAGGCAGGGCCAAGTAGACCTAGACCATCCATGACAGGTGTTTGTCTAACCTGTTCTTAGAAACTCCCAGAGACATGGTGGTGGATAAACAGCTGAACATGAGCTCCCAGTGTGAAGCTGTGACCAAAAGAACTGATGTGATCCTCAGATGCATAAACAGGGGGATATGGAGGAGGAGTTGAGAAGTTATTTTACCTCTATTTGCCACTAGTTCAACCACTGCTGGAATACTATGTCTAATTCTGGTGCCCAGATTCAAGAGGCATGTTGATAAATTGGAGGTTCAGAGAAGAGCCACATGAATGATTAAAGAATTAGAAACATGCCTTTGAGCCTTTCACTATAAGAGCTCAATTTATTTAGCTTAAGAAAGAGAAAGTTAAGTGGTGACTTGATTGCAGTCTATAAGTATCTACCTGGGAAACAAATATTTAATAATATACTCTTCAGTTTAGCAGAGAAAGGTATAACGTGATCCAATGGCTGGAAGTTGAAAGAAAACAAATTCAGACTGGACAGAAGGTGTAAATGTTTAGCTGTGAAAAGAATTAGCTGTTGGAACAATTTACCAAGGGTCATGGCAGATTCTCCATCACTGATAATTTCTTAGTCAGTATTGGATGTTTTTCTAAAAGCTATGTTCTAGGAATTATTTTTGAGAAGTTCTATGGCCTGTGTTATGCAGGAGGTCAGAGTAGATGATCACAATGGTCCTTTCTGCACTTGAAATCTATGACTCTATGAAAGAGGGCACAAGTAGCCTTCCCCTCACCACCTACCTGGCCACAGAATTCCATCTTGCACTACCCACGCTGGCTTTGCAGAGGGGCACACACCATACCACAGCAGCCGAAGTCCTCCTAAGATTCAATTGACCCTAACATTGCAACAATGATTTCAAGATCTCACAGTGTAGCAGTGTCCATCTGTACCAACTCCTTCTACCACCTGCATCTTTAAGTCAGTGTTCAGCCCCTCCCTGTTTACATTGGTTGCCTTTCTCTGAAAGGCAAAATCTAGAAACCCTTATTAAGTGCATTTGGTGAGAAATGAAATAACGGACATTTTTGAAAAGATGTTTTGAGGATGTGGGGATTTATCTGAATTATTTTGTGCCGGGAGTTGGTGCAGCCTAGGGTTGGCTTGATGGCAGTGATGGAGTAGTCTAGAGTTGGCAGATGGGGTTACTCTTACAGAGTATATGATTTACATGGACAAAGGACATGATTTGAAACAGACCAATGAAATCATTGTTAGAGCACATACTGTACACTAGTGAAAAGATTAAAAGTGCCTTCAACACTTTTGGCTGGGGTAAATAAGATGCTCCAGTTGCTGGGATCATAGAGTTTGGCCTTGTTTAAAGTAATGCTTGAACTCTACATTGCTGTGGAAAGTTGCAAAGGCTAGACCAGCAATGACCATGTGAAAGAGGGAAAGTCTTCCAAATATTGCTCTGGTTTATTCCCCCCAAATAGAAAATGGTTGCTTGTCTTGAAAGCTACTTTTTTGTGGGCTCTATGGTGGAGAAGAAGGATGGTCTTGGTTGGCCCTGGCTGGGGACTCAAGAGACACATGTTCAGTTCCTGACATTCTGTGTGACTTGGGCAAGCCAATTAGTCTCTCTGTGCCTCAGTTCCCCATCTGTTAAATGGGGATAATAACTCAGATTTTTTTTTAAGAAGGGATCATTAGATGATCTAGTCTGGTCTCCTGGGCCAAAACTAGCATGTTTTAGTTTAGAGATTCTCCAATCTTATCATGGTATGGAACAAATCTTAGTAATGTAGTCACATTACAGTAATATGTGAGCATCTCACAATTTTTGAATGTACTTATCCTCACAACACCCCTGTGAGCTAGGACAGCACCGTGTTTTAAGATGGGGAACAGAGACACCCCACAGAGAGACTAAAGGACAGTTCTCAATGGGAGTTGGGTGAGTAGGCGCTTTTGAAAAATCCCACTATTTGCATCTTTAAGTGCATAAATACTTTCAAAAATCTAGCCCTAAGGAACTTGACCAAGGTCACTGTAGTCTGTGGCAGAGCAAGGAACAGAAGCCAGGTGTCCCAAGCTAGCATCCTACTAACTGGGTCATCCTTGATCACCTACTGCTTGTTTAGATTTTAAGCTTTTCAGGACAGGGACTGCTGCTTATGTGTTTCTGCAGTGCCCGGTACAGTGGAGCTCCGATCTCACCTAAGGTCTTTGGGCATTACCTCAATACAGATAATAATGATTCCAGGTACCACGGTGCAGCCACTTAAAATGACAATTTCATAGGCCAAAAACCATGTGAAAGGGTGTTGTGTTCCCTATGACATCGTTTTTTTCCAACCTCTTTTTAAACAGTTATAAAACATGCAATAAATAATTAGCTTTAGATCCAAATTCAAACTTTGTATCTCTAGCCCAGCATTAATTAAAACACCCCAAAAACATAACCAGTTAATACTAAAGGTGCAATCCCCAAAACTCATGTTGATAAAAAGTTCATTTCTATTTCACTCAGGTAGCTCCTGATTCTTCAATCTTCAGACATGTTGAAGACCATTTACTCACAAGAGTAGTTACTGAGACTGCCCATGTGAGTAAAACTACTCAGTATGAATGAGGGCTGCAGAACTGGGCCCATAGTAAGTGCATATGCAAAGCCAATAATGTTGACCATAACAAAACCACCAGCACACACAGCTCTAAGAGCAGTGAGTGAAATTCACCCCTGGATAGAGGTGAGATCTGCATGAGATCTATGCACCATGTAAGCTCCATTTCAAGGACTTACGTGTTGCATAAGCCTTGCACTCCACCTGTGCTGGGGTGAATTTCACCTAGTAATGCTACCATAGACTGCCCACTTTCAAAGCTGTTCACGCTTGTTTAGTGTTTAATCCAGGCTATTACGCCATTACAGTCTTGTTCTTCTGAGCGCTTAAAAAAACCCAAAAAACTGTTCAAACAGGGTTGGAACTGGACTGTAATTCAGGCTCAAGATTCAGATGTTCGAGCGCTGGAGCCGAATGGCAAAACGCCAAGAACGCTTTCATAACTGGGTGGGTACTGAAATGCATGTGGGAAGCATGGCATGTTTAAAAAAGAATAGCAAGCAAATTGTATAGCCCACAAGACACAGCACAATGTTCTGTACCACTTGCCAGCAGCCCCGATTACATGTTCTCTCAGGTTCTCATACTGTACATAGACCCGTCGAAGGTTCATCCCGCAGGATTGCAGACGTGACAGATCCTGCTTGCAGGTACCAGCGGTATGTTCAGCTTGGGTCGATGCCCGTTCATGTTAGCTTTTTTTTAGGCTGGTTGCCCTTTGACTTGAAACGTGCAAGCAGGTGGCAGTAATGTTACTACCCTCCTTTCCTTCCTTCCTTCCTTGTAATGTTCTCTGTGGCAACAGCCTTCCATGCTTGACAAATAGAAGCGAATTTGCTGAGGGGAGAGCAGGTGGGGAAAAGGTGTTTCGAGAAGAGCAGAGACGGTTGTGAGCCAGCTCTATATGACTTGGATTATTATATAACCTAAAATTCAGCTGTGAATTATGCACGTGGAGGTGCAAAGAGCCAGGATGCGGAGGTGGGAGGATTTGAACAGCACAATAACAAGCAAATTCCACAGGAAAATGTGTCTTTGCATGAGGCCAGTTGAACACAAGAGGCCTGTGGCACACGTCTGTGGTGGTGAATCCAGACTCGACAGAGTATAAGATGGTCCCTGCAGACTTCATTCTTTATTTAGGGTCACGGGGAATCTTCATTAGCAGCACCTACTAGGAATTTGTTGTTTCGGAATGAAAGCACCTGCATTTACAGCATCTTGAGCTCCAAAGAGTAACTAACCCCTCATCATAACAAGACATCACTTGTAAGTACAGATATATTTTAGAACAGGATTTTAAGGCACACCTTCTTAAGGCCTAAGTCTCTCCTCACCTATACTAGTGTAAACCAGGAGTAACACCAATGAAGTTAATGGAGTAATACTGATGTAAAACTGACATAAGGGAGGATGATTTACAGATTTTAAGGCAAGAAGAAACTATTGATCATCTAATTTGACCCCCTGCATAACTCAGGGTGTAGAATACCACCCACTAATTCCTCATCAAGCTCCTAATGGATTGGGCCCTGACTACCATAGAGCCTGCCTTACCGTCCAGGACAGCTATGCTTCCCAGTGACATTACAGCTGAGACACCCAGCTCTAGACCACTAATCACTGAGAGCAGAGTGTTGTCAGCAGCAGGATTGAGATGCTGGAACACTTTGCTAATAGAGATTGGACTGCACCTAAGCCTGACAGTGTTTAGGACCAAATGTGAGTCAGATACACCTTTTCCAGGAAGCTTTTCCCCCAGGAACAGTGCCCATAAAAACAAAAACTCCTCACAACTCAAACAGCAGAATTTTACATGCCTACATCCTTGTTCATGAGGGAAATAGAAAGAAAGGACACAAGATTGCTATGTCCCCTAAGCCTAAAGGCTGCTCTAACTTGCACTGAAAAGTCAGAAATACCCCAAAAGGCCACCCAGGATCAGTGTAAGAACCTGTGTTGGTGAAAATGCCCCCTCATCATCTGGCCACACTCTCAAAAGCCTCTATGCTGAAAGGAGAAATAGTCAGTAGCACGGAGTGCACTAATCTGACTGCACCTCAACCCAAGACTGGTCTGAGTGCTGCTTTAGCCTGTCCATCATTAAGCTTTTAAGCAAACTAGATGCTCACTTTCCACTATACAGGATGGAATATTCCACGGATCTATGGTGTGACCTTGGGGAAGTCACTTATCTTCTGTTTGACTCAGGTCCCTCATTTGCACAATGAGGGAAACACTTCCTTATCACACAGAGATGATGTGAAAATACGTGCATGTTTGTGAGATGCTCAGACAACATCTGGCCATTTATTTGGGTTCTTATGTGGCTCCCAACAATTTAGCAGCACAGTAACTTCAAGTATTTCTATCTTTACCCCCAAAACTCCTCTGTGAGGTAGAGGACTATCCCCATTTTACAGATGGGACCTGAGGCCCAGAGAGATTAGGGGACTGGCCCAAAGTTACTCAGGGAGTCTATGACAGAGTTGGGAATTAAACCCAAATCACCTGAGTCACAGTCCAGGGCAGTAAGCGCAAGACAGTCCTTCCACCTTCCATGCTAGTGATTGCTACAGAAAAGCCTGTACACCGCTATACACGTCTGTGCAATCTGCTTTAGAGAGAACCTAGCTAACACGGAGCTCAGTAAGGCAGCTCATCACCCTCCTGCAGGATTTTACTGGCTCCCTTCCTACAGAAACAGTATTTTAATGAGTATTGGGCCTTTGTAGTATTTATTTAAAGAGAAAGATGTCCTCTGTCTTTAATCTATTTAAACCTGATTTCTCATTTAGCCCTCTAATCTGAGAAAAAGGAGTACATCCACTTTAATGCCGTGCCAAATAACTTCACCTAAACCTAGGTATCGCTGAACGTGGGAGACAGGCAGTGTGTGGGCAAGAGAATCCAGCAGCCCTCGAGTTTACATAGCATATAAGAGTTTAACCCTCTCCTCACACTCCACAGACCTGGGGATGTGTCATGAAATGCGAGGCACTATTTGCATTTTGGTTTAAACAACATTGCACTGGTCTTTTGGCTTGATTTTCTAATACTCCCCTCTGTTTGCTTGAGTAAAATACTGTGTTGCTTTGCTTGCACTGATTGTGACTGAGTGGAAAGGGATCGATGTGAGATCCTTATTAATCAGGAGAGCTGGGCAAAAATGTCAAATTTTGAAACTTTTTCCACAAAAAGGACATGCTTTTTGTGAAGAAAATATCCCATTTTTCAATCAGCTGTATTAATGGGCCCGATTCTCCCACTGGGTTACGGCCCCTTTGTGCCTCTCAGGGGGGAACGCCCTAATGTACAAACCAACTGCAAATGCCCAACAGAGAATTCCTCTGGTGTAGCATTGCTTCTGGCCCCTGCACCTTTGCTCACACTACTCCGCCCATAAGGACATGTCAAGGGAAAGAAGCAGCATGTTGGGAGGGTAGATTCAGGGATGGCATGGTGGAGCTCTACTCCAAATAGAAGTCCAGCAGTGGCATGGGCTCCATTAAGGACCCTACATAATAGTGCAAGATAGAGATGCCTGGAAGCTGCTCTAAGTCATGTCAGGGTTGGGGCTGGGCCTGAGAATCTGAGAGCCAGAACTAGTTCCTTAAGTCCCTCCCACTCTCTCCAGTGCTGGAGAATCAATCCAGGAATCAGAGTGATCTAGAATTGGAGGTAAAGAAATGCTCAGCTCGTACTAAATCAAGAGATGTGAACATCCAAGGACAGAGAAATAATACAAGGGACCTGGTTGGAGGTTAAAAACAGAAGAAAATATAACATAGTATGATTCAGTTTGGACAAGTACAAAGTTAATACCCAGGGACACAAAGAGTGGAAGAGGGAACCTCAGAAAGGGATTAATCAGTCCAAAGCCTACCATGCATAGGGGCAGAAAAGAGAAGGCAGGTCAGTTTGGGGTTGGTTAATCAGGGGTCTTATGTCAAGGTGCAATCATAAAATGATATTGTAGCTACTTTCTATTCAGCGCCAGTGTGACCAAGCCTGGACTATCACCCAAATTAATTCCCAAATCAAGATAAAAAAGTATAACCAACTCCACTAATTTCAGCTGCACACATTTGTTCTGCAGTGAGTCCCACAGTTCAATGACACTTTCTATGAATAATATTTCCTTTTAGTGGTTTCAAATTTTCTACTTTTTACATTCAGTGAATGCCCCCTTATTCTTATGCTTCAAGAAGGGGAGAAATGAAGTCCTGGTTGACTTATCTTCTCTAGTCCATTCTTTACTGTATATATTTTTTATCCAGTCCCCTCTTATTCATCAACTTTCTACTGGCAGGAATGTTTGTTGAAATAGCAACCAGAATACCCAGTGAAAAAGGGACCCTGGTGGCTCCAGTCAGCACCACTGACCAGGCCATTAAAAGTCCAGTCGGCAGTGCTGGAGGGCTAAGGCAGGCTAATCCCTACCTGTCCTGGCACCGCACTGCACCCCGGAAGGGGCCAGCAGATCCGGCTCCTAGGCAGAGGGGGCTACAGGGCTCCGGGCGCTGCCCCCACCCCAAGTACTGGCTCCACACTTCCACTGTCCGGGAACCAAGCCAATGGGGGCTGGAAGGTGCCTCAGGGCGAGAGCAGCACATGGAGCCTCCTGGCCCCCCTGCCTAGGAGCCAGATCTCCTGGCCACTTCTGGGGTGCAGCGCAGTGCCAGGACAGGCAGGGAGCCTGCCTTAGCCCCACTGTGCGACTTACCAGGAGCCACCCGAGGTAAGCCCATGCCCCAACCCCAAGCCCCAACCCCCTGCCCCAGCCCTGAATCCCCCCCCCAAACCTGCAGCCCCCTGTACCCCAAATGCCTCATCCCTGGCCCCAGCCCGAGCCTGTAACCCCTCCTGCACCCCAACCCCCTGCTTCAACCCGCAGCCCCCTCCTGCACTCCGAATCCCTCAGCCCCACTCCCAAGCCTGGAGCCCCCTCCTGCACCCCAAACGCCTCATCCCTGGCCCTACCCCAAAGCCTGCACCCCCAGCTGGAGCATTCACCCCCTCCCACACCCGAACTCCCTGCCCTAGCCTGGAGCCCCCTCCCACACCCTGAACCCCTCATTTCTGGCCCCACCCCAGAGCCCACACCCCCCAGTTAGAGCCTTACACCCTTTCCTGCACCCCAGCCCTCTGCCCCAGTTCAGTGAAAGTGAGTGAGGGTGGAGGAGAGCGAGCCACAGTGGGAGGGCGAATGTAGTGAGCAGGGGCAGGGCCTTGGGGAAGGGGCATTCGGTTTTGTGCGATTAGACAGTTGGCAACCCTAAAAGTAAGTTGGGTGATACTTATAGTACAGGATTCAATTCTGATTGAAGATAAAAGGAGCTTACAATCAACAGGTGATTAGGAAATTACTTGCATTCCAGGTGCACCCATGTTCACAAGTGGAGTGGAGTCAAATAGTCTAACCATGCCTCAGCCAATTATCTGAATTATATAGATACAAGAGCTCATAGAACATATCTTAAGGTTCACAGAGTACTTGATCATAATGCTCATCATATAAACAAAGCTGATTTCAGCCCGTCGGCAGGAGAGCAGGTAAAAGTAGCACTATGATCACTAATACTACTAATGCAGGAAAAAATATTTGCCCTGTAATGTGGATATTAGGGACTCTGTGGTTATGTGAGTTTACTTAAGCCATGGGGTGTCTTATCTTCTCTTGATAGAATCCAGGACAATACAACAAAGAAAAATGGTGAAGTAAGTTAATAAACCAGCAAGGTCAAACACTTAGCTCACAGGAGTAGGGGCACAGAACAAACCCATTTATCTATTGCTGCTTTTTATTCTGATTAAATTATATTACAGTGAATGAGCAGAAGACCCCATCCTGATGTGATTACGGTACATGTCATAAATATAAAGGGAAGGGTAACCACCTTTCTGTATAGAGTGCTATGAAATCCCTCCTGGCCAGAGGCAAAACCCTTTCACCTGTAAAGGGTTAAGAAGCTAAGGTAACCTCGCTGGCACCTGACCCAAAATGACTTATGAGGGGACAAGATACATTCAAAGCTGGGGGGAGGGGAGAACAAAGGGTTCTGTCTGTCTGTGTGATGCTTTTGCTGGGAACAGATCAGGAATGCAGCCTTCCAACTCCTGTTAAATTAGTAAGTAATCTAGCTAGAAAAATGTGTGAGATTTTCTTTTGGTTAATGGCTGGTAAAATAAGCTGTGCTGGAGGGAATGTATATTCCTGTTTTTGTGTCTTTTTGTGACTTAAGGTTTTGCCTAGAGGGATTCTCTAGGTTTTGAATCTGATTACCCTGTAAGGTATTTACCATCCTGATTTTACAGAGGTGATTCTTTTACCTTTTCTTTAATTAAAATTCTTCTTTTAAGAACCTGATTGATCTTTCATTGTTCTTAAAATCCAAGGGTTTGGGTCTGTGTTCACCTGTACCAATTGGTGAGGATTATTATCAAGCCTTCCCCAGGAAAGGGGGTGTGGGACTTGGCGGAAGACATCTCCAAGTGGTCTCTTTCCCTGTTCTTTATTTAAAACACTTGGTGGTGGCAGTATACTGTTCAAAGACAAGGCAATATTTGTACCTTGGGGAAGTTTTTAACCTAAGCTGGTAAGAATAAGCTTAGGGGGTCTTTCATGCAGGTCTCCACATACCCTGGAGTTCAGAGTGGGGAAGGAACCTTGACAACTTGTATGAGGTGAATTGAAAAATACTATTTATTTTGTTTATCATTTTTACAGTGGGGGGATATTTTGGGGGAAGATGTCTCCAAGTGGTCTCTTTCCCTGTTCTTTGTTTAAAACGCTTGGTGGTGACAGCATACTGTTCAAGGACAAGGCAAAGTTTGTACCTTGGGGAAGTTTTTAACCTAAGCTGGTAAGAATAAGCTTAGGGGGTCTTTCATGCAGGTCCCCATATCTGTACCCTAGAGTTCAGAGTGGGGAAGGAACCTTGAGAGTACACGAGAGAGAGAAAGAAAAAGAAAGCAAAAAGAGAGACAGGAGGAAAAAGCCATGAAGTCTATGTTCAAACATCCAGGATTCAGGTATGGTTGGATCTGTGTTTTGGTTCAAACCAAAGGTGAGAGCCATGAAGTTCATACTGGGACTGAATTCAGATTCTGAATGCTCCCCAGAGTTCAGTGGTGTTGTATTCTGGGTTCTGATTTGGATCCATTGCTGGAAATAAATATAAAAGTAAATGCAGAAAGTGTGCAGGTGAAAATAAACAGACCAAATATACGTCACATGAAGACCTAGGCTGAAAAGGAACACTGTCACCAGACTGGAGTGTCAGTTAGGGCAGCTTTTCACTTCTTGTGACTACAGACTGGCAGCCACCCATGGCTGGGATGTTTTCAGTGTTTTCCTCTTCAGATAGAATTCTTTTCCTCTGGAAGACAATGGAAAGACTTCTGCTGGCTTCTCTGGGAGCAGAAGCAGGCCCTTATTGGGTAACTTAAACAGCCAAGCAACCTCCAGTTCTCAATCAGTTCCTGCCAAGTCATCCAAGGACAAAAAAACACTTCAGAAATTACAGTGTCTGACTGTATTTCCTGACAATATTCATGAAAGTGGGAAATTTGCTTGACTGAATCAATCAGCTAAAACAAAAACACACCTTTTGGGGTAAGAATGTTTAGGTCTTGTATGGCAAAGGCGGCAACTAGACCAGCATGTTCCCCTTGGTGACTTTTCTTTACATTTCAAAGTCCATACAGTTTTAAAATGATTGTCACATAAACAGGCAGTGTGTGGAGGATAAAATCATAGGTACCATCATTTGTCATGCCTTGTGTGAAACGCGAAAATGGACTTAACCATTTAGCAAAGTTGTACCAAGTTTAACCCAGGACCCTTTTGGTCCACAGGCAGCATTATACTCAGGAAGTAGGAATGGGCACACTCCCCTGTGTGTACTGCCTTTTAAGCTGAACAAAAAATTCCCCCACATACACCGAAATTCAACAGAACTGTGTTGTAACTGGATCCCCTGCCATGACTGTACTTCTAGCATTGACAGACCCACAGGAAACAGCAGAAGTGATACCCCTCCATCTGCCTTTTTGTTACTTGAGTTCATAACTCAGGCACTGTGTTGCCTTCCTCTGGATCTTCACAGAGCAGCAGCGGTTGAGTGCTCACTTTCACCTGTGCCTGGCGAGGACATTGTGACCTTTCTCTCCTTACAGAGCCTTTACTCTTGTTACCTGTTACCTGCAGAGGGAATTATTACAATATGTCCTACTTGCTAGCGCTATAGCCAAAGGCTGCTTGAACTCCACCTGGTGCGGAATGTGGCAGCCCATCCCTTCCTCGCATGGAGCGTATTATGTCCACATTCCACAGACAGTGCTGGCTTCCAATTCACTTCTCGGTGCCTTTCAAACGGTGGGGTGTGATCCAATCCTTTTCGAATTTAAAGACCTGCCTTTCTCCATATGTTCTACCCCAGTAGCTGAAATCTGCTAACACCCAGGTGGCTTTAATTCTTTCATTTGATGCACCTGATACCTAATAATATGTAGGTAGGTAGATGAACTTCATCCCCATAATTCCATTCTACAGTCACCCATAGCAGTAAAAACAGCAGTGGAAAGTGTAGATGTTTCGGCTAAGACCAGATCCTCAGATGGTGTAAATCAGCATAGCTCCACTAAAGTTTTGTTACACCAGCTGAGGATCTGGCCATTTGTGTGTAGCTAATATCTTCTAAAAAGCTTTTTTCTGAAGGAAGACCCAAGAACCATTACCATCCAACCCCACTGTGATGGTACCTAGGGTACTCAGGGTATCTAGGACTGCGAGTCACCTTGTTACCGCCAGCCTCCAGCATGAAGGAGTCTTTCTTGTGGTAACTAAGTGTTAGCTCCCTAACACCACCAGCCTATTGGAGCCTGTTAGCCACTCGAGCATCCTCCTCTGGGCTATGCCAGCCCTGTCTTTGCCTTTCAGCTCAACAGTAGTTGCACTTTATGCCCTGAGTCCCTTTGAATCATTCCCCTGCCCCTAGCTACTGTCAGAAATCCCAGATCCTCTGTCCCAAAAGGAGCAGTGTACCCCAGTTTACTAGTTTTACTTTAAATCACCACTTCTGTGTCACCAGGATTGGGAGTACTTGTAATGAAACAAAAGGTTTGTTTAAAAAAGAATAGAGATTCAACTAAAATCAAGAGAAAGCAGCAGAAAAAAATGGTTACAATACAAAACAAAACCATAAAACGTGAACTAGAGTCTACAGTTATCAATAGTTACCTTTCCTGACTAGTAAAGTAGGTTTACTCTATTGCAGAGCTGGCAGGCTTCACAAGAACTAGGATCCAAACTTCCATGAAAAATACCCCCTCACACACACACTTCATAAGATGTTTCCTTAGAGAATGGATCCAGAGTGCCTCTCCCTGCTCTGTGTTATACTGAAACAGTCTTTTGTCTTTATTAGTAAGCAGGGTGAACCTCTGTCTGTTGCAATGTTCCTTTTTTGCCTCCAAGTGGTTTTGATTGTTTGCAGTGGTCTCTAATGGTTCTCCATGGATATTCTTCATAAGGGCTAGACAACTGAGTCTTGCATTGCATTACCAGCTAACCAGAAAGGGGCTACAACTCAATTCTGCCTAAATGGGCCATCACCAAGACTTACTATCTCCCTGTGACTAACTTTTACATCCAGACCATAAAACATACTTTCAGCATAGTTACGTTATTCCTTAAATATTACCTGTCCATACATTTCATAATGATGATGATTCTTGATAAGTTACGAGCTTTTTGTAGGTACCTTACATGTTACCCCTTATGGATAAATAACATGCAAGACATATGTTTGGTGTAGTGAGTTTGCCAAGTCCAATACAAAATTTATTTGCAAAGAACAGGGGACCCTTTCCCCAGACGTGTCTCTGTGTCACACGTGCCAAGTTGCTGCTTTGTTGAGGGATTTTGCAGGCGCCGACATTCCAATGTGCCAGGGGGGTTCTTGACCCCCCGGCTCGCCCCAGGCCCCATCCCTGCCCCACCTCTTCCTGTCCTGTTCCACCCCCTCCCCATAGCTCGCCGCGTTCTTGCTCCTCTTCCCTCCCCTCCCTCACAGAGCCTCCTGCACACCGTGAAACAGCTGATCACGGCAGGTGGGAGGTGTGGGGAGGCACTGATTGGTGGGGCTCATCGGCAGTTGGGAGGTGCTGGGGGGGAAGGGGAGGAGCATATGGGGGGCTGCCAGTGGATGCTCAACACCCACCAATTTTTCCCCATGGGTGCTCCAGCCCCGGAGCACCCACGGAGTCGGCGCCTATGAGGGAATGGCAAGGGGTTTTTCCAGTATTAAAAGTATTAAACACCCAGCCTAATATTACACCCATTGAAATCAATAGCAAAACTTCTATTACTTTTAATGGAAGCAAGGTCAGACCCATAAATGGCAGCACTCAGAGTTTCTATGGTACTGGCACAGCTGAACAAGACTCTCCCTTGTTTCCTCCCCCAGGAATTGTTAAACCCAGACAAGATTTTAATAGGTTGAACTCCGAGTGTCCATTCCTGGTTCCCACCCTAGCCTGTTACTCCACTCCCTCCAGCCTGATGTAGATAACTTAAGGCGCTCAAGGGGAGAAGTGCTGCCCAGCGGTGCAAGCAGACAGAAGAACTGTCTCACATTAAAATGTTACCAGCTGAGAGGGAACAGGTAACTATCTCCATCCAGAATGGGGGCCAAACTCATCCCTGGCACATGCAGGCCATTGGAACTGTACCTGTCTACAGCAATTTGGGCAGAGATGCCTGAGATTAAATGTGTATAAAAATGCATTTCAAATTGATTGTGCACACATTTTTAAGCTTCTTTTATTTCTATTGCTGCTGAGACCACAGAAGAGCAGTA
Organism: Chelonia mydas; assembly: GCF_015237465.2. NCBI lineage: Eukaryota > Metazoa > Chordata > Testudines > Cheloniidae > Chelonia > Chelonia mydas. The sequence continues at coordinate 124,951,415 of NC_057852.1, read as the reverse complement.
ACTCTAATTGGATCTGACAGCGCTAAGTGTTTGGCTGGACAGACAGATCATAGCCAGGACAGAGAGCAGGTTTGTTCCTCTGTGTGTGTCACCTTGTAACTATAAGGAACAGGGCTGACCTTATGATTGGCGGGGCCTTAAGTCCCCCAGCCTTGCTCCATACTCAAAGCCAGTGACTGTAAACAACTGTTCCACACTGTAGTCATGGGCCCATTACAGCGGCCAGCATCTCTCTCCCCCCACAGTACATTCAGTTGACTTTTTGGGACAGGGATGCCCTCTTTCCACGTCCTCTACTCTCGGTAACCACTTATGCGACCCACCTCTAACTGCACCCACCCTCTCTCTCTTCTAGGGTGACCAGTCAGCAAGTGTGAAAAATCAGGACAGGGGGTGGGGGGTAGTAGAAGCCTATATAAGAAAAAGGCCCAAAAATCGGGACTGTCCCTATAAAATCGGGACATCTGGTCACCCTACTCTCTTCACTCAGAACAGCAACATTCTGAACCAAACTCATTTACTCATGTTTAAGTTACAGCAATAGGAAGCAAAAGTCACTGTGACACAGGTGGATAAGTAGGAGAGAAGTGACACTCTCTCTCTCCTTCCTCTCCCTTCCCTTTACCTATCTGTCCATTCTCTGATAATAGATGTAGAGCTGTATTATCCACGTCGAATCTTGCCCCAATTAGCACCCCACTGCAAGTTCATAGACTTCATTCTAGCCCATTTAAGTCAAAGTCAGGGCAGCAAATAGCCCTTATATCCGCAGCAAACAGAATGCAGCATGTGTTTAGAGTTGTTGGGTCAGAAGGCTAAAATAAAGCACCCCACTCAACCCTTGAGTTTATAGTCTGAGTGATACTAAGAATAGGTCTGTGAACAACTGACTGGACTTAATTGCCTTGAGAAATAGCAACAACTCCCCTTACACCATTACCATATCCAGATGGCCCTTGCAACTTCTCTGCATCAGCAGAAAAGTATCTACCACCTAAAGTGATTAAATGCTCCTCATAAATGTCAAATCCTTTCCTGTGCAAGCCTTCAAATTCCTGCATGAACTAGAGTTTAAAATCAGCCCCCACCCATGTTTTTGTATTCAGTGTGTCCCACATGAAGCCCCTTCCTGACGTACTAAGATTTCATTTGCTGCTTGTGTTATTTGCTAATTGATTCCTGGCACATCTAGTGGTTCCTCTGCTCTATTCGCAGTAACTATTCTGACGAAGATGTCCTTTGGTCTCTGCATGCATGGAAAATTCACCTTACGTTCAGAGTCTATTGAAAATTGCATGCGGAAATCCTTATCTGAGCTAATCTTAGGTTCGCATTTTCCAGCTTGGTAATAGCTGGTTAGGAAAATATTTCTATTCTCCATTGGACTATTCATGTATATGTACAAAAATATAATTCTTTTATAGGTACAACTGTATTCAGTAAATCATTTTGGGGTGAGATCTATGGCCCCAATCTTGAAAACATTCATGTGACCGGTCCCTCACACTTCAGTGTGACTACTCATAGGACTAAAAATAAGCACACATGTACGTACTTACAGGATCAGGGCCTTTCCATTCAAACTATATTAAATCTTTTCAGCCGGTTATTGAGGCAATGGTAAATTAAGAAACAATAAGAAGTCAATCTATTTTCTAAACCTAGTGGGCCAAATTCTGTCTTAACACTCAGTTTATGTAACTGCCCCTGAAGTCAACAAAGTTGATCCGGTTGTAAATAGGGGAGAATTTTATTCATTATTTATTTTTTGGTATACATTGTGCATAGCCTCAGGCGCTAGGCACATGCACAGTTTAATCACTGAACACTTATCTCCCAAAATAATTCACACTGGCTCCATGTCTACACCAGATTACTCCCTGAACTACAAAAACTGATTCTGCCACTCAGCTCACTCACACCCAATTCAACCCTCCACTCAGAAAAAAAACTGGGTAAATACGTAGGGTTTGTAACGTGCCACGAAGATCAATACACTTGGGCTGTGTCAGACCAATGGCAGAGTAAGTTCCAGTCACAGGCCAGTCCCTGAGGACACCCCCCCCCACCCCCCACAGTGCCTGATGTACAAATTTGGGACAGTCAGCTCAAACATCTTAGCAGATTTCAGCTACTGGGGTAGAACATATGGAGAAAGGCAGGTCTTTAAATTTGAAAAAGATTGGATCAAACCGCACCGTTTGAAAGGCACCGAGAAGTGAATTGGAAGCCAGCACTGTCTGTGGAATGTGGACATAATACGCTCCATGCAAGGAAGGGATGGGCTGCCACATTCCGCACCGGGTGGAGTTTGAGCAGCCTTTGGCTATAGCCCTAGCAAGTAGGACATATTGTAATAATTCCCTCTGCAGGTAACAGATAACAAGGAAAGAAGGGTCACAATGTCCTCGCCAGGCAGAGGTGAAAGTGAGCACTCAACCAGTGGTGCTCTGTAAAGATCCAGAAGAAGCCAGGAAGCCAACACAGTGCCCGAGTTGTGAACTCAAGTAACAAAAAGGCAGGCATAACCCCTCAGGGTTATGGAGGGGTATCACTTCTGCCGTTTCCTGCAGGGGTTTCCCATAGCAAGCCAAAGCAGTTCATTCAGTTTAAAAAGTACACACATTTCAGAGCTATCCCCAGTTTTTAAAATAGGGAACAGCACTCGAATCAGTCACCTCCCCAGAACCAGAACTCATTTTTAAGGGCATTCGCAGCATATATGTGTGTGTGGAGACACGCCACTGTCAGATGGACAGTTGTGGCCCTACCTTATGTATGGGGCAGCTAAAAGCATGAAGAGTATTGAAATACGTCTTTTATAATCGGCAACTTTGTATGTAGTTCTCTCTCTCTCTCTCAGTTTCTATCTGCCTATCTACATAAATAATCAGAAATTTGAAGTGTGTGTCTGACAGACCCCTCAGGCTATAATTTTACATCCAGCCGTTATTCTCATAAGAGTCTCAGTAAATCCAAGGTTAGAGACAGTGAAGGCTGGAATAGACCCAGTGAAGAATGTGCCCATATGGTATACTACTAAGTGATACATAAATGTATTGATTAGACAAGTTGTCTACAGGATATCTTTATTCTGGATAGAAATATAAAGGCAGACAAGGAAACAAAAGAAGAAATGATGTAAAATCAACATGCAGATAACAGAGGCCCTGAATTGGATATTCATTTCCATCTAAGTATATTATTGTCCAAAGCATCACATTGATCACTCGAGAAAACTGGTTAATTCAGTTTAAAACTGTAGCTTGAATGCACTTCCTAAATAAACCTTGAACAAGATAATCATATGTTATCGCTATGACAACCAGAATAGAACATTTACAAACCCAAACAATACTATTCTTCCTACTAGAATATTAACACTAGCAAAAACCTGTTCTGATTTCTGGCGTTTTCAATGTAAATTGGAGAAGAAACAATATGACCAAATGTTATAACTCATTAGGAAGCAAACCGGCACAAGCTTCTGCAATTTTTCTTTAACTGACTTACACAATTGTAGAGTGGGATTGGGTATTGTGGTCTACACCTGTACAAGAGACAGAAACTTCAACGTTCTCATATTGTCTCTGCCACTCCCTCATTGCATGATCCTGGGCAAATCGCTTAATTTTACTGCACCTCAGTTTCCCCATCTATTAGGATAATACTTATCTTAATTAATTCATTAAAGTTTTTAAAGTGCTCTGGAGAAGAAAGTACTCTGAGGTTCAACATATTTTTGTTAGCAATGCAGTATGCTGACCCAATATTCAGCAGTCTAAGTACAACATCTAGCTAGGCATTTAAACTGCATTCATCACTGTGGATCTGAGCCCTAAAGGGATTCGCTGTGAAACACAAGCCGTCAACTGATTCCGAGTTCTCGAAGTGGACTCCTTTAACAGATATACTAAATGGCAGCACATTACTATTAACCTGCAAGCCTTACTTTAGCTTTCTGTAAGGTCTGACATTACTTTTAAAGTTCTTTTACTGACTTCTAAGACCGTCAGCAGGCTTTCCATGTCATCCTCACCTAATCTAACTCCATTTTATACCCTCACCTGTTCATTACACTGGCTGGCCAGTTCATTTGTCCTGTTTATGAGTTTACAACAACAGAAGCTAGAGCTTTCTCTAAAGATGCCAACTGCAGAATACACTTTCTGTTATTACCAATATGTGATAGTTTCAGTATTACAGGAGGAGCTGATAGCAACCTCTATATTAAGGATTCTTGCTACCTTTTCTTTAAGAAGCTCTCACACCTCCACTGTTTGCATCAGACCTTTGATATTCAGCAGAGAGAACATCCGCAAGCTAGGAAAGTTCCTGTTCTTTGTCCCTTGAAATTCTAGTCAGCTTCTGATGGGTGTAAACTGTTAAACATCACCATTTTCCTTCCCTTGTTTGTATTCCTCAGGAAAATTTTGGCAGCATGCCCCAATAATAACAGGACACACAAACATGCCAAAGCGCCAGGCACACACCATCACCCCAACAGCAGCAACCTGTGGCAACTCTGAACTGGGAACAACTGGGAGTTGCCAGGACAGCTGTGGTGAGGGGAGAGGGAGAGCCAGTTTCTAGTAAAATAAAATAAAATATAAGTGCAAAAAGTTGCACTGCTATCCTATTTCTCCTTCCCAGAAATAGGCAGAGCAGTCACACAAATATAAAATATTTCAGGGAATCCCCCTCCTTCCCATTGTTCCCTCCCCTTTGGGCTGTCTGGGTAAGATATCAAGGATGTTTAGAGTGACCATATGTCCCGTTTTGGACAGGACAGTCCCTTTTTTAAGCCCTGGCCATCCCGATCTTTTTGGCAAAACTGGGCATTGGTGCCTTTTGCTTTTGTCAGCTGACCATCAGTTGGCAAGAGCAAAGTGGACAAAAGCTGTTTTGCCAAAAAAGTGGGGTGTAACCCCTGGTAGGGTGCAGAGGAACATGTGGGGGAGGGACGGGGGGGAAGCAGAAATGCAAGCCCTGCGCAGGAGGGAGGGCTCGGGAGAGTGGCTTGGGCCAGCCTCATGCGGGCAGGCAGCAAGGAGTCTTGGGCCAGCCCCACATGTGGGGGGGAGGGCTTGGGCTGGTCTCAAGCAGGCAGAGGGGGACCTCAGGCCAGCCTGAAGCAGGCGAGTGGCAAGGGGGACTCGAGCCAGCCCTGTGCACGGGGGGAAAGGGGGGAAAGGGGAGCCTCGGGCCAGCCCCATGGAGGCAGGAGGCAGAAAGGGCTGGGGTGGCTCCTGGGGGGGGGGGGGGGCTTTGAGCAGTGTCCCATGTTCGCATTGGGAAAATATGGTCACCCTAGCCAATTGCTGAATATACACGTTCATTTGTTTATGAGCAGACTAGGCATTTCTTCCTAGAAGCAAAGACATCCTCTCTGTAGGATTATAGCCACACGTCTGAATTCATTAGCATCACAGACAAAATTCTGGAGTAAACTGTCAGCCTGGTGCCCAGGGATTTATTTGCACAACTCCCATTGATGCAAATAGGGTAAACCTCCCTGCATTTTCAATGGGCCTAGATTTTCATTCATGGAGTTTTGGGCTTTAAGCTCTACCACTCCCAGGCAGCAAGCTTCTCAGGGTCAGGTTTAGTCAGTTCTTAACTGGGAGATATCCAAGGAAAACCCCAGGGTATTGCAGAATATGATGTTAGAGATTCAGTAAGGATCTTCCTTCTTAGTCGTTACAGAACCAATGCCCCAGCATGACACGAAGGGGCACGGTAGAGGAAGTGGGACACCAAACTGAGTTTTCAACTGCTTATGGTGCTTATTAAGGATCCTAACTGCACTTTTCACAAAGCAAGGCTGTTAACCTTAGTGTCCTGGCCATCTTTGAATTTGTTTGATTACCGAAGTTGTGTAAAGCGATAAGCATCCTGCAGTTTTTCTCTTAGTCCGGAAACATACTGCAACTGTGTCTCATAGCTTTCTCCAACCTCTGATACCCCAAAGCACAGGTCTATGGGTAATCTTGGGTCTCGCCCCAAAAATGTAACCCTTCTGCCAGGTGGAGCCGGCAGCAACCAGGGCCAAGTTCAATATCTGGGTGTTCCTTTTCAACAATACGACACAGAACCAGTTCGAGCCCCCACCCAGTAGCCTGGGAAAATTACACACCACCTCTGGTTTCAGAGTAGCAACCGTGTTAGTCTGTATTTGCAAAAAGAAAAGGAGTCCTTGTGGCACCTTAGAGACTAACCAATTTATTGCATAAGCTTTCGTGAGCTACAGTTCACTTCATCAGATGCATTCAGTGGAAAATACAGTAGGTGCCTCTGAGAGGCAATACTTCCCCACTCGCATGCACAGAGTCTGAGCGTAGAAAAGAAACCTTTAATAAAAGGAGAGAAGTAACTTGGCGTTAATTTGGAAAACACAATTGACTCAATTGTGTGTCCTAGGCCCTACACTGCTAACAATTAATGCATATTCTCCTTAAGTGGAGGCAGTGTGGTCATACAAGTAGAATATAGACTGTCACGAGACCTAGAGTCTATGCCCAACTCTGCTGCTAACTTGCTTTGTGACCTTGGGCCAGTCACTTTACCTCTCTGTGACTCTCTCTCCTCCCATCCTTTGTCTTTGTCTATTTAGATTGTAAGCTTTTTGGGGCACGGACTGTCTCTCACTGTGTGTTTATACAGCTCCTAGAACAACAGGGTGCCAGTCCCTGCTGGGGCCTCTAGATGCTATTGTAGTAATAATATTTCATGTAGTAGGAGCCCGGACTTTCAGAGAAAGGGGATATGACTTCATTCCCTGGAGTTGTTGTGAAATTCCTTATGTGGCCACATATTACTTACATGTGAGAAATGGTTTGCTGTTATTGGGCACTGTGACAGCTCAAAGTAGGCTGGCGCAACTGATACCTCGGTGGTGCTATACCTACGGGTGCTGGGGGTGCTGCTGTATGAAGCAGTAATAACAAACCCAAATACATGGTTTTCATCATCGGCACTCCCACCATTAAAATAGTTCCAGCACCCCTGCCCGCACTGCCATTTCCCATGTGTTTGCAGGTACCAGCATTTCTCCTAGGTGATTCAGTTCATTTTTGGTTTATATATTCTCTTTTACACACACTTGTACTCAAGAGCAGAGATGGGTCAAAAACGAACACAGCACGTATTGGTGCCCCTCTCTGAACTCCAGAGTGCCTGCTGCTCTGGGCATTAACATTCAGATAGTTTGCTTATCCAATCTATTTTTGAACAGCTTGACACTCCAGTCTGAACACCAAGATCCTTAGAACCCTTACTCCAGGAGGAGCATCCTAGCCATTGTCCATCACTAATAAGCAGATGGCAGGCTTCATCCCACAAGGGCTCGTTACTATCGTGACATGAAAGCATGGCAGTCATTAGGACACCTGCGTGGAGACTGGATATTTGGAAGACACCTGTGAGCACCTATCAGAATCAGATATTTCCATTCCCAACTCATCACTTCTCGAGGAAGGTCATTACACATTATACTTCAAGCTCAGGTATTTGCTATTGCAGAAAATACCCAGGAAGTTAAACGCTTTGATCTCAAAATACTTGTAAGTGAGGTGTTATGAAAGGATGAAGGAAATGTTTAAAATGGATCTAGGGAAACAGCTGTTTGGCTTCTTCCCTCAGCTATCATTAAATCAGTCACTAGCCTAACTTAGCAGTTAGTACAGGTGATGTTCCAGAAGGCTAATCCTGTTTTTGCATTATTTTTCCTATATAAATTTATTTCGCTTGCACAGCTTTTAGACATTGGTACAAACTTTATATCCTTTACCACTGCATCATGGCCCTCTGTGCAGTATAAGGGGTTCTGCATATCAGTTAACAAGGAATCAGACAGGCTGCTGCCATCCTGGAGAGTTTGTGTCATTAGCTGATTAGAAACTTGAATTTGGGGGACATTTATTCCTGCCCTTTTACAAAAAATTAAAAACCTTTTCTTCATTCATCAGTACTTGATGGAACATTAGCCATGGTTAAAATATAAATTTCTTTTCAAGGACTTTTTTCAATTGTTCAATTTTTATTTTAGTTGTCTTCATACCATTTTCTGATTGTAATACCCGAGCTGTCGTCAGCCAAATCCATTCAGCATACGCTGCTGAATGTTGCAAAACGTTACACGCCCAAGCTACTAACCCAATAGCCTGGAGCCAGCTTTCACCTTACATAACAGGGGGAGTAGCCATACCAAAATGGCTCGTTATGGCTAATTGATGACAGTTAAAGCAGGATTAGACCAGCTCTGGTTTAAGGAATAATTCAGAATTGGGGCTTGAACAACAATCCAAAATGCAGCTTTTGGAATAATAAAACAACCTAATTTAGGATCTGAAGTCACTGAGACATTCCTTTGTCTTTACATTATGAGCCCCAACATTCATTTGTTCCAGCAAACCCCTACTGCAAGATACCTAATTAGCCAGCCCTCTCTCTCCTAGCTATTACTTCCTACCAAGTAGCAGAAGCAGATGCTTTAAGGGCCTGTTCACAGGCACAAATGACTGCTTGGAGCCCTGTGCACAATAAACTGGAGCTATCCTGATTTCTATCTTATATTGTCATTATCGCGATCATAACTGATCAGCTCACAATCACGAGTGAATTTTACTTTCACAACACCTGTGAGATATGAACGTACCTGCTGCAATATAATTAAGCATACCAACCTCAACATCTGGTTTTACATAACATTCTTGCAAATGAAAGTCAGATGTGAGTCAGTGCCATGTACTTCTGATCATAAAAATGCTTTTGTCATGAGGGCTGAGAATAGAAAGTCTACACACATGAAAAGTAACTTAGCTGTTTAATAACCCTGTGACTCCAAGAGAAGGCAAAACATTTATGCTGCCATGGATCTAATTTGAGGATATTTAGCTTTTGCTACACATTTTGCAGACAAATTGACATTTTACCCAGCACAAACGAGTTGCTAACCTTCAATGTAGGACCTTTGTATTGTACAGTCTACTGATGAATCAAAAGTTTTGCTAAAAGGTAGTCGCCGTCTACCTTCATAGCTTGGCTTATATATGTACATAATATTGTGGAAATAGCGCTCTATAATACTTTTGTCAATCTTGTATTCCTACACTAAGCTGCTTGCTATAAAGGTACAGGATAACCTGAGTCATGTAAGTTACATTTCCTATAAAATATTGTGCATAGCATATTAATTAGTTTGTCATTACTTGCACACTATAGCATATAAACCAGATGGGTTAAACCCTCCAAACTGACCCCTTGATCCCTCTAATTTAGGGGTCAGATTTGGGAATCTGGAGCAATTTCTGTTGTGTTAGGATTGCTGCAGAATCTAAACAGCAGGGAGCTAATTTTCATTACAGATTTGTGGGAAGGAAATACTGCAAGGACACTGTGCTCATTACGTGTCCTGCCTACCCAACACAAGGGTAGCAGACTGTGCCACATTATCTTTTTTATCTGTACCATGCACAAAATCCACTATTTCAATCATTGCACATTAGGCAACAGATCTGATTATCTTGTCCAGAATATTTGGTGACATTACATTTGATAGAAGTAAAATTAATTTGAGCCACCATGTAAGTACAGGTTTCCGAGTAGCAGCCGTGTTAGTCTGTATTTGCAAAAAGAAAAGGAGTACTTGTGGCACCTTAGAGACGAACAAATTTATTTGAGCATAAGCTTTCGTGAGCTACAGCTCACTTTGTGCATGGTACAGATAAAAATCCTTAATAAAGTACACACATGCCTCACATATCATTAGTTAACTCGAATTATCGATCTGTCACACTGTCTCAGTACTTTGTCACACTGTCTCAGTACTTTGGTTTCCAGTTTGTATGTTCCACACAGACAATTTCATGGAACTGGGAAAAGTATTGGATATTTATATGAATATCAAGCACATCCAAAGTTATAATAGGGAGGATGAAAAAGAAAACTAGAATTTTGCATGGGATATAAATCCTCAAGATGCAAGGCATAATCCAACCTCTAGCCAGGGGGTATTAGGAAGACGCTTTCCTTGCAAACATGTTGTTTCTTAACTGCCTACTGCAGGGTTACTTACACCTTCTTCTGGCACATCTGTGCCGGCCACTGTCAGAGATAGAATTCTGGACTAGATGGACTTGGGTCTGGTCCAGCCTGGCAACTCCTATGTTCCTACAAGTGTTTCTGTTTAGAGAACAATTTCCCTTTCCTTCTCCCTACCCCCCAAGAAAAAAAATGGAGGGAATCAGAATAAACTTCTTTCAGGGCATGGCTGCCTTGTCGTGCCCCTTCTGGTCAAATGTGGTGTGGCTGGCACTTCCTGCTTCAGTTTCCCTCCCACAGACACTAGTCTGTGGAGAAGAAGGGGCTTAAGCCCTCTGGCCAACTCACAAACAACCCTAACCCCTTCCAGAGTAGCGAAAGTCCAAACTAAAAAGTCCCAAACAAACTAAAGGTGCTTCTGCACTTGGGGGCTTCTCTTCAGACCGCTCTCTGGGACCTGCTTCCTGCACCTGTCTGGGCTACTTTTGAGATACTTTCTCGATTCTAAGCTAGAGTGCTTGCTAGGGTTGCCACTTTTGAAATGTTAAAAAATAAAAAAAAAGGCCCATCCCCCCACCACAAGGCAAACCTGCAGCAACCACAACCCCTAACCGCAAGGCAACTCTGCCACTCCCCACTCCAACAGCCACTTCTAGTACCTAGAGAGATAACATATACAGCTAACACTGATAACATCGCAGGTCTCCTCACTCTCATGCAGGCGTGAAAGTAAGTTAGAGGACTTACCTGTATGCCGGAGTCCTGAGCAGGGGGCGTGGCCTCAACCGGAAGAGGCAGGGCCTTAAATCCCCCGGCCCTTTAAATCTTGATTTAAAGGGCCAGGGCTCCAGCTGCAGTAGTGGTGGCTGGGAGCCCGGGGCCCTTTAAATCACCCCCGAGCTACCAGCTGCAGAGGCGGCTGGGAGCCCTGGGACTCGGGGGCAATTTTAAGGGCTCAGGGCTCCAGCTGCCGCTACCGCAGCGGAGCCCCGGGCCCTTTAAATCACTGAGGAGCCCTGGGGGCTCCCGGCTGCCACCGCTACCCCGGGGCTCTGGGCTCTGGCAGAGATTTAAAGGGCCTTGGGCTCTGCTGTGGTAGCAGCTGCCGGAGCCCCGAGCCCTTTAAATCCCTGCCTGAGCCCTGCTGCCCAAGCCCTGGGGTAGCGCCGGCAGGGCTCCAGCGGGCATTTCAAGGGCCCCGGGGCTCCAGCCACCGCTACCACCCCAGCCCTTTAAATTGCCGTTGGAGCGCCACTGCCGCTACCCCAGGGCTTCGGCAGCAGGGCTCTGGCGGGGATGTAAAGGCCCGGGGCGGTAGCGGCGGCTGGAGTTCTAGAGCCCTTTAAATCCCTGCCAGAGCCCCGCCGCGCTATCCCAGGGCTCGGGCAGCAGGGCTCAGGTGGGGATTCAAAGGGCTTGGGGCTCCAGCCGCCGCTACTGCCCTGGCCCTTTAAATCCCCTCCAGAGCCCTGCCACTGCTCCCACCCCAACCCCAGGGCTTCGGCAGCAGGACTCAGGTGGGGATTTAAAGGGCCCCGAGGCAGTAGCGGCGGCTGGTGCTCCGGGGCCCTTTAAATCCCTGCCAGAGCCCTGCCACTGCCACTACCCCAGGGCTCGGGCAGCAGGGCTCAGGCCGGGATTTAAAGGGTCCCGGGGCAGTAGCAGCGGCTGGAGCTCCGGGGCCCTTTAAATCCCCGCCAGAGCCCAGCCACTGCCGCTACCCCAGGGCTTGGGCAGCAGGGCTCAGGCCGGGATTTAAAGGGTCCCGGGGCAGTAGCAGCGGCTGGAGCTCCAGGGCCCTTTAAATCCCCGCCGCAGCTACCCCAGGGCTTTAAATTGCCCTCTCTGAAAGCCGGTCCTGGTACGGCGCACCGGCTCTTACCGGTACACCGTACCGGGGCGTACCGGCTTACTTTCACCTCTGCTGTCATGTGACTCAAACCCTCTCTCACACATACGGTGCATTTGCATGTTGGTGGACAGACAGTTGCTGTATTTTCAACAGTTTTGATCTGTTATTGCTTCAACTGTGGAACTGGAACCACTGCAGCATCTTTAGCTGGACCCAGAAATTTTAACATTAGCTATCCCAGTGTATTGTGATAATAATGCTAATCTTTAGACCCATGTAAAAAAAACCTGCAGATTAAATTATTTTTCTGGCAACTGGCAAATCCATAAAAAAAAACAGGCCAGGCAAGTCAAATACCGGTCAGATGGTAACCATAGTGTTAGCCCCAGATTGGTTCCCCTGCCATAGTCTTTCCCCTGTAGACCCTGGCTAAGGCCCTCCACAGGAAAGAGGGAAGGAGCAAGCCAGCTCCCTGTAGCTCCAACTCTCAACTTATCTCACTCTCAGTCCTTTTATAAGGCCCTGGTGTCCATTAAGCTATCACCTGACCCTCCTTAGTCCTGCCCCATCAGGTCTGGAAAGCATTTAATTAACGGTGGCACAAGTGTGACTGGCCCCCTTTCCCCTTAAAGGAGCGAGTCACCCTGTGACAATGCTCCTCGTACAAGAGCAAAGCAATATGCAAAAGGCCTCTGGGCTTTAACCAGCCTTCAGGAGCAGATGGTGTAAACTACGATCATGATACCATTCCCCAAACTCAAAGGCATTACCTCCTGTAATGAGAGGCATTTCAGACCTCATCTTAATATCTAGGCTCTGAATCCCCACCCAAATTTCCCAGGGGTGTCGTCACTGAGTAGCAGGAGCTGAGTCATTGCCTCGTCTATGGAAACCTCCACACCCACTTACTTGTTTATCTCCCCCGAAAACAGGACTTGTGTGAGTAAACAGTCCAACAGGGATACAAATACAAAATTCAGTCCAAAAGCTGAAGTCTGCTCCTCCTTAGTACATGGGCACAGGCACTGGCCATATGACAGGGTTGTCAATCCTCCAGGATTGCCCTGGAGTCTCCAGGAATTAAAGATTATTCTTTAATTAAATATTATGTAATGTGAAGAAACCTCCAGGAATACATCCAACCAAAATTGGCAACCCTAATTGCACTTGCCACTTCCCACTGTCTCCCTTAGTAGTCAGGAGCCTGATCAGAGGCACCTTCAAAGCATAGTGCAAGACCCAACTCTTTACACAGGCTTTGCCCCATTAATAAGACTATACGAACCATCTAGGTAGCCTCAACTCAGGAAACAGCCCAGAATAAGGAATGTAGAAATTGCCTTAACAAAATCAGACCAGTGCTTCATCTAGTCTCTACAATGGCCAGTACCAGTTGCTTTAGAGGAAGGTACAAGCACCCCCCGATGAGAAGTTATAGAATAGCCCGCCCATAGGGGAACATTCTCCCTAATCCCATCAATAAGAGGTTGGTTTATGCCCTGAAGCAATAGGATTTTATCCCTGCCAAATTATTTGTTTAATAATCCTGTCCAATGTAATTGTGGACGTTCCATATAAATGTCTAATCCTTAACTTAATCCTACTAAGCCTTTAGCCTCAGTGATATCTTGTAGCAACGAGTTCCACAGGGTCATGATGATGCAGTGAGTAAAAATTTCCTTTCATCTGTTTTAATTATGCTTCCGTTCAATTTCACCAAATACCCCCTTGCCCATTGTTTATGAGAAATGGAGAAGGAGCAGCGCTGCAAGTAAGAAGAACCTGGCAGTGGAACAGACTGACAAGCTTAGCAGCTGAAGCACCCTCAAAGCAGACAGACAGTAGGCTAGAAGAAGCATTAAAGGCAGGGCCGGATTAACTCATAGGCTAATAAGGGTATAGCCTTAGGCCCTCCTATTTTTAGGCCCTACTGTAGGCCCTCCATTTCATATTGAAGTAACAGCTGAGTGACAGTAGCGAGGTCATCGGAAAAATTTTTTGCCTCATTGGATATTGCTTTGTACAAATTAATCCATCTAGATTGTGAATTCAATTTATGATGGTTGTGATTTTGTCTTTGTGGGCTAAGTAAGTGTTTGTGGGCCCAAGCAATACTGAACTTTGTACACAGTAAGCCTACACTGGACAATAGAAACCATGTCGAAGAAAGGAAGATGGCAGAAATTGAAGGAGGCCAAAGAAAGACGGCAAAGACAAGATGTAGTGCTGAAAGGTGCTCCTTCTCTCCTAGTTTTTTTTTTCTCCTACTAAGCCTGGGGGCGAGGAAGTCCAGGTGAATACCAGCCCAGGTGAACCTGCTGCGTCTGCACCTGATCAAAAGGAGCAGCCTCCTGTGACTTCTCTAACTGCAGTCTCACCCCACTCCTCTGGAGACTTTCCCAGTGGTAGTAATTCAGAAATATCCTTCTCCAGTGATCCAGGCAAGCGGGGCATGACTTCTCAAGATCTCATTGCACACTGGACTGAGAAGGACCCACAGAAATGCCAGAATCTAGATGCCGACTTTTCATTGACAAAGCGAGAGTGCACCAATCAGAATCGTTATCTGACCAAATCAATGTTTGAATATGTGAAGCCTAACAAACAGATTGGCAAGCGAGAATGGCTCATCTATTCACCTTCTAAGAAGAAAGTGCACTGGTTTTATTGCTGCCTGTTTTCTGATACCAAAAGGTGGGGAATGTTCTGCGAAGGCTTAAATAATTGGAATACTGCATATGTTACCAATCATGCAATGAGTGAGCAGAATACATTGTCAGTTAGCAGCTACCATGCCCAAAAGAAAGTTAGCAACAGAACTGATACGCAAATGGAAAACCAGTTTTTGGAAGCTCGTGCTTATTGGAAAAACGTTCTCAGATGTGTCGTTGAAACCATAGTTTCTCTTGCTAAGCATGGTCTGCCATTCCATGTCTCAGGTGAGACTGTTGGATTGAAACACAATGGCAATTACCTTGGCGTTCTAGAGCTAATCGCTAAGTTCAACCCTTTCTTAGCTCAGCACATCAATGAACACACAAATCATGGAAAAGGCCATACAACATATCTATCAAAGACTATTTGTGATTAATTCATTGCACAGCTGGCAAAGAAGACACTATCAGCCATTGTAGATGAGATCAAAGATGTGGAGTATTTTTCAGTGTCCGTTGATTCAGCACCGGATGTGTCATATGTAGATTAGCTGACTGTCATCTTGTGTTAACTGGTACCCAGAGGACCAGTTGAGCATTTCATGACCTTCATAAACATCACCAAAAACAAAGGGAAGAAACATGCCTTGTACCTACTTGATTTCCTCACCGAAAATGGGATTGACATCAGACTTTGTCATGGCCAAAGCTATGATTATGCAAGTAATATGAATGGCAAATATTCAGGGACACAGACAAAGATAAAAGAGCACAATGCTTTATTTGATTACATAGCATGTGCTGCACACTCACTCAACCACAGCCTGCTGTGGATTGTTGTGTTGAAACAGTTTCTTTTTTTGGATTTGTCCAAGAATTGTACAATTTTTTCTCTGCATCAATCAGTTGTTGGATGATTCTTAGAGATTCACTACCAAAGAGATGTCCAGTGCCCATACCACTATCAGGGACGTGGTGGAGTGCCAACACTGAAGGTGTGAATGCAGTTGTTCTGGGATACCCCAACATCCTTGAAGTGCTAGAGAGCATCAAGGATGATGAATCTCAAAAATTAGCAACAAGAAAAGATGCGAAGATCCTGAGTGATGCAATGCGCACTTTGGAAACTGGTATTTTGTATGAAGTCTGAAATGATATACTTCAGCCATTCAGCAGGTGCAGTCTAAGCTTGCAAAGTGCTCAAATTGACCTTTCCACCGGTCTATACCTAATGAGGAGTCTTGGGACTGTTCTTCAATGAATATGGGATAGTTTTGATGAGTATGAAATTCAGGGGGTTGCAAGGACAGCTAACCATGAGTATAAGTCAGCCAAATGCTGCAAAAGACAGAAGACATGCAACAATGCAACTGCCCACACATTCAGTAACAAGGAGGCCTTCAGCATTAATATCTTCATCACAATCATCAGCAAACTGAAGAGTTCATTAGAACATCGGATCGGGACTTATGAAAATATTGACAGACCCTTTCGTGTACTAACAAATTTTTTGCCCAACATTTCAAATTCTGAAGTCAGCAAAGGTATCAGATGTCTGTTTCAGAAGTACCCAGATGATCTCCCAGTAGATTTTACTAAAGAATTTCTTCAGTTTGTTGAATTCACATCACTCTCAGATGCAAAGAGAAAAGATGACAAAAGCAAATCTATTTGGATGTACCGAGTTATCACTGAATCCAATGTGATAGAATGTTTCCCGAATGTTGAAACTGCATTATGGCTGTATTATGATCACTAACTGTAGTGGAGAAGGTTCCTTCTCTCTTCTAATAAGGATCAGAAATGTCCTCTGATCCACCATGACTCAGAGCATCTCAGTGCTTTGTTCCTCTTGAGCACTGAGAATGAAATTGTCAGGTCTTTGAATTACGATGACATCATTCATGACTTTACCACAGCTAAAGCTCGGGGGCAGGAAATTGTTTGAAGAATTGAGTTTAGTGAGAATAGAATACATGTGTTAATTTTATATAAATAAATAATATGTAAATATGTATGTAGATAAATATTTGACGACTTCATAATTTTTTGCAATATGTAATTCATACTTAGGCCCTTCCCTCCCATTAGCCTAGGCCCCTCATAACTGTAATCCGGCCCTGATTAAAAGGAATAGAATAATAAGTCATCCTGCAGTATGCTGGGGTTTCGGCTGGGTGATCTAAATAATTGTTTTGACCCTACTATCTATGGACTAAATCCTGAATGGGCAGAACAAATGCAACTCGTGATGGAAGGCTCTCACAGCACCTCTCAAGATCTGGATTGGTAAATCCTGTCCCTCCCCACAAAGAGAACGACAAAATTCCCATTGACTTTGGTTAAGGCAGGATTTCACTTCTGACCAACATGTATGAAAATTCAGAGACTGAGATTCTGGAAAACAACTCTGCCTTGAAAAACATACGAGCCCTCTGATGTTCAGTTTGAGTATTCTTTTTGGTCAGTTTAACCAAGAAGAAATTTACTTTCAGTGATCACCAGTAAAAACCAACTGAGCGTTCATTTCTCACAGTTCTGCAAGAGTTACCCTCGTTAGGCTGTGAGTACTGTGTTTCCTCATTCAAATCTATCTGCCTTCCAAGCACTGACATATTTACTTATGGACCAAGACGGAGGGTAATATTAGACAAGGAGTAAAGGGATACATGGAAGATGTATTGCTTCTGGTTTTGATTTGATCTCACTCCATTGTGTGTTTTCTTATGGCCCACTGGATGGCTCTCTAATCGCTGGGAACAAAATAGAGAGGGTGGGGCAATTACTTTCTTTCCTGCCACTAACTAAACCAACACATTTAATAGAGTTTAGTCCGAGCCATGATATTTAGATCTGGATCTAAACTTCCCCAAAGTCTGAATGTGTTTGGATCTTGGGTTTTCAGGTGCAGCCCTTTGCTACTTTTAGAGTTGGCTGAGGGCAACAAAAGGTTGCAACATCATGGATTTTTATAACCAAAATGGCTGGAGCTGTAAAAAAAAAAAAAAAATCTATGGGAAATGATATTGTGTCATTACAAAAAAAATTGTTTTTCCATCCCTTTCTGTTCAACAGATACAATTGTTCAAAATAATAATGAGCTATAAGATTGCATGACAGTACGAGCTTCCTCTTTATTCACAGACAAAATGTTCTTTTTCCAGCAGGAAGAAAACAGTTGTGCCCCAAGTGAGATATCACTGCCCCCCACAGGAGGATGTATTCTACTCTGGTGCCATGGAAAGACCTGACAGTGATTTAAATACATACAGAACACTTGCAGGGTGTTTTTGGCTGGTTTGGGTTTTGTCTTTTTTAAAGGAAAAGCAATAATTAGTGACATGAAAGGCAAGTGAGGGCGTGAAATAGAAAATCAAGGGCTGCTGTGGATCTTGAAAGTCACTCGTAGCCCACTGGTCAGTGTATGTTATACATCCTCCTCTGTGCCTGATCCTCAAAGGATGTGATTCTCTAATGGCACCAAGTTACCGAGGCTGGCTCTTTACCTCAGGCTGTAGCATCTCATGTTCAGGCCAGGGAGGGACTTTGTTTGATGCCTTGTGCTCAGGGCCGGCTCTAGGGTTTTTTGCCGCCCCAAGCAAAAAATTTGCTTCCCCAAGCTCCAAGAGCACAACTGCCCAAGCAGCAGTGTGGTGGGAGCAGCTCAGGCTAGCTGCCTGAATATGTGCCCAGGGTTAGGAAGGATTGTACTCACAGATGGCTAGTGTGCCAGCTCATGTAGATCTAACAGCGCGAGGAATCACATCTCCCAGCTGCCATGTAGACATGCCCTCAGAGGCCATGCAAGGACACCCAGGGCCGGACTTTGCCCTCACTTACACTGGTGTCTCTCCATTGACTTTAATGGAGTTACCCCTGCATAAATGAAAGAAGACTTAGAGTACAGCCTCTCTTCCCCCCTGATGTTAGAAAGCATGTTGTGGGACACACAGACCTGAGGAGGGTTCACAGTAAGATCTGCAAAGAACAACAGCTCCTGGAAGCATTTTATTCAAGTAGAGGTTTCACCTGGTGTGTTGCTAACGCATGGAGCTGAAAGATGCTGTATGGAGTCTCAGCTGCAGTAATGTGCTCCAGAAACACACAGCATGCACACCCTCACACAAGTCCAGATGCCTAACGGGGAAGTCCATTATTAATTATTGTTTGTATTCTTTACATATACAATGCCATAGGTGTGTATGACAGACAGATACAAAACATGGCCCCTGCCCTAAGTCACCTAGGGCCAGATTTTCAAAGGTATTTGGGCACCTTAAGATGCAGATAGATGCTAGTGGGTGAGTTAGGTGCCAAACTCCCATTAACTTTCAATGGGAGTTAGGCACCTAACCTAGGTACGTCTCCAAAGCCCATTTAAGTCTATGAGAGTCTTATCATGGACTTCAATGAGCTTTAGAGTCAAACTCTGCCCTGGTAAATCTATTGTGACTCCTCTTTTGACTTCAGTGGGCATCACTCCTATATACACCGAGACTGAATTTGGCTCACAGTTAATTTACAATGTAGGGAGACTTGTCTCCACAATTTGAGAGCAGATTTTCCCCTTTCCTCTGTGGAAGAAGGAGGTCACTCCATAGCACTTGAGAGCTCTCCCTCCTGTCACAATCTACTTTAAGCACTGATTCTTTCCCTCACGTTTGTTCTTTCTTTTAAAGAGATCCATTATTAGAGATCTTCTCCAACTCCTGATATGATTTTTAAGAGCAGGTTAGACAAACACCTTTCAGGGATGGTCTAGATAATACTTAGTCCTGCATGAGTGAAGAGGACTGGACTAGATGATCTCTCAAGGTCCCTTCCAGTTCTATGATTCTATGAGTCGTGTTATGCTCTGCCTACCAGACCCATAAAAACTCCCTTGTATAAATAATGTATATTAACAATTCTAACAATAATAACTTAATTACATTCATGTGTGTGTGTATTGTCTTTCAACGGAAGGAACTCAAAGCACTTTACAGACCCATCACTGAAATGCAGCAATTTGTGAAACACAACAGCTAACCGTGCAGAGCAACAATAGTCTAGGATACAAAGTGAAAGTTACCAAAGCCATTTGGCAGGGGAGATTTTAAGTGAGCTAAATTGTGAAAGGTGCTCTGAGTTCTTTAATGACCAAAAGTGCCATGGACTTTTATTTTTAATTTCATCTGAAAAAGTAACTCAACCAGTGAGGTGTCCCTTAGCACCATGCTGGAGGTCATGGCTACAGGGTGGGAAAGCACCTAGTGAAGCATCAATACCACTTGCTACAGCCAGTTGGGTTTTTCTGCTAGGTCTCCTGTCCAAGTGTGACCAAGCCTAGCCACCACACTTCCCTTAACTCATGAGATCTGACTGTGCCACATAACCCAAGCTGTATCTGTATCTCTTACAGTGCATGTTATCGAGAACGGTGGACATTTCACTGTCATATACGTTGTTTTGGGTTTTTGCCTTTTGCTTCAGTATTCCTGGCTCAAATTTTCAAAGCAGCCTTGAGGATTTAGACACAGTCACGCTCAAATTGGAAGATGTGTCTAAATCCTTCCATACCAGATGTACAGTGGTTAATTTGTAATGGCAAGAAGCCCACAATGGCAAGTTCCCGTGTCCTGTCCAAGAGACGATGGCAATATCTGATTGCAAACATGAACCTATGAACCTCAAATAACATTTGAGTCTCAGACTAAACTGTATGTTTGGTTTCATAATGATAATATCTTCCTCTGTGTTTTTTCCATTGCTCAATTAACTATTGTTTAGCCCAGCATGACTTTATTCATAAGTAAGTTCATTAATAGATCCAAGCTTTGGACTAATTTGAGACCATATGATACAATGGCATTAATCTTTCTGACGAAAATCATTAATATCATTTACCCTTTAAATGCTCCCATTACGTCCCCCAGGCTAGTATAAAACTTTGTAGCATGGTACTGAATGGATTCATCCAGCTAAAGCAACTACAATTCATGTCTGCATAATTTTGCTGTTATTTGCATCTTGTTTATTTACATCACTTGTCGGCCATTATCAGGATTTTTTCTGTGAGCATACATGTCCTCTTTTACAGTAAAATGAGCAGCACAGGCTAAATCCTGCAGTCCTTACCCAGGCTAATCTCCCTCTGAAGTCAAAGGGAGCTTGGCCAGAGCAAGGACCATAGGAACGGGCCCCACAATAGTAAGATATTAAGTTGTATGCTCTCTACTTAGTTTAAGGATGCTGCATTAATTAACACTTTTTTCTTTTTCTTTTCTTTTTTTAACCAAACAAGAGCTGGATCCAAAGCTCATTGAAGTCAATGGAACTACTCCCAGTGAATTCAGTGGGCTTTGGATCCGGCCCCAATTGAACTCAATTGGAGTATCTTTTGATTGCCTACCACTGATCCTACCAACCTTATGAAGACAAAATTTCTATCTTCCTCCCACTGAAGATTCTGAACTTTTCAGGGTTGGGGAAATGGTGTTGCTGAGCCTTTAACATTATAAACTGAAAAGAATCGGAAACAGGGCTTTCCAGCCCTGGCATGCTCTCCTTTCTCCATTGACTAATGTGATGGGGCAAGGCCAGATGGCTATGGAAAAGTAATGGGAGATAGATATATTAGCTCCAGGCTAAACAAATCCCTGGTACCAGGATAAGTGAAATGGCAGCTGCTCCAGGTCAATTAAGACACCTGGGGTCAATTAAGAACTTTCCAGAAGGCAGGGAGAAGGCTAGGTTGATTGGGACACCTGAAGCCAATCAGGGGCTGGCTGAAACTAGTTAAAAGCCTCCCAGTTAGTCAGGTGGGTATGCATGTCAGGAGCTGTGGGAGGAAGTTGCGCTGTTGGAGAGACTGAGCAGTACACACCATGTCAGGCACAAGGAAGGAGGCCCTGAGGTAAGGGTGAAGTGGAGCTTGAGGAAATGAGGGCTGCTGTGGGGAAAGTAGCTCAGGGAATTGTACATGTTATGTTTCTAAAAGGTCAGCTACCATAGCTGATACTATTAGGGTCCCTGGGCTGGAGCCCGGGGTAGAGGGTAAGCCTGGGCTCCCCCTCCCCCCCCCCCGACCTTTGCCCTCTGATTAATCACTGAGACTGGGAGACAACAGAGACTGTGCAAGGAAGGATAACTTCTCCTCACCTCCCTTGCTGGCTTATGATGAAAATGGCTCAGTAGACTGTGACCCTTGTCTCTAAAGAGAGAAGGGTTATGTGGAGGGTCACAGTGAGCCTCTGAGGCTAGCGAAATCCGCCGGGAAACGTGGGACCCACGGAGGCAAGGACAGAGCTTTGTCACACTAAGTACACCTGTGGCATTCTAGTGGGGATTACAGACTATTTTGTATTCCCTTAGTGTGGCCCAGTGGAATAGGCATTGGGCTTGGACCCTGAAAACCTGGATTCTGTTCCTTGATTATGTTATGTGATGAGGGGCAAGTCACTCCATCTCACTTTGTGCCTCAGTTTCTCCATCTGTAAGATGGTAACTCAATGACACTTACCTCTGTTGTAAAACACGTTGAAATCTATAGCGAAAAAATGCTATGTAGAAGCAAGGTATTTTAAACAAAGATCCCACATACAGTGAAAAATTAGTATGTGCATGGAGCAGAGTAGTAGGGCATTTGGGTTTGATTTCTAACTTGCTCCTGCTTTGTTCATGGAGGTGAGCAGGCACCAGAGTTATGAAGAAGTTAGATAACAACACTGGATTTGGATGAAATTTGGCAAAATATTTCATTTTAGTGCACGAGCACCCACACTGCTTGGACTTTTCAAACCACAGAGACAGCCTTGGTCCTTGTCCAGAAGCCCACAGACTGTATAAGTGTGTCCATTCACAACATAGGGTCAGGTTTTCAAAAGAACACGGGCAGATTTTCAAATGTTTGGGACCCACAATTGGGCCAGATTTTTGAAAGAGCTCAGCTCCAAATTCTGGCATGGAAATTAGAGCCATATTTCTGATATTGCTTTGCACTCAGACACTCCCATTGTGACACTTCTGGCCAGATTTTCCAAGGACCCCAACCTGGGCATAATTCTCATATAGTTTACATTAAAAAAAAAATCTCCAAATACCACCTTTTTCTGCATTCTCAGTCCTGGCTATGTAAGTATTTTGGGGCCACATTGTTTTAGTTTTGCTTTAAATGGTTGGTGCATTTTTTTGTGTGGCCCAGAGACCTTTGGGAATGTGAGTTCCCATATTACTAGAGAAAGAGAGAGAGATTATTTCACCGATAGGGATCTTTGCTGACTCTCTTGCAGGGAAAATAATGGGTCAGATTCACTCCTGCAGCCTAAGGAGGGTGCTAATTGCATCCCTTCTGCACCTCCTGAAGCAGCTGTGTCTGATGGAGGATTCATCCCAGTGGGGCTGTTCTGCCAGGAAAGTGCAGCTTTAACATTCAGCTAGGGTATCATAGAAGCCCTCTCTGCAAATGCAACTCAGGAGAGGCGCTGAATCAGGGCGTCACCCTTTCTGCTCCTGATTCAGGCCAACCTATGAACCAGCTGGCTCATGGTCCCATGGCAGCGCAGGAGTTGCAGGAAGCTCACGCTGCTGTACTCTTATTCCTAGGTGGCTTCTCTCCCAGGACAATCTCACCAGAGAACAGGCCCCCATGCATAGTGTTCCCAGTGGACCCTACCAGGTGAGAACCAGATGACCCAGTATAAATGTACAACTGCACTGCATGGGGCATAATTATGTGGGTGAAGGGGCACAGCCTCTTAACCATCTCATCATTAGGGGCAACTCCAGTACCCAAACCCTGTGCTCAGGGTAAGAGAGAGTCTTCTGGTTAAGGCACAAGAATGAACATAAACAAACCTGGTTTCTATTCCCAGCTCTCTCAC
This sequence comes from Chelonia mydas, assembly GCF_015237465.2. Lineage (NCBI taxonomy): Eukaryota > Metazoa > Chordata > Testudines > Cheloniidae > Chelonia > Chelonia mydas. The sequence goes on along the minus strand of NC_057852.1, from coordinate 124,928,007 downwards.
AAACTCCCTCTGGGACCTTGGGGAAGTCACTTGGGCCCAGCTTCTCGAAGGTATTCATGCTCCTAACTTCTACTGACTTAATCTCTCTGTGCCTCAGTTCCCATCTATACAATGGGGATAACAGTACTTTCTTTCTCCCACCCCTGACTGTCCTGTGTATTTAATTCTATGGGATAGGGATTATCTTTGGCTATGTGTTTGTACAGAGCCCAGCCCAGCAGAGACTCTGATTTTGGTTGGGGCCTACAGGCACAAATGCAGTGCACGTAAATAATAACAATATTGAATTGTGCAGGACGTGAATTCTGCATAGTTCATGTGTTCTAGCTCCAGGCACATCAGGACTTCTACCTAGTGATATTTACGTAGCATTCAGTGTTGTGGATGATACTGGCACATCAAAGTGAGAGGAGGACTTGGCAGGTTTTAAGCATGCCGATGAGTACCAGTTAGGAATATTACAAAATTCTTTCCCATTGAAGTTCAGCCACACCTCAGCCCTAGGCCACACTGAACCTCCCACATACTGAAAACACACGCTGCCTAGGAAGACGCCCCACAGCTCTCAAACAATGTGTCTGGTTTAAATATTCCTTTAGCTCCTTTCCCCAAATTTTCCTCTAAAGGTTCAAGTCTCTCTGTGTCTCTGACTCCTCTGCCCATCTGTCTCTCTCTCTCTCCCCATCTTCCTTCCCACAGTCGTGGGAACAGACCTCATCACTTGAGAAAAATGCCCTTTTCATACCCCCTGCTGTTGCTTGAAGCAGACAAAAAAAAAACAACAAAAAACGAAGCCTTTTGAGCAGAGAATCCTTGTCAGGACAAGAAATAATACTGACCTCAGTGAAGTCTGCAAGTACAGCCAGAGAGGTGCTGCAGGCTCTGTGTGCTTTTTCCAGATACCTGCATGATTACAATACAGTACATGGAATATCATTTCCCCTCCATTTACATTTACAACAATGGCTTTGGACCACACATTATAAAAAATGAAGTTCTGGCACTTGGCTTTCATTACATGGCTCATTACTGCTCTAACGCTATCCACTCAAGACAGAAGAAAGAGCAATTTGTCTCCCTTCTAAATAGCTCCCCAGACTTCTCCCGCCCCATTACAAATTTACCCTTTTTTAAAAAACATACCACCACCACTGTATGACATTCAGAACCCTCCACTCATGGGTGGTCTGTGATAATGAAGGTGGAATATCTGGGAACGACATTCGAACATGCTTTGCTCCTAATTGAGTTTTTCCAGCTTTTGGGATAATTGTTGCTACCAATTAGCCCCCTTTATTGTTAGCTGGAGGGAAATGATGCTTCTTCAGTCCTCTGACAGAGGTATACTGTATGCACTACTGTGTGTACTCAAATGTTGTGAGAGAAAAACTACCCCCCGCTTCAGAAATGATGGGCTGGAACCCCATTGTGAGACAAATATTTCCCAAGGAAATGCACTGCAAAGCCTCAAAGGGGTCTACATTTCAAATACAAAGGAAGTAGACAGATTTAAAAAAAATAAAAAATATCAGAAAAGTACCGAGGACAGTGCAGACACGTGAAGGAGTCAGCAAGATTCAAAGAGGGGGGATGGTCATTTATCTGGATAACAAGAATACCCATTTATCACAATTAATTATATCAGATTCTGGAAGGGATATTGAACTTCACTTTTCAGGCCGCAAGCCAATCTCCAGCTGTTAGAGAACAGGATAAGACCTAATGTGGGAGGCAGAATATCCCACATCAGCCTATTGTAGGAATCTTACACTGGCCTCTGAAGCACCAGACACGCCCTGGAACAGTGAGTGGGGGAGAAACTCAGCTCGCGGATCCTCAACGATTTTCTTTCCCCATTCCACCTCCAGCATGTTTTTCCCCAGGGAAGGGGGCCATCTAGCCAGGCCATATGTCTAGTTTTAAACCGGACAGTCCTGCTTTTCTAAGGTTTGCTCCTCCCCCGCCCCCCCCCCCACACACCCCATCCAGGACTGAGACAAAACCAGATGTGGTTTTGTCTGGTATTGGATGGGGGATGCCACTGTGATGAGTGCACTGCCCTGCCCCCAATGGCCTGACCTCACTCGCTCTTCAAAATGGAGTCCCTGTATGGCGCAACGTCATGCACATGTGCTGGCGGGCGCACTCCCACGCCGTTCCCAGAAGTACTGGAATGCCCAGTATTCTGAGAATGCATGCGTGACCACTGTAGGGCCGTCTGGCCTGTGGCATGAAAGGCCCCTTGCAAAGGATAAATCAGTCAGAAACCAGGCCAGATAAGGCAATCTGGGGCCGTAGGTACATCATGAAACAGCTCCACCTGCACAGTTCTGTCCCTGGCCCTGCTCTTTACTTAGAGTGGCACTGGTATTGGGACCCCTTCTCCCCACCAGGAGCAGCAGCAAAAGCCCTCTCTTTCCTGCTGGAGAGGCAAAGTGGCAGCGGGGCCAGGGGGAGCAGCATGTACTCTAGCCGCTGGGGCATATCACTTGGGTGGGTAGCCTGGGCCTCTTCTCATGTCACGCACAGAGCACCCTGATGGGATGGTATCTGGGAGCCCCCCAGACCAGTGGTTCTCGGAGTTAACACCGTGTTGAGATGTGTGGTGCACTTATATCTACTCAGAGCTGTTGTTTCAGGCTCTCTGCAGACTCAGACATCTCTGCATCAGTTACACGCAGATCATGTTTTCAATCTATTCTTTGCAACCATGATGGCTGAAAACTTACGCTTTTTTTAAATGAAAGCTGAGAATCTGATGTAATCACGTAACACCAGGCACTGAGGCACTAGGCACTGGCCTATATTGCCTTTGCCTTAATTCAGTCCTGCTACAAAGTTTCTTTCAGTGGTGTGCAAAAAGTTATTACTGCATTAGAGCAAGGGCTAACATGAGTATAGCTCGGAGAGTCTTGCAGCAAAAACATATAATAGACCAAGACTAATGAGGGAGCCATCCTGTGTAGGGAATTGGGAGCAATCACTCAGGACATTAGGGACATACAGAACTAAGCCCCAAGGGAACAAACACACTAAGCAAAATTAAATTACATACATTAGGCGAGAAATTCTCTGGACCAGCCTAAATCTGAGACAGAGATGAATTAGGCCCTTGCAAATAATCCACAATACAAAGTGACCTGGTGACACTGAGTATATATACAAATTCCTACATGCTTTTGGAGAAGGGCAGCTCCCTCCCACCATGGGTAATGCCTCCATCGTCTGGCTAAAGAAAGCAGGCGTAGAACCTCTCATATGCGAGAAAGCTACAGACCAATATCATCAGTAACCCTATGACAAAAAACTGTGGCTGTAAGGTGCTGGCAGAGTTAGTTACCAGTGGGATCCAGGTTAAGTTATCTAGAACATCCACACTAAGGAGACTGTGAAAGGGAAACACCAGAAAAATGCTACAGGCCACATCCTCATCTGGTGAGAGATGCACTGAAGCATATGAAGCTACGTCACTTTTACACCAGCTGAGGATCTGGGCTTAATATTACATGGCAAATAAAGCTGTGTTCAGTTGCTATGGCAAATTCTATGGCTGATGTGGGAAAAGCACTGGATAAAATGAAGCAGGGCCCCCTGGCATAGGAAAGACTTTTCTAAAACGGGCAAAAGTGTTCTTTAATACGCTTACAACTGGAACAGAGATAATGATGGTGAGCAGGACACTTCAAAGAGAAACATAACAAAGGTGTCCCTCGGCCACAGTAACTCACAGACCACCCAGGCACAGAGGGGACTCATTTGGGGGAGATAGAGGCCAAAGAAAGGTCAGAGGCTGACGATCAACTGTTAACAACATTAAAAATTCCCAAACAACCCATTTGACATGCAGTAGAATGTGGGCATGTCAACATTGATGCCCTTACACTATAAATATGGTAAAACAAAACTGAAAGGGTTAAGATTTATTTGGAGAAATTCACACTTTCAGATAGCTGAGGGTCAGGTTACACCCACCTGTTAATAAAATATATAGCCCTAGTGCAGGCCCCTTACGGACCCAGCTCAGAAGGATTGGAAGAGACGTGTCTCTCCTTCCACTGTCAATATGGGGATGAGCAGTGGATTCTCAGCTATGGCGCATCAATGGTCTGCAGAGCAGTCCCTGGTGATACACATTGTGTTGGCTAGTCACATGGTGCTGGCTCATGCTCTTTGTTTCCAGATAAAACATAACTGAAAGGAGGAGGAGATCAAGTGAAGACCAAAAGAAGGCAGTGTGATTCACTTGTATTCAATCACACTAAACGGAGCTAAAAGTTGGTGATATAACAACCTGCCACTAGCAGTCGCAAGACGGTAGGTGCTGCACATAAATACACTCCCTGTCTCCAAAAGCTTACAAGGTAAGTACTAATATCCTCATTTTATAGCGTGGGAGCAGAGGCAGAGAGAGTTAAAGTGACTTTTGCAGGACCACACAGGCAATCTGTGGTAGCACGGGGAAGGGAACTGAGGTCATCCAAGTTGCAGTCCAGTGTCTTAACCACAAGACCATCTTTCCTTTCAGATATGTAAACACTTTAAAAGCACTAATGCTTTTCCACATAAGCAATGATCATAGGATATTTTGGGAGGCGAGATGGCCTATGTAACTGCAGATGGACAGTGATCTGCATGATTGCAAATCAGAGAGGAAGTGTCCACAGGACAATCTCTCCACTGAGATGTGGTCCACACTGTGGAAACTATTGATTACTTCAAGGCAATAAGGGGCACGTTTCCTATAGTGTGGCCAAAAGACGGCAATGAACTCCTGATGCATTTCATCTGAAAGTGTAAGAGATCTAGGTTTAGAATTTAAAAGGTGTAGCTAGATACAGACAGGGTTTCCTAAGATGGAACCTTCTTACTTGGCCTTTCACATTCATTACCAGCTACAATGGGTCTTCAAAAAGGATAACCAAAATCCATTATGGTTCCAGGTAGAAAAAAGGTCTTTTTCAGAGACCACAGTATTGTAAATGGACCAGCATCTGTTACAACAAAGATTTAGTGACCTTAACAAATAAACAGTCTATAAAATCCTGAAGGAAACCTGTAAAAAGTGGGGAGAGAGTGACTCAAATTATCTGAAGACCCTATTATGATTTTCCATAAAGTTCTGGAAAGGAATTGGTAATATGGTCAATCAGACATATTGGATCAGACCAATGGTCCATCTAGTCCAGGGGTTCTCCAACTGGGGGTCGGGACCCCGCAGGGGGTCACGAGGTTATTATATGGGGGGTCGCAAGGTTATTATATGGGGGGTCGCAAGGTTATTATATGGGGGGTCACGAGCAGTCAGCCTCCACCCCAAGCCCAGCTTTGCCTCCAGCATTTATAATGGTGTTAAATATATTTAAAAGTGCTTTTAATTTATAAGGGGGGGGGTCGCACTCAGAAGCTTGCTATGTGAAAGGGGTCACCAGTACAAAAGTTTGAGAACCACTGGTCTAGTCCATTATTCTGTTTTCAAGAGCAGCCAGCACCAGGCGCTTCGGAGGAAGGGGAAAGTAACCTCACAGTAGGCAGACATAGGATAATATGCCCACCATAACGCTCTCTTTCTAACCACTAATCGTTAGAGACTGTCTTAGCCCCAGGTGAAGGAGGTTTTATATTCCTTCCAAAACTCTCGTTTTGATAGCATTAATACAATACCTCTGCATATACTTGTTATCTATATAAAACGTCCAGTCCCAATTTGAATCTGACTAATGTCTTAGCCTCCATCTAACTAAAAGTCATGTGTAAAATATAAGGAGAAATCAGAAATATTTCCAATACCTCCAAAGCAGAACCAGATCCAGGAAAATAGGATCCTCTATGGATATAACTGGGGAGATGAGGAGGTGATGCTTCCAAGAAATAAGAGGCAAAAAGGCCTAAATAGCCTATGTAGAGGTAATAATCGCCTGCAGAACATTAAATTCTCCGGGATGAGGAACTGGGGGACAATTCTGAACAGAATATTGGTCTCATATATGCAAAAGCAGCCTTTTCGTTCTCAAATAGCTTAAATTGAAGATCATTAACATAATTTTTCTCTGATTCCAGGGATGTTGGCCAAATTTGCAGAAGAGAGCTCCAGGAAATGTTGGAGATGTAGAAAAGGCCCTGAATTATTAGTGTACATATGATGGAAACACTCTAAAAACCGGGGGCGGGAATTAGACCAGATTATCAGCTGATGTAAATTGGTATCACTTTATTGTAGTCAATGGAGCTAGGCAAGTTTACACCAGTTGAAGATCTGACCTACTCATTACAGATTTCTGAACTGTTGGAGACGGAGATAGATACGGGCTCAGAGTTAGGATTACTGGTTGTAAAAAATGAGGAGATGGTGGCAAAATGGAGGAAAATGGATAAGAAACCTTTAGACCTGATGCTAACATCCATACAGTATATTTTATAAAGGAATTATCAGCCAAATACAGTTCCTTCACAGCAGAAATAGCTCACATTTCTGCTGGACGTGCTGGAAAAGGGACCTTGGTTTTACACTTCTCCTTATGAGGTAGTATAGGGCACTCATGATGAAGTATGGGAAAATGTATATGAATAAAAAAGTGAACTCAATCCCAGATGTCAAGTTAAAGTAGAAGCTGGTTCGTGATGCTTAAAGCTAAATACCAGGTCATTGGATACTGTTGGATTTGAAATGTATGTAATGAGTCACAAAAAAGTCACTGTATATAATGCAAACAATGTGTAAGTGTTCTCTCTCCTCTCAATAGAAACATATATTAAATACCAAACCATGCTGTAGAATTAAAGCTGCATTTAAAAATCCCATGAAATATTGGGGTTTTTTAATTGAACTTTCTTACTTACACTTTTAATGCCAGAGAGCCAGTATTGCAGTACCATACATTTGGAATTCAGGTCGATATGCTTGGTTCTTTTTCCAATGAACTCAAACACAAAACTCTCATTAGCTTCAATGGGAGCAAGGTTGGACCCTCTTGTTTTTAATTTCATTTGTTGTAACAGTAGAGCCAAATCCTGCTTGCCTTACTTATCCCAGGAGTCCCAAAGAACAATGACCTTAGTAAGGTTATAGGTATGAGTAACACAGCTGGGGCTTAGCCAATAGTTCTCCTAATTTACCTTCTTTAAAAAGAGGCAAAATGCTTTGTGATTTGCTGGAAACATAGATGGGCCCCAAACAAAACTCCAGATCCAAACTTCCTTATGTTTTGGAGAAGTTCAGGTACAAAGTTCAGGCTGAACCAAAACCTCAGCTCTGAGCAGCCTTAAACTTTGTGGAAGTTTGGATCCACCCATTTTTGTTAGAAAGCATGCTCCTTCTCACAAAGTGCTAATATCACCAGCAAACCAAGATGAGCTGCAAATAGCCACACCAAAGATCCCTCCTGCACTACCTGAGCAAATGAATCACCCCTTAACTCATCTGCCTTTAAGATGGAACAGGATATTTATCCTAAAATGAAAAAAGGCCTAACTTGGGAAAATTAAACATTAAAATTAAATTTAACCTTAAAAAATAGCTTGCCCACGGTTTGCCGATTGGTGTGATTGTTGTCAGAGTGAACATTGTAGAGGCTCACTGAGCCATAGCTTCTTCCAGTGTAAACATATCTGCTGGCCAGACATGTCCCACTCTGGGTTCTGTAGCAGGTGACAGGCAGCTCATTACAACGTGAGCGTGAGCATGAGCTCCTAGGAAGTCAGCTTCTTGGGTGTAATTGTTGGAAATGGATTAGCCGAGAAAGATACCATGCAGAGGCATAGATTTAACAGTATTTATTCACCACAACAGAAGACTACGGTGGCCCCTCCACCGAGTTCAGTTCATTCTAAACTCGCTTCATTCCCTACTGCATTGTATCTTCGGGTTCCCCTGTGCAGAGTCCTGCTCAAACAGGTGCACCCACACTCACTCTCAGTCATGGAACCCCATCCTGCAAACCCTTACTCATAGGACTACCCCCACTGAAGTCAATGGGATTATTCTGACTAATGTTATTGATTATTTGTATTGCAATAGTGTTTAGGAGCCCCAGGCATAGAGCAGGACCCCCACTGTGCTAGGAGCTGTACACACACAGAACCAGATGACAGCCCCTGACCCAAAGAGCTTGCAGTCTAATTAAGAATTATTCACAAGACTAAGGATTTGCAGGACTGGGGCCATCAATGCAGTAGACCAAGTTTCTATTGTCCTAACTCCTTTGGTGGGCCCAATTATTGGAGACTCCGAGTTCCTGGAAGGTATTGAGCACCTTCCTCTCCCAGAGACTTCAGTGGTAGTTGAGGGCACATAGCGTCACCCAGAATATGTTCAAGAATAAGATCTGCAAGGGGCCATATGGTGCTAGGCAGAGGAACCATTCCTTCAGGAGAATCTGCATTCTGAGTAATCACATCAATAATGATAACTAACAATATGTAGAGCTTTTCATGTTCAAAGCACTTTACTAGCATTGGCCACCTGCCCCTGCTCCCTTTGAAGTCAAAGGCTGACTGTGATTGGTGCAGGGTCAGGCCTGTTAACTAATGGATCCCCAGAACAGCCCTATGAAGTGGGTAGGTATAACTGTCCCCAGTTTGCACACAGGGAAAGCTCAGGCACTGAGGTTAAGTGGCTTGCCCAAGACCACAGACAGAGGTAGGAATGGTCAGAACTGGGATCAGAATGTCTTCCTTATTTATGATTATTATTTCATAATGGACTGTGGACTCCCAACAAGGGGCCTGATCCAAAGCTCAGTAAAGTCAATGGAAACGCCCTCATTGGGCTTTGGATGAGGCCCAAGCTACACAAAACTGGCCTGCCTGATAATGGCTCTTCTTCGTCATGTCAGGTGGCAGCCAGTATCCTTACTCACATGTCTCACTGCCAGATTATTCTCAAGAACTGACACAGGGTGATGGGACTCAAGATTGCCTGTAATTACAGCACATGAATGTGCTATGTAATATCGTTCTTTCTAATACCCAGAGCTCTTGGGACCCCCAATCCCTTTTTTTAGAGGAATCTAACCTTTTGGAAACAACAGAGCGGTATAATGCATTACGTGAGGTTCATAGTAACAAGAAACCAGTGTAAGTTAATGACCAGTCAATCCACTTAACTCTGCTAAAGCAGTAAACCATGAGAGGAGGTATAAATTGTCAAGCTGAGTTTGCAGTACTAAAATATCATCCAAAAATCAATTACTACCCCAATTAGATCATTAGGTGCCAACAGCTTTGTTAAACAACAAACCAGCAGTTAGTTTCTGATAGGGAACATTGGGGTTACCACCTTAATTATTTCCCCGGCTATCTGCATGGAGCAGAATTTTGCATCTGTTACAATTAATATGAGTGCAGGTAGGAAAGAGAAAACTTCATTAGGAATGAAACCAAGGCCACCCTAAAGCACATAAATCCTCCACGTTAACTCTGCCACATGACTGACTTCAATGGGAGTTAGGGATGCACTGAAGGGTCAAGTCCCATGTATCATTGACCTTTCTAAGTGATATTGTGGCCTCCACAGACTGTGCTGGCCAATGTACCTCTGATCATGTTAATATCTATCTATGCACACTGCCCATGACCTTTGCAGACCCACTCACTTCATCTCTGTGGAGCAGTCAGAGGGGGAGCCATGCTGCTGAAAAAGGCATGAAACCAGGCTCCTGCCCTTAGCCTGTAAGTTCTCCAGCCACTTGGGATTGTTATGGAGAGCTCTCCTACCTGATGGCCCACTCCTTTCTTTCTTTTAATGGTGTGATATAGATGTATCCCAGGAAAGGAGGGGAGGGGAGAGCATCCTTGAGGGAGGCCAGGGACAGTGAGACATGAATTGAAGACGGGGAGAGGGCAGGAGGAAGATGGAATTTTTAAAATACAACCAGACAAAACAAGAACCACCAGAGGAGGAAGAGGGTGGGAGCTTTCTCATCTCACAGAACAGTAACATGGGCTGGAGCCTCAGCTGATGTAAGCTGGCATCACAATAGACAAATCAATGGGCCAGACCTTCGGCTGGTCTAAATCAGCAGAGCTTTATTGGCTTCACTGGAGTCGCTCCTGATCGGCACCAGCAGGAGTCAGAGGAGAATCAGGATCTAACACTTCTGCTTTTATACTGCACCTTTTGCCCCCAACTCTTGTTCATTCTTCAAGGCAGAGATCGGGGGCCTGATTCTCTTCTGCTTTGTGCCTGTATAGCTACGCATAGCTGTTCACAGGATGACCCCAGGTGCTAGGCAGTGGAGAATCCCTTTGCTTTCAGAGATGAGTGCAAAGCACCTAACCCACTTTTCCCAGTATTGAAATAGCAATGATACACAGATCCCTGCGCAGATACAAAAATGTGTATCCACCTCTGAGCCGCAAAAATTGTCTGCAGCTATCAGTGTATTTGCAGGGCTCTAAACAGCTGCACAGGTCACCACGCAGCAGTGATGTAGGCCTGTGCCAAGCGCCGGACCCCCAACCGCCCCCCACTTCTCCCCAGAGACCACCTGCCCCACTGCCTTCTCCGCCCCCGCCGTACCTCCTTCCCCACTCTGGGTAGGAAGGCTACAACCCTGGGCACTCGTGTGCAGTGAGGTGGGGGGGCTCGGACACCCCTATGCAGCTGTGGGGGCTGTAATGCAGGCAGACCCGGCCTTGACAGAAAGCAGTGATAACTACTCCCTGTTCATAGCATGGGCTCTTTCCACATGCTAGTGTAAATTACACCACCACACCTCTTTCAAAATGGCACTTGGCTCACTCCCTTCTGGGAGTTGTAGTTTACCTCCTCTGTCCGAGCCGGCTGGGGACTACAACTCCCAGAATGCCCAGAGGGCTACCCCCCCCCCCCCCCCCCCCCCCCGCATCTGTGCTGCAGAGCCCTGCATGGATACAAAATCTGTATCCACATCCGAGCTGCTAGCTACAAAAATGTTCCACGGATATAAAGCAGATGCCTGCAGATTTGCAAGGCTCTAATGGTACAACAGTAAAGGCATGCATGGCATTTTGCAGACATACAAGACAGCGAAAAGGAAGGCCCCGTGTTTAGGGAATAGCATAGGACTTGGGAGATCCACACTTGGGCTGCTGCTTCACCACAGAATTCCTGTGTGATGCTGACCAAACCACTTTGGCCCAGATTTTCAAAAGTATTTAGGCATCCAAAGATGCAGATAGGCAGTAGGATTTCCCCATTGAAAGTCAATGGGAGTAAGGCACCTACCACACTTAGGGACTTCTGAGAATCCCAACAGGCATCTTGCATGTTTAGGCACCTAAATACTTTTGAAAATCTTCCCCTTATCCTCTCTGTGCCTCAATCCCCTATCTGTAAAATGGGGAGAATAGCACGCCCTTACCTCACAGAGGTGTTGTAAGGATGAATACATTAAAGTTTGTCAGGTACTCAGACACTACAGTGACAAGGGGGTGTAAGTACCTTAGAGAGAGAGAACACAATAAATACCAACACCTAATGCCCCTGCCCTACTTGCGCTACATTGATTATATCTTCATCGTCTGGACCCATGGAAAAGAAGCCCTTGAGGAATTCCCACCATGATTTCAACAATTTCCATCCCACCATCAACCTCAGCTTAGACCAATCCACACAAGCAGTCCATTTCCTGGACACTACTGTGCTAATAAGTGATGGTCACATAAACACCACCCTATCCCAGAAACCTACTGACCGCTATACTTACCTACATGCCTCCAGCTTCCATCCAGGACACACCACACGATCCATTGTCTACAGCCAAGCTCTACGATACAACCGCATTTGCTCCAATCCCTCAGACAGAGACAAACACCTACAAGATCTCTATCAAGCATTCTTAAAACTACAATACCCACCTGCTGAAGTGAAAAAACAGATTGACAGAGCCAGAAGAGTACCCAGAAGTCACCTACTACAGGACAGGCCCAACAAAGAAAATAACAGAACGCCACTAGCTGTCACCTTCAGCCCCCAACTAAAACCTCTCCAGCACATCATCAAAGATCTACAACCTATCATGAAAAATGATCCCTCACTCTCACAGATCGTGGGAGACAGACCAGTCCTCGCTTACAGACAGCCCCCCAACCTGAAGCAAATACTCTCCAGCAACCACACATCACACAACAAAAACACTAACCCAGAAACCTATCCTTGCAGCAAAGCCCAATGCCAACTCTGTCCACATATTTATTCAAGTGACACCATCATAGGACCTAATCACATTAGCCACGCTATCAGGGGCTCATTCACCTGCACATCTTCCAATGTGATATATGCCATCATGTGCCAGCAAAGCACCTCTGCCATGTACATTGGTCAAACTGGACAGTCTCCACGCAAAAGAATAAATGGACACAAATCTGACATCAAGAATGGTAACACTCAAAACCGGTAGGAGAACACTGCAACCTCTCTGGCCACTCAGTAACAGATTTAAAGGTTGCAATTTTGCAACAGAAAAACTTCAAAACAGACTCCAGTGAGAAACTGCTGAGCTTGAATTAATATGCAAACTAGATGCCATTGACTTGGGTTTGAATAGAGACTGGGAGTGGCTAGGTCATTACACATATTGAATCTATTTTCTTAAGTTAAGTATCCTCACACCTTCTTGTCAACTGTCTAAATGGGCCATCTTGATTATCACTACAAAAGTTTTTTTCTCCTGCTGATAATAGCTCATCTTAATTAATTAGCCTCTTACTCCACCTTTTCATGTTCTCTGTATGTATCTGTCTTCTTACTCTATGATCCATTCTATGCATTCCATGAAGTGGGCTGTAGCCCACGAAAGCTTATGCTCTAATAAATTTGTTAGTCTCTAAGGTGCCACAAGTACTCCTGTTCTTTTTGCGGCTACAGACTAACACAGCTGCTACTCTGAAACACAAATATTGTCACACCTGTTTTTCTAGATGGGTAAATCATAGAATATCAGGGTTGGAAGGGACCTCAGGAGGTCATCTAGTCCAACCCCCTGCTCAAAGCAGGACCAATCCCCCACAGTTGCTCCAGATCCCTAAATGGCCCCCTCAAGGATTGAACTCACAACCCTGGGTTTAGCAGGCCAATGCTCAAACCACTGAGCTATCCCTCCCTCCCACAAACTGAGGCTTGGAAGGGTAGAGTGACTTGTCCAAGGACACCCAGACACTCAGTAGCAGGAATATATCCCAGGAATTCTGACTCCTACTTTCTTGTCCTAGCCACCAGGCTATCTGTGTCTGAAAAAGAAAAGTGGATATTCAAAGTCCAGCCAAAAATCCTGTGCTGCTCTGCTTCCTGGGAAGCATTTGCTGTCCTCCTGTTTGTGGTTATTTATATCTGCAGCTCTGTCATTCACTGCAGGTGGTTCTGTTTAACACCTCCATGTAAGGAGAGGGCTAAGGTCCCAGCAGGACCTTTCTGTAGTAATGATCCTCTTAACCTACTAATGTAATCTCCATAATTTAGTGCCATTGTATCCCTACCCCAGCATTAAACATTAATCCTGATCCCGCCACCCACCACTGGAGACATCTGCTGCAATCACATGTGATACATTTGGTGTTATTTGGCATTTAGGGAGCTCAGTCTATGCAGTGGTCCATGCTATGTTGTTTTGGGAACAGGGAATGGCACAAAAGGTCTGTGCACAGATCAGTTACGAAATCACCCTTTAAATTTGCCTTTTAGAATGTCTATTATCACAACGTAGTTCAATGAAGCACTAAGATTTTTCCATCGCCCGAGGATGCAACTGGCACAGCACTTTCCTTGATGATCAACCTTGTTAGCTCCGAGGACCTATTATTTTGGCACCCTCATTGGATGGCGAGAAGAAAGGCAAAGGGAGTTCTTGGAAGTAAAGACCCTGCCGCTGTTCAGGTTTGAATAAAGAGGGTCACAGCTCCCCAAGGCTCCTCTCCCTCTCTTTTCCCTTTCTTAGGCCACATAAATAGAAGAGTAACATCACCCAGAAAGCTGTCTAAATCAAGCAGCAATCAAAACACCAAAGCTTCTGCAACACATGCAGAGACAGACACATTAGTAAATGTACGCTGCTCTATGTACCCTTCTTTAATCCTACTCAACAAGCTATTTCCTTGTCTTCACCAGGCCTGTATCCTCTATTGCATAATACCTGAAACAATAATTTTCCTTTGGAATGAGAAGCTGGGGGATGGTTTTTTATCCACACAATAGATCCGCAATGGGAAAATACTTAGAGGCACCAATGAGGGGATGCTTTGGGTTCCATTGGGCCAAGTTCTGAGCTGGTGTAAGGTGATCCAACTCCACTAAAGTCAATGGAGCTTCACTTGCTTATATGAGCTCTGAATTTGGCCCAGTATTCTTAGGGCCTGATTCTGATAGGTTCTACTTGATTTGCAAAAGAGTTTCCCCTCAAGTGGTCACATGGAAATCAGCCATGAGTAGGGGGATCTGAGTCTGGCCCTTCATCTGCAAACAGTCCTAGATTTGTGATGGGAATTCTAAATTCCACCTTCTCATCCTCACTTTCCAAAGCCTTCACAGCTCTGCCTCTCCCTACCTATCTGTGCTTGTTTCTTTTCACATCTCTTGCTCCCCAATTCCACCAACGCTGACAGTCTTGACAAGTCACCAGCCAAGCCCACACCAGTCTTCACACATTCTCCCACGTTGCATGGAACATCTCCAAGGGCCAAACTGATCCAAAATGGCAACTGCCCACTTAGCCTCCATGTCCCGTCTCTTCTTTTATGCCTACAAGAAAGGAAAGGTTGAAGGGCAACGCCAGGCATAGCTGAGGTGTTCGATTCATTGTTTAAAAATGTACAAAATGTGTATAATTTATTAAAATGTTACATAGTTTATTGTGTTCCATTGTCCCCAGTTCCATAGGCTGCATGTGTTAGTAGATTGTAAATTTTTCAGAGCAAGCAACTTCTCGTGAGTTCAGACAGCACATAGAACATTGGGGCTGTAGCTCACAAAAGCTTATGCTCAAATAAATGTGTTAGTCTCTAAGGTGCCACAAGTACTCCTTTTCTTTCTGCGAATACAAACTAACACGGCTGCTACTCTGAAATTTGTATTACAGGAGCTCCTAGAGACTCCAGCCAAGATTAGGAGCCTCTTATGCTAGGTTCTGTACTTATATATAGTAACGGGCAATCTCTGACCCAATAGCATGCAATCAAAATAGACAAAAGGTGGGAGAAATGATCATCTCCATTTTACAACTGAGACATAGACAGATTGAGTGAGTTGCCCAATGTCACACAGGAGCCCTGTGGTATATCTAGGAATCAAACCCATATCCCCTCATTTCCAGGCCAATCCCTTAACCACAGGGATTTCCCCGTGCTTCACCTGGAGCAAAGGAAGTCAATAGAAAGCACATTTGTTGCATTGGTGAGCCCCATTTGCAAATTCATTAGTGTCTGTGATTTGCAACCACAAAAAGCCAGAGCCCGGAGTCCTGGGTGATAGTCTGACCATATCCCAGGCCCAGCCATTTTTTCCATTATATTTTTTAACCCAAATATTGTCCAGAAGATTGTTCCCTTCAGTTTGCCCCAAGTAAAGGGCAGTCGGTCACTGCAATGTCCCAGAAGCAGAGCAGGAATTCTAATCCTGCTCACCCTTTGTTCTGGGAAGCAGTACGTTGCTTCACACTATGTCATGGAGCGGCATACTCCCCCTGTGCACCCAGTCAACTGCGACGGCCAGAAAAGGGAGAGGGTTGAAGTCAAGGCTCCTCCCGCTCCCTGCTCCTCTCAGACCCATCCCCACCCACTTGCTCTCAATGAAAAGAGGCAAGTGAGCATCAACAGCTTTCTTCTCGCCTGCTGAAGTCATAACTGAGCAGGGCAGTAAAGGAGGCCTTACTCCCCCGCATAGGCAAGTAAGAACGAGGACGTCCTGACCCCTAACATTTAGCACACCGTGGGGAGCAAAAGTACCTGCTTTTCTCGTCTCCGTCCACAACAGCAACTTGTTGCATTGTCAACCTACTTCAAAAGAAAACGTTGGACCTCATCTTCAAGATTATTTCACATCAAGCGGCTGCTCCCAAACCACAGAAAGGCAGTCTCTTTTTTATGTTAGGTCTTTAAATCCTTTTCCTCTGCAGCACACAAGAACAAAAGTATCTCAGATTCACCGTTGGGAAGACCAGAACTCATGTGATGTTAGCAAAATAAAACTTGTAAAAATGGGTTTACTGCACACACACACACACACAATTTTTCAGCATGGAAAGTCAGTGACAGCAACCCCAGGGCAGAAACAATTTCTGTGCCAATAAGTTATGTGGGTTTTACCCACCTTTTTGAGTCTGTTCTGCTAATGCCTAAGGACTCCGATTCTGCAACTTTCACTCAGATTGAACAGCATTTTCCTGAGCAAGCAGTGCCATTTACCACTCTGGGAAAATTCACATGAGTAAGTGCTACTCAGCATGAATGAGACTTGCAGGGATCAGATCCTTTAAAAAGTATGTAGTTCCCATGGTAGCAATGTGCAGGGTCTAGGTAATTCATGGTGCTTGTGTTCCATCAGCATTATAGACACACACACACCTAATGATACTCACTGAAATTTATACAGAGCCTTTCTTGCTATAGATCCCAAAGCATTCAGAAAACTTTGCAAACTGATTGCAAATTATATGTACAGGATTCACTTCATCCTCTGCTGAAGTACAGCTGCCATTCACTGGCGTGGAAGAGGGCAACCTTTAAATAGCACATAGCAACACTACCCAACAGTTGAGAATAGAGAGTAAATGATACCTTAGCCAATGGACACCAGAAGAGGAGCTTTTGATAGAATGTAATTATCCTATTTTTATTTAGCAAGGCCATCATAGGATAATATCCTCTAATTTTATTAAAAGACTCCAAGGACGTAAAGTGACCATGAGTGGTCAGGATCTCGCTTTTAGGTCTCATCGAACAGCACCTCACGCAGCGCAGCGGCCCCTAACACCATGCGGGCGAATTGTTTAATGATGCTAAGGGAAGAATGCTGCCCATTGACTTACCAGTACCACTTCCTGCAACGTTCTGAGTTTTCACCAATGTGTCATGAGTTTAGGGAAATGCCTCACTGCTGCTGAAACCTTGAGGTGTTGGGGGAAAAGATCCGCAAAGAAAATTGTTCTCCTCTTTATATATGTCTCTGAGAACCACACAATGGATGCTGATAGTCTGCTTTCCCTATGCAATACTTGGACCCTAGATGCAGTACTGCCAACTCCCAAAGTTCACAAATCACGAGTCAGGCCCCACAAGTCATGGGATTCACCCAGAAATTGAGAGGGTTTTTTTAAAGATCAAATTGTGGGGTTTGGTTTGCCTCTTGATTTTTGACTTCTGCTGCCCGCCCCTGAGCCCAGTGTATGAGAGACAGTAAGTGCTGCCCACCCTCCCAGATTTACAGAGCAAGGTGATTTGGGCCCCTGGCTACAAGTGTTTTCGCTGGCTATCCAAGAGTGCAGAGCTTCCAGCTTCTCCCCAAACTTCTGATTGAATCAAATCTGTGTCCTCCCACCCCTCCGCATCTATCACTCGCCCAACCCAGTGATGAATTATGCAGCTATCCCAGCCCCTAGCTCTGTTGCTCCTGCAGCTCCAGGGGTTATGTATCCCCTTCTCTTGTCCAGGGCCTGGTGTTGCAGGGATGAGGATGGGGTTGGGAAGGGGAAGGGGAGAGGAGGAGACAGCAGACTTATCCATTGCGCACAGAAAGGGAGGGGAGAGGAGAAAGCAGAGAAGCTGAGACTGCTGGGATCTTTCAATTCTCTCTTCCCCCCTCCAGTGAAAGTGGTTATCCACTGCTCCTTCTCCCTCTTTCCTGCTCAAAAACTACTCTCAGCTGCTGAGAGAAGGCGGGAGAGCTGGGCCGGTCCTGACTGGCTGCTCTTCCCCAGGAGGCAGGCACGTGGGGCTGCCGCACTTCATTTCATCCGGAGGCTAGTCTCCAGCCCTGACCCAAAATCGCAACCCTACTAGCGTGGAAACTGAGAGTGTTGGCAAGGCTGTGAACGCTGCTTTTAACCTGGGATCTCCAAGCTCTGTATACACATAAATGCATTAGGTATTACCATTACGCCAATCACGACCAAAGCTCGATAGAGAGATTGATGACATAATGTCAAAACACATGTGACTCCACCGACCTCTAGATTTGGTTCACCAGGCCACAAAGTCCTTTGCACTGATATCACCCGACTCAAATCAATGTGCAAAATATTTTTCTTCTAATCTATAATTGTTGCCCTACAATTTTCAAGCAGTTATTGATCTGGGGTGCTTCGGAGCTGAGCAGGCGGTCTCTCAGAATCAGTCCCCGTTGAGATGTCAGAAACCGGGTACTCATTAACTAAGGAAATGAAAATCAACAGTTACTTTCACAACTTCAGGCCACTGTGTATTAATCCATTTCACAGAGGGGCAGACAGGTCGGAGGAGACGGAGTGATTTCCCAGGTGTGACACAGGAAGTCTGTGGCAGAGTTGGGCACAGAATCCAGGAGTCTCACCGCCCCCTACTCTAATGAGTAGATACTACTTCCTAGACGAAAACCTGGTTTTTATAACACTCTCTCACACCTATACGTGTGGGTGTGGGTGTGGGTGACAGACAGGGTAAATTATAAAATTACAAATGTATTTTCATAATGACATATGTGTCTCTGATCTAACTTTCTTAAACTCTTCTTTTTTCTATTTTACAGAGGCCTAGCTTTTTTTTTCAACCTTAACTGTTTGAATTAGTGTAAACTCAGAAACATTCCCTGAAGTTAGCCTCCTGCCACATGCAATTAGATTGGGTATTGAGATCAGCTGGATTGATTGATTGGTTCAGCCTGTGGCTGATAAAAGCCCTCTTTGCTTGCCCCGTTGCCCTATGCGACCTTGGTTGAACTAGCATGGCCCCAGTGGCTACCATATCAGGTTGTGTGAATGCAGTCTAAATTCAGTAAGCACGCCTAATGAATGCTCCTTGTGTTTATTTGACTCACAGGAGATGCATGTTGACCTAAGTAGTAAATCTCCTCACTACATAGGAATTATGCAGGCTGGTTCTTTACCAAATGGATAAAGCCCAAGATACCTCATACTCCAGGGGAAACATGTCTTGGTATCAAATTAAAGCAACGACAGCTCTGAAACAAAAGCAAACTTCCTTCTGGAAGAGTCAAGCGCTACTGTTACCTCTGCAGCTTTTAAAAGTACCTTCAGGTTATTGATAGAACTGATTAGTTTAAAATAGCTTGCCCATTCCTTTTCCTGCTTCCGCTCATGCTCAAATGCTAAACAGATGACCGCTGTTGCTGCTGTTTCCCTCCCTGACAAACCACAGCCACAAGCAGCTTTCCTTAGGATATTTTTCTATTAGCTTTTTAGTGGTAAAACAAAGCAGCCTACTTGCTAACTGCCTTCCGGGTCCTACTGAATTCCCAGTTTTACAGGGGCTTGATTAGAAATACATTTTATTTGTTTAATCCTGTGGCCGTGGGACGTTCCTTGACATCTGAATACCACAGGGATTGGTGCAACATAAACGAGCAGATCCACAGATTAGATACAAACTCCTAAGACTTCAATGAAAGTTTTGCCAACGTTTAAACTACAGACCTGGGTACCCTTTTATCACATAGATGAGTTGTACATTCAAATGATTGCTTTAATATGCTGGCATGTATAGCAATAGTAAGGCTGAAGCTAGATTCCCACTTTAAGCCTCATTTTTAAACAGCCACACGTGAAGGCCCCAGTTCTCCAACAACTTGCATTTTGCTTACCTTCATGAGCCTGAATAGTGTCATTGCCATCAGTGGGACTACTCAGGTGCATAAAATAAAGCAAGGGCTTAAGTCTTTGCAGAATCAAGGACTAATTCCTCCAAAATTACAGAGCTCTTCTTCACGTCTGGGAAAGGTACTCAGAGCTAAATATAAGATGGAACAGATTGTTTAGCATAAGTAGTTAACATATATTTCAAGGGACCATTCAAGGTGAAGTAGCCTATTTCCCCAACCGGAGAAGAGCTTGAAAGCTTCTCTCTCTTACCAACAGAAGTTGGACCAACAAAAGATATTATCTCATCTACCTTCTCTCTTATATATTCTGGGACAAACATGGCTACAACACTGCATTTAATAGAAACTGACTTCCTCTTCACTTTCTGGGCTTTGCTGCAGTAACTGCTGAGTGGAGCTGGAGGTAGCAGGCCAGGAGTAGAGTGTAGCTAACTGGGGGGAGGGAGGCAAATGAGAGAGGGGTACTGGGAGGGCATGGGAATAATGAAGGGAGGCATGGACAGAGATATTCGGGAGATCAGAGTGGGGCATGGATAGGATCACGGGCCAGAGAGACAGATAGGGGCATGGAAAGGGGTTCAAAGTATTAGGGAGCTCAGAGAGATGCAGGGTTCATGAAGGTATAGGGAGAAGCCAGGAGGTGCAAAGGACGGGAGGAGGAGGAACTCAAGTGTTCATTTGCAGACTTTGCAACATTTGGTGTTTATTAATTTGTAGAATTTTTGTTTAGAAAGTGTAATATTTGGGTGGGATGCAAATTGGATTCCATTGTAAAACCTACTTTCAGCCTTTAACTCTTCTTAAACTAAGGTTTCTTTTTAAGACTATTAACATTTGATGCATATGTGCGCTTTTAGCCACACACATACTGCAAAGCTTTTTCTACAACAAAGAATCAAATGCACAGAATGTTATCAGAGTCAGACCGACTTTTGGGGAATAAAAGCACCCCAAAATGGATGGGCATTAGAATAGAAACAAAAGGAGAAATTGTACACTGACCCTGAACTTATTTTAGGGGGGGAGGGAGAGAGAGGGAAAAATGAAAAGAATAAATCCCTCATTTTTCCTGCATAAAAACCTGTGTTGTTTTCTGTAGGCAAAGAGGTCTTAGATCTTTGTCTTTCCCACTGATAGTGAGGCATTCGGCTTTAACAAAACCATAGGAATATGTTTTCCCAGGGTATCCCAGACCTTTTACTATTCAACAGCAGAAAAAAATGAATTAATATTGTTCTGGTAAACCGCTGGTTTCACAAACAGAGAGGACTTAAGGATTTTCTTCTTTTAAAAATGTTTTACTTTGCATGTCTTAACTGTATCAATCCCAGCCCCAAGTCCTGGAAAATAATCGCTGCGGGCGTTCCATGTGTTTTTGAAATATACAGACACACCAACTGAAAAACCTCAGTATGAAATTATTTCACTGAGTGAGATAAATCGAGAGAGACTCTTGTATGATCCTTTCTGGCTAGTCGCTGGGACATGCTGTAATGTGTGCGTTCTCTCTATTATACATGCCCTTGGTTTCTCAGGCTGCTCTGAAAGACAAAAAGAAAGTTGGTAATCATACACTGACAGATGGCTCGTTGGTGACTTACTCTTTATTTATAGGGAGGCAACTGCAATTCATCAGCATTTTTTTTTTTTTAGCTACATCATGGTGAACCTCCAAGTCCAAATCTATTTCTAAGAAATATTGTGCAGTAAAGATCTATTAATAGTGAGCCGTGGGATAGCTGGAAACTTATTTTTTCATCAAGCATACTCCACAGTGTGATACACTTTCCTCCAATTTCTTTTCACTCTTACATGGCATATCTTCCTAGAATTTGTCCTCATGGATTTTATATTATAATGTTACATAGGCACTGCTCTACTTCATGCTTTTTCTAATTCCTCCCTCTTTCAGTGGGTTATTTTAACTCCACTTGTTTAATGTAATTTACGTTACAAGTTATCAGCAAGTGACAATTTTCTTTACTATAAATGTAAATATTGCTTTATTTGTTTACACTGGGGCAAATTCTCCTTAGTTATGATTGCATAACCCTACTCAAGCATGTGTTTAAAGGTAAAGTCATATGTAATCATACTGAATGGAACTGAACATCAAACAGGATTGCATACAGGCTTAAAGTCAAGCATGTGCTTAAGGCTCAGATTTTTAAAGGCATGTGGGCATTGCTGCGCTCAGCATCACAACACCTAACTGATTTAGGAGTCCAAATCTCATTTTCAAAAGGGATCTAGGCACTTAGGAGTCTAAATCCCTTTGGAAAATGAGATTAAGGCTCCTAAATCAGTTAGGCATTGCGACGCTGGGTGCAGCAATGCCTAAATACCTTTAAAAAGCTGGGCCTAATTGCTCTACTGGACAGAGGCTTGTATTTCAGCTGCAAGAGAGGTCCTCTACAACAAAAAGAAAAGGAGTACTAGTGGCACCTTAGAGACTAACCAATTTATAACAAAGTAAGTGTGTGCCACAGTCAAGCTTATTCTTAGTGCTCCAGTTCCTTTCACCCCGTCGTATTTATCTGGAGCTCGGGAACAGTAATTTCTCCCAGATTCCCTAATAACATGAAAGGCTGTTATTCACAGTGATGGAAATTCTTTGTTTCTCCTTCATGAGACAGCATTTTACCAAGCTAAGAGCCTTAAAGTGGGTGGCCTAAAACAGAACTGAGGAGCACTAAATCTAAGGACATAGAGTGCGAGCCCTATTCTTCTTTCAGAAACATGGGGGGATGCATCCATTGACGTTTTTCCTTTAGCACTTGTTCTGCATATCTATCACTAATTTCCTTTTCCTTCTCTCTTTTCTTTGCCAGCACAAGAAGCCCCGAGGTTCTACAGTTACTAGAGTTGGTTGGAGGGGGGAAAGAGGGCAATTTTCATGGGTTTTTTTAAAAAAAGTTCTACTTTTTTTTTTAAAGTTTTCAAAATTTGAAACATTTTTGACCATCTCTCCAGTTGATCAAAAATGGGGAATTTTTTCAAACATTTAAAATTTCATACCTAACCCCGCTCTTATAGTTACTAAGTTTTAATGCTCTTTAATCTCTCTCTCTCACACACACACGCGCGCACACACACACACACAAATCTGGATCCAAACTCCCCCAAAGTTTTGAGCAGTTTGGGCCTGGGGTTTTGGTTTGGTCCTGCCATGAGGAAAAAAAAATCCCACAGCAGGAGCTAAGAAGGTCAGTGCATTCAGATCAAAGCTTATCTGAAATTTGAGAGGAAGTGTAAATCTGGGGGCTTGGTTCAGGCCCATCTCCAGCTCACCCAATATTAAGTGCAGTATGTGAATGTCACTTGTAAACTGATGCGTCTTTCACCAGATTAGCATTACCACAATATCTGTCTTGGAGATCAAGTTACACAGGGGAAAGCTGGAGGAAGAACATCCTCTTCTTACAGATGTTTTGGATGTATTGTATTGTTGTCCTTCTCTCCAGGAGGATTATATTGACTTCCTCAGATGCACACTAGATTTTAGCAAAGAGGATCACTGCTGTCAACAACTGCCTTGCAAAAAGGCCTCCTTCTGACAGCTGAGTCAACGTAGTAGACAAGTTAGTTAGTTCTTGTGAAAGACACTGGATTGACACCAGTGGAAACAAAAGCCCCTCTATTTATTACATTATCATCCAGAGAATGAGCACTGCACAAGGAGAGGCAGAACAAGCTCCCCCACCCAGTCCCATCAAGGTGCTCCAGTAATGCTATTCCAAGCCTTGGCCACCTATGAGGGTGCATGTGAGGTGGACACTGTCAGGGTTCCTTCTCCACTCTGAACTCTGCGGTACTGATGTGGGGACCCGCATGAAAGACCCCATAAGCTTATTCTTACCAGCTTAGGTTAAAACTTTCCCAAAGCACAGATTCCTTTCTTGCCTTGGGATCGCTGCCACCGCCAAGTGATTTAACAAACAATCAGGGAAAGGGCCACTTGGAGTCCTATTCCCCCAAAATATTTCCCCAAGCCTACACCCCCTTTCCTGGGGAAGGCTTGAGCATATATCCTCACCAATTGGTTACAAAGGGACTACAGACTCAAACCCCTAGGTCTTAGAACAATGGAAAAATTAGTCAGGTTCTTAAAAGAAGGATTTTTTTAAAGAGAAAAAGGTAAAAGAATCACCTCTGTAAACTTAGGCTGGTAGTTAACCTTACAGAGTAGCAGAAAATTCAAAGAGCACAGAGGAACCCCCTCTAGCCTTAGTTTCAAAGTTACAACAAAACAGGGATAAACCTCCCTCTAGCAAAGGGAAAATTCACAAGCTGAGAAAACAAAGGTAAACTAATATGCCTTGCCTGGCTGTTACTTACAAGTTTGAAATATGAGGGACTTGTTTTAGAAAGATTTGGAGAACATGGATTGATGTCCGGTCCCTCTTAGTCCCAAGAGCGAATGGCCACAGAAACAAAGAACCCAAAACAAAACCTCTCCCCACCCACCAGATTTGAAAGTATCTTTTGTCCCCATTGGTTCCTTTGGTCAGGTGCCAACCAGGTTACTTGAGCTTCTTAACCCCTTACAGGTAAGGAGGAATTTAGGCTACCCCTATGGTTATGACAGACACTTATTAGGAACCGGTCTCAGACCACCTACTCATGTCACAGTGGCCCCTGGATAGCCATTAGATGGTAAGAATGTGTAGCTATAGTCAGAAGCATGACTCTGTAAAGATGGCACCTTCTTATTCAACCTAAGGGGCCAGAACTTCACCTACCACCATTGGCATTGGTGCTACCAATTTACTCCAGTTGAGGAGCTGGCCCAATGCATCTGTCCAGTGTGTGGCTTCAAGTCATATCTGTGTCAAACAAGTTATTATTGCTGATAGCACTGTTAAGCGAGAGGGGGGCACTCTTAGCAGTGCAAAGAGACAGCGGATAGGATTGGATTCTGCCTAACGCTTGGTCAGCAAAGTTATTAATGACGTTATAGGCTGAGATTGTCAAAGACGCTTAAAGGATTTGGACATTTAATTCCCATTAAAATGAATGGAAATTGGGTGTCCAAATCTTTTCGGTGGCTTTGGAAATTTCAGCCCTGATGACAATTCTTTATTAGCGTATGATGGTGTGAGAGGCAGAGAGAACACAAGGCCCAGGCAGAAGCTCCAGTGTGGTGGTGAAAGAAGAAGCAGCACAAGAATCTGAGATCATAATTTTAACTAAGTCACTTTTCTGACTACGATAGTCTGAATTTTCATTTAGATTAAGGCCCCTTTACGCAGCTCTGGCCCTGTAAAGGAGCTTTCTTTACACTGCCAGAGTGGCGTAAATTGACTTTAATATAAATGAGGATCAGGCTGAATCACTCTAAAGCCAGCTGCTCCTTTAGCATAGTATCTGTCTCCATATTAATTGATAGGCAGTCTGTGCCCTGTGATTTATAATAAAAGGGAATGAGGGGCTCTGAACAAATCCAAAGAAGAGCTATTGATTTGCAAATAGTTTAAAAGAACATTCTGGGGTCACAGGATGACCCCTTTTCAGCTCTGACATTTTATATCAGGAAGAATCCTATTGAGTGGGGAGTTTTCACGCTAAACAGTGTTTTGTCTTGTTTCATAAATAAGTTGAATAGCTTAATTGACTGACACTCACCACACTTTCTCAGCTTCCTCAGACTCAGAAGTACACTGCTGTTTCCTGCCATAAATAATCTGAACTTTTAATCAGCTGCCAGGGACAAAAAGGAACTGAAAATTCTTCATACAAGTGCTGCAATCTGGCTGATAAGTAACTGTGGCTTGTTAAAAAATAGCAGGTATTTGATATAACCAGGTATTAATTTTCTTCCTGTGGTAGCAATAGCCATTTCAGATCAGGATGATCCCAAAACAACACATACCCAGGGGAGCTCACAGGGATGAAGAGACCAGTTTGGTCCAGCAGATGGTACTCAGATGGATGGTGTTAGAGATGCAGGGTGTGAAGCACGCAAGTAAAATGAATGTTCTGCTGAGCCATCTCACTAACTAACTAGGGAATGACACCACTATAAAAGAGAAGATTTGGGAGTATCACTTCAAGAAGGATTCTGATAAGATCTAATGTAAATTCAGGGTCACTCCATTGGCTTTGTTGGAATCGCTTACAGATGAGCACCAGGGGAGCTGAGCAAGGGTGCTGGAACAATTTGTACAGTGGGGCTGCTGAGAGCCATTGAACCAAACTGTAAACCCTGTAGATGATGGAAACCACTTCAAGCCAGGGAGTGCAGCACCCTTAGTTCCAGGACCTATGGAACTGAGATCAGAATTTAGCTTGTATTTGTAAGCAATATCTATGGCTAGAGAAAGTGAGCATGTGTGCACTGGCTACTGAACTTCTTTTTTAATCAGTGAGTAAGAGGAATGATTTTTCTGAGAGAAGAGCAGCTGAGAAACCTCTGTTAACCCCTCCAGTGCTACTCTCATGGCATGGCCAAGGTCATGCTTTATGTAGACAATGTCCATGGCAGCTGAAAAGTTAATGAGGTTAAGCACAACTTTCACTTATTCTTGTTCCAGTTTCTGCTTCCCGCTCACTCAGCAGGAAGAGGTTTGAAGAGACAGACAAACAGATCTCCCATTCATTTATAAATCGAAGCCACAGCTCAGCAGAGTGGTCTAGTGGTTAGAACAGGTGAATGTAAGTCAAAACACCTGGATTATCTTCTCAGCCTTCCACTGACTTGCTATGAGATCTTTTATATATCTATAGTAGAATATGGTTGTTTTCCTTCCACAGCAAGAGAAAGCAGTTAAATTTGGTTTTTGGCTTTGATTCAGTCTCCCTCAAAAGAAATCTCTCCAAAGATGACCCCCATATGCATACTCATCTGTAATTAATAAACATTTGGAAGGACACTTTCCCATTCACTATATAACATTATAGATGATCCCTTATTCCCGAGACATTTGCAAGCCTTGTCTTGTCAGAATTGAATTTACTACAGCTGATTACCCTGAGAATGCACTGACCTTCTTAGCTCCTGCTGTGGGATTTTTTTTTCCTCATGGCAGATAATATGGGGAGCAGAAATTGGGGACTCGGTGGTGGGATTATGTGATGCTAATGAGACAAAGCTTATTGTTGATGTTAGCAGTTATTACAAAAAAAAGTACATTATTCGGGACCGACAGACATCAGTTCATTATGCCAGGAAAGAAAGAATACATTTTGACAGCAGTAGCATCTATTTAAAATCTGGATCACATCTGGGGTCTCTCTGATGTAGAGCATATCTGATCAATCAGCATTATGTCTGTTCAGTTCCCAGACAAGTTAGAAGAAATTCATTATACTTTTGAAGTCTGCTCCTCTTACATCTGTTGCAAAATGAATAAGATTTTGTCACTGGATCTATTTTACTAGTGAAAAAAAGTATGATAATTAAAATAACTAGCTGGCTTCATATCTGAAGATATGAATAACTCTGAAATACTGGACATTTGCATACTGCTCTCACGTTATATGCCTCAGCCATTAATTGTTTTCTAGTTGATAAAATACTAAAGCTCCAATCCAGCAAACACCCTAAGCCTGCTTAAAGTCAATGGCAACACATTGCTTAACATTTAATGTGTGCATAAATGCTTGTAGGACTGGGGCCTAAGTAATCTCCTGCAAGATCTGCTCCCAAGTTTATAGCTGAAGCTAAGTTTATAATTTGCCATCAAGATGTAGGAAGAGCTCTTGTAGTTTGAACAATAATGGTTCCAGTACCTTGGGTGCCAAGACAAGACAGCAAACATGCCCATACATTTGCAATGCTGTTTATTTTCAGCATCTCAACCCCCATTCGTACATCCATGTGGCCTGACTATGCCACCAATAATCAGCCTTACATAAAAATGACTAAAGGAAATTTAGACTGCAGACCACGAATTGTTTCCTAATATGGTGAAAGCCACCACAACCTATGGTAAGTTCTTCCAAAGGTTACCCTCACTGTTAAAAATTTGCACCTTATTTCTAGTTCGAAGTTGTCTAGCTTCCACTTCCAGCCATTGGACCTCAGCAGTAGAGCTGGGCGGAGAACGGAAATCCTCTGTGAAACCGAATTACAACTTTTCAAAATCTGGTTTCATTCTGATTCAGAATGAAAACCAAACATTTCAAGGGTGGTTGTGGAATCCCCATCATTGTAGGTTTTTTAAGAACAGGTTAGACAAACACACATTGGGGTTGATAATTAAATTAATAGGCAGCAGGTTTAAAACAAACCTAAGCAAGTACTTCTTCACACAATGCACAGTCAGCCTGTGGAACTCATGGACAGGGAATGTTGGGAAAGTCAAAAGTATAGCTGGGTTCAAAAGAGAAGTAGATAAGTTCATGGCTATTAGCCAAGATGATCAGGGATGCAACCTCATGCTCTGGGTGAATCTAAGCCTCTGACTGTCCGAAGCTGGGAATGGAGAACAGGGGATGGATCACTCGATAATCGCCCTGTTCTGTTCATTCCCTCTGAGACACCTGGCATTGGCCACTGTCAGAAGACAGGGTACTTGGCTAGATGGATCCTTGATCTGAACCAGTATGGCTATTCTTGTGTTCTTACAGCCCTACATTTCTATGATTCTATAAAGAAGAGATTTAAGTAGGCAATATGGGAGGAAAAGAACCAAGAGAAGTCCCCAGAAACAGATAAGTACTTTATAGGAATCGGGGAGTGGGGTATAGGCATTGCAGTGGGAACAGGAGAACAAGTTCAGGGACATCCCTAGATCAGTCTTTACCATAACTGCCTCTGGCTTCCCAGGCTTCCTCCTGGCTCAGGACCCATTGGCTCCAGGCCTCTCAGGCTTCTCTTAGCCTTTAGCCCAGGAGAGGAAATACCCAGCTACCTCTCATCTGGGTCTCTACCCTGGCTCTCCTCACTGCCCTGTGCTCCTTCCTTTATGAAGACCCAGCTCCGTCCAATCTGGGAGTGATCACCATTTCTGGCTAATAGCCACCCTCCACCGGTGCCACCCAGTGGCCTAATTGGGCTCAAGCTCCTGTTAACCCGTGGTTGACCATTATGGGGTTCATACGACCCATCGCGCTCCCTCACAAGGGTATCAGATGGTGCCCTGGGGAGAGTGCAATCAGTAATTATGAGCTGTATTGAATTCCCTCACCCTGTGCTCTCATCACACACATTAGAGGTTGCAAATCAGACTAGTGTGAAAGAGCTGAGTTCAGTGGGGTAAAACCCCTTCCCCCAAGCTCAGGAGGATAACACATGGAGGCTTCTCACTGGGACTAGTTGCTGCATTGAATCTGGACCACAGGGTTCACCCTCTGGCAACCGTCCAATGTGTACCTACAGGTTGCGTGTAAGGGGGGGAAGAGGGCATAACTCTGATGCAGGATAGACAGCAGTGCCCAGTCACTCAGTGCAAGCAGCAGGGGAGCAGTCACACTGTGCACTACAAAGGACTTAGTCTTGTGTTGGTCACAACAGTGAGGCAGAAGCTTGTGTTTCCAATGGCACCTTGGCTTCAAGTACTCAGGTGGAAAGGAATGAAGGGGGAGAATCCCAGAGACATTTCACCCATGAGAGGGAAATCCATGTGCAATTTCATAAACATCTCCATGCTCCGTCATCCCCCTGGGTTTGTGCCCAGCAACTTTGTGGGAAGGGAACATAGATCTCCTTGATCTTGGAGACCATCCTGGCTTAAACCCCACCTCTGGGAAGGCTGAGGTGGGAAATGCTGAAGCTCTTCAGAATGTCACGCATGGGGGCGCTGCCGATTTATCCCATTGCTGAATGTAGTTGCATGGAATAGAAAATGCACTGTCTGAAACATTGCCAGCTCCATGGGTTCGAACACCAGGCATCAGATCCCCTCCCAATCATGTGTCTGGTGTAGAAATCAACAGATTACAAATCTGTACAAATCAGATTGTTGTTCTTCTACCTTTCAGCTTTTCAGGAGACCAATCAGGGAATTACAGGTTTCTGCCTACACCACGGCTGGGCAGGTGGTGAATTCCCAGGCAGGTTCTCTGCCGGCTGAGTTCCCAGATGGCTGGACATGAAAAGTTTCGAAGTCCCAGCAAGCACATTGGAAATCCATGTTGACCTACTGGTCCCCTGTCTTACCCTGCACAGGCAGATTATGAGGGGAAGTGGAGGAAGGGCTCCCCATGTGACTAGGGACCATTATATTTTCAGGGTGATCTGGCGCAGGTGGAAGCCGGGGCCAGAATCTGCTAGTAATGGAGGGATGGTATGCAAAAGGCAAGACTACTCTGGTTATCCAGAGGTCATTACACCTCCAGGGCACCATGGAGCATATGAAGAACTGGTGTCCACTGGTCCCAGGCAGATGGTGTGTGAAAGGCAGCACCACTCTGGGCATCTTGTGGCCCTTAACCAATTTCAAAATCTTCAGGGGGGCTATTTGAAGTTCCACACTTATCTAATGGTCCCCTGGGCAGGCCTGGATAGATAGTTGGAATCTGGTAACACTTCAAAGTGCCCATTCATCTGCGGTACCCCATTTGCTGTCATTTGGGGGTTCCAGAGGCTGCAGGTATCTGAGAAAGTTCCCTAACCCCCCCCCCCCCAGAAAGAAGTAAAAGTCCTAATGTTTCCATAGAGGAACTGATTCTACAGATGTTTTCAGAGATTATTTGAATGAGGAATGTGGGAAGGGAGATAGGACCAAGCAGAGCGTAGAAAAGGGGCCCAGGAGGGGGAACGACTATAGACTGGGGTAAAAGGGGAGACACAGATTGGATGAGCCTCGAGGGGGGGGAACTGGGACTTACTGGGCAAGGAGCCTGGGACTAGGATAAGAAGTCTGAGAAGTGGAGATTATGGCTGAGTAGGTGAGACATAGCCATGCTAAGACATGCCCTGGCTAGCATATTACCCCTCTGTCCAACCATCGTCTCAATATCTCACCAAAGAGGGGCATGTGCGATCTTTGCCAAAAGCTAAGAACTATCTGATTGCAATAGCTATTGCAAGAGATAAATTTAGAGTTACATAATGTGGGATATTGTGTTCCAAACCAGATTGGAAGTGAAATTGGTCACCTGAAGTGGGGGAGTTTCAGAGCCAACTCAATGAACACTGAGAACAATCGAAATCCATGGACCCAGCCTAAGCCCCATGTTTACTGTCTGGACCAGTTGTAGGCTTGAGTGCTTACAAAGACAAAAGAGCCCCAAGAGAAGTCTCTGAGCAGGGCACTTCTCTCCACCCCAGAGGCTAAGAGACAATAGTTTATAACTGTATGAAAGAAGAACAGGTACAAGACATTATCCATTACGGTGGAGACATTCTGCCAACGGGAGTGTCCCATGAAAGGTGGATCCCAGCTTTCTGGGCTGGACAAGCGCTGTAAGGACTGACCGTTGGTTGAGAAATACCTTCTTAGACACAAAAGTAACTTGTTAATAAGTATAGGTTGTAGATTGCATTGTATGTTTTCCTTTTGCCTGCAACCTTATGTTTCCAAACCCTTATACTTGCTTTCATTTGAATCTCTGCCTTAAGCTCTGTTAAATAAACATCAGTTTTGTTTTGCTACAGACACTTCTAAGTGAGTTGTGCTAAGGAGAGTGCTGAACTGAGGAGAAACTGGTGCAGTGGGGTGCACTGTTTCCATGGGGGCAGTGGACCAGTGTACACTGGGGTTGTCCAGAAGATAATGGATTGGGCACGTGCATGTAACAAAGTGGGGTGTGTAAATTGCTAGCCTGCAGAGGGAAAAGCAGGATTTGTGGCGCCCGGAGCAGAGCGCTTGTGTTGCCAGCAACTGATAGTTAGGGAGGGTTCCCTGGTGGCACAGGCAAGTCTCCCTCCTGCTATGAGCAGGTGGTAGCGGTTCA
Organism: Chelonia mydas; assembly: GCF_015237465.2. NCBI lineage: Eukaryota > Metazoa > Chordata > Testudines > Cheloniidae > Chelonia > Chelonia mydas. Next base: position 124,896,389 of record NC_057852.1, on the reverse strand, counting down.
TGCCGGACACTTCGGTAAACCCCAAAAAGTGTCACAAGAGGCAAGGAGAAGAAGACTGAGGCAAGGAGCCCAGGGTGGGAAAGAGAAAAGGACGGGGACAGCTTGGAAGGGATAGCGCTAAAGATGTCAAGCTTGGAAGGAAGGGTCTCTGACCACAGGAGAACACTTCCCTCCGGAGTCCGGAATGGAACCCAAGATTCCGGAGTCTCTCCATTGCTCAGCTTTCCGCAAATAGCTGTGCGACCAGCTGAGCAGGATTGGAACAGTGGTCAGTAAATAAGACTTTGGGCCTCACACTGAACAACGAGGACAAAATAAAATATTGCATTTCTGCTCATTCAGTGAGGGGCATGGAATGAGGAAAAAGTAGTATGCAAATGTGATTAAAGACTATCGTAATGCATACACACCAGGGGAACAGACAGCCTTAAGTCTGTTCAAGGTTGCACAGACAGCCTTAAGTCTGGTTTTCCTAACTTTTGAGAGATCGAAATCAAAAGCATCCACTAATTTTGGGTGCCCAATTTGAGACACCTACGGAAGGATTTTTCAAAGTACTTAGCATTGTCTAGCACATTATAAGATCAAAGCACAGCTCCCATTGATTTCAGTTGCAGCTGTGAGCATTCAGCACTTCTGCAAATCAAATCCCAGGGTTTAAAGTCAGGCTCCCAGAAAATGGGAAACACAAATTAGTGACCACCTATGAAAAGTTTGGTTTAAGTGACTTACCCAGCACCACATAGGAACTTTGTGGCAGAGGCAGGATTAGAATCCAATTCTCCAGGGTATCATTCAACAGCCTTGACCATGAGACCATCCTTTCTCTTCCTGAAATCCCCCTGTATACCTTCCTTCATCTTCAACAAATGAGGCAGGGGTCTTGTGGAAAAAAATGATATGTGATCGTCTAATTAAAGACTGTATCATAATGCATACACACAAGGGGTGGGTGGGTTAAAGTTGCACAGACAGCCTTAATTCTGGCATTTCCTAACTGCTGAGTGCTTCACCTTAATGTTCTTTTAATATAGTTTTTGTGTCTATTCTTATATACATTCTTTTACAGTCTCACCACCGTAGCATCTGGGCATATTCTGGTAGCGTTTTAAATAATGTAATTAACATCTGTCACGTGTGATTCATTTTCTTTCTCTCATTTTCTCCCTAAGGGAGAAGTGTGTGTGCAGTGTAGTGTTTTGTTTTTGTAGTATTTGGGGTTTGGGGGTGGGGAGCTGGATATTTTAAATGTATACATTGTGTTCAGATGAGTCCAACAGAGTTCAGCTGGGAGTGGTAGGATAAAAGTGAGTAAAAGAATATGGTCCTTAGCATGCTGGGGAAAAGTGACAAATGGTGATATCTGTCTGACAATTTCTTTAGTCTTCCAAGAGAAGGAACAGAAGCCCTATCATACCTAAAATGCAAACAATTGAACAATAAGTTATTGGGTATGATTAGGGCCCTACCAAATTCCCGGCCGTGAAAAACACGTCACGGACCATGAAATCTGATCTCCCCCATAAAATCTGGCTATTGTCAGAGAGGGGTAGGTCTGGAGGCACCCCAGCTGGAGGCTCCTACCATGTGCTGGGCTCCAGCTGCTGGTCCTGGCCCGGGCTGGGGAGGGATAGGACTTCCTCTTCCCCTGCAGGGGCTGCTCCTGGAGCCAAGTCAGACCCACCTCTGGAAATCTCCCCCTGCTGCAGGAAGCTCCAGAGCTGCTGGCTGCAAGCCCAGCTCTGAAGGTAGGGCAGAAGGGAGGGTGGCTCTCAGCCCCTGACCCAAGTGGAGAGGCTGCAGCACCAGCTGTCAGCCCCTGACCTGGGCGGAGAAGCTGCCGGGAAAACCTGGACATATAGTAACCCACCCTCCATATCCTGCGACCCTCACTTCTGCGCTGCTGTTGGCGGCGGCATTGGCTTTAGAGCTGGGCACCTGGCCAGCAGCTCTCTGCTCTCTGGTTACCAAGCTCTGAAGGCAGCGCCCCTGCCAGCAGCAGCGCAGAAGTAAGGGTGGCAGTCCCACAATCCCCCTACAATAGCCTTGCGACTCTCCCATGACCGCCTTTTGGGTCAGGACCCCCACGGTTACAACACTGTGAAATTTCAGATATAAATATCTGAAACCCTGAAATGCACTATTTTTTAAATCCTATGACCGTGAAATTGACCAAAATGGACCTTGAATTTCGTAGGGCCCTAGGTATGATAGTGTTCAATTACAGAGCAAGGAAGAATAATTCCCTCCACTTCAGGCATCATCTGGTGAAATTCTATGGACACATGCAGGAGGACAGACTAGATTATCATAATTGTCCCTTCAGGCTTTAAAATCTATTAATCTATCTTGCACTGTCAGGAAGATGGACTAATGTGTCTTTTAAGTCTCTGATTTTATGGTTCTGTGATGTACTGGTGTCTGGTACTTTCAAGCAGACATTTTCAGAGATAATTGGGCAGTAAATAGGTCATTTGAAGTAAAAAAAACCAACTAAATAAATTTAATAATACTTCTCTGGGAGTATTTAATAATACTTCTCTTTAATAATACTTCTCTAATTCTGAAATTTCTTCTGACCTTCCCCTTCCACTGGCCTTCAGAGGCCAGGTGCAAAATTCTGATCTCAGTTATACCAGTGTAAGTCTAGACCAACTCCACTGAACATCAGAGGCAGCAAAGGGAAATGAAGGAGAATCAATGAGGAGGTGATTCCTTTAGATTTGGAAAGGAACTGATGGTCAAGAATGGCTTTTCCAAGGACAGTCACAGTAGGGTGAAAGAGTCAGTGTCAGTAGAGTTTCTCCAGCTTTATACCAGAGCAACTGAGATATGAGTTATGTCAGCAGAGAATGTGGCCCATTATCTCACAGTTAAATTGCAGCAAATATCCCTGTAACTCTAAGAGCCCCTCAATGCCAACTGGCAGAGAGCCCACCATACTGTAACTCATATCAGGCCTGACTCACTCATTGCCCCCACCCCTAGCACCCTGTTGTCATAATCTGTACCTGAAAGGTGTCGTGTAAGGTATCATATATAAACTGGTGACACACTGGTCCCAAAAATCATTGCATGAGGTATGTGTAGGTTGTGTACAGAGTTATATGTGTGTGCAGAAAATATGTTCTTAAAATGTATTTGGGAGGCAGCGCTTATACCCAACTTGCTCGATAATGATCTAAAGCAGTGCGAATTGACACAGGTTCATTTTCATCATGTGAGTCAGATGCCACCAGCAGAAGGTTGATTTTCTTTTTTGGTGGTTTGGGTTCTGTAGTTTCTACATCAAAATGTTGCTCTTTTAAGACTTCTGAAAGCATGCTCCACACCTCGTCCCACTCAGATTTTGAAAGGCACTTCAGATTCTTAAACCTTGGGTTGAGTGCTGTAGCTATTTTTAGAAATCTCACATTGGTACTTTCTTTGCTTTTTGTCAAATCTGCAGTGACGGTGTTCGGAAATCAAACAACATGTGCTGGGTCATCATCCGAGACTGCTATAATATGAAATATATGGCAGAATGCGGGTAAAACAGAACAGGAGACATTACAATTCTCCCCAAAGGAGTTCAGTCACAAACTAACTATTTTTTTAAAGATCATCAGCATAGAAGCATGTCCCCCAGAATGGTGGCGATGCACGAAGGGGCATACGAATGTTTAGCACATCTGGCATGTAAATACCTTGCAACGCCGGCTACAAAAGTGCCATAGGAATGCCTGCTCTCACTTTCAGGTGACATTGTAAATAAGAAGCAGGCAGCAGTATCTCCCGTAAATGTAAACAAACTTGTTTGTCTTATAGATTGAGTGAACAAGACATAGGACTGACTGGACTTGTAGGCCCTGAAGTTTTACATTGTTTTGTTTTTGAGTGCAGTTATGTAACAAAAAAAATTTACATTTGTAAGTTACACTTTCACGATAGAGATTGTACTACAGTACTTGTGTCATAAATATAAAGGGAAGGGTAACCACCTTTCTGTATACAGTGCTATAAGATCCCTCCTGGTCAGAGACAAAACCTTTCACCTATAAAGGGTTAAGAAGCTAAGGTAACCTCGCTGGCACCTGACCCAAAATGACCAATGAGGGGACAAGATACTTTCAAATCTGGAGGTGGTGGGGGGGAACAAAGGGTCTGTCTGTCTATCTGTTGCTTTTGCTGGGAACAGATCAGGAATGCAGCCTTCCAATTCCTGTTAAGTTAGTAAGTAATCTAGCTAGAAAATGCATTAGATTTCCTTTTGTTTAATGGCTGGTAAAATAAGCTGTGCTGGAGGGAATGTATATTCCTGTTTTTGTGTCTTTTTGTAACTTAAGGTTTTGCCTAGAGGGATTCTCTATGTTTTGAATCTGATTACCCAGTAAGGTATTTACCATCCTGATTTTACAGAGGTGATTCTTTTACCTTTTCTTTAATTAAAATTCTTCTTTTAAAAACCTGATTGATTTTTCATTGTTCTTAAGATCCGGGTTTGGGTCTGTGTTCACCTGTACCAATTGGTGAGGATTATTATCAAACCTTCCCCAGGAAAGGGGGTGTAGGACTTGGCGGAAGACATCTCCGAATGGTCTCTTTCCCTGTTCTTTATTTAAAACACTTGGTGGTGGCAGTATACTGTTCAAGGACAAGGCAATGTTTGTACCTTGGGGAAGTTTTTAACCTAAGCTGGTAAGAATAAGCTTAGGGGGTCTTTCACCCTAGAGTTCAGAGTGGGGAAGGAACCTTGACAACTTGTATGAGGTGAATTGAAAAATACTATTTCTTTTGTTCATCATTTTTACAGTGCAAATATTTGTAATAAAAACCTAACATAAAGTGAGCACTGTATACTTTGTATTCTGTGTTGTAATAGAAATCAATATATTTGAAAATGCAGAAAAACATCCAAAACTATTTAACAAATTTCAATTGGTATTCTATTGTTTAACAAGGTGATTAATCACGATTAATTTTTTTAATCGCAGTTAATTTTGTTGAATTAATCTCGTGAGTTAACTGTGATTAATCGACAACCCTAGTTTGTGCCCATTGCTAGGACAGAGAAAAGCCATTCAGGGGGAGTAGCCCCAAAACAAGACTGACTTGGGGTCTACTAGAAATGATACATCTCCTGTAATAATGTATGTCACTAAAGTTGAAGGACGTTGATTTCTTAACTCCCTTAAGAAGAGCTACTCGGATCACTTTTAAGGAAGATGCTGGGCTAGCGCCTTGTCTGGTGTAAATCAGTACAATTCCACTGACTGCACTGTAGTTATGTTGCTTTACATCAGCTGAGGATCTGGTCCACTCTTTCCTCTCCCCACTGTGCAGTGCTCCATGTGCCAAAGCCAGCCAGGCTCATTTGCAAACTGTTTCCAGACACTATTATGTCTGTCTGGTCCATGTTTTTTCCCTGTCTGACAGCCCTTGCATCCCATCACTCCTTCCCCGCCCTCCACGCCCACCCCCCTTGCATATTACAGCAGATTCTGCACATACAAGAATTGCAGTACAAACATCCCTTCAAACACACAACACCTGTTCTGAAGGCAACAGGCAGTGACAAGTATAACTACAATACCTGCTGAAGTTTCAGCGTGCTAGTCATCCAGGTATGCTATTATTTGAAAGAGACTTCATTTCACCGCCACCCCTTTACTTTGAAAAGACAGTCACATTTTCTTGTTATGTTAACTTTTGATTAGGGAAAGGGAAACCAAGATAAGGGATATGAAGGCCTTCTTGGCAGCCTCCCTACTGCCACCTGCTCCTCCTTCCTCCATGGAAGGGAATAGATGAATACACAATGAGCTTATTTGTAACTTCTGGGTTTTCAGTTGCAAGCTAAGGATGTTTCTCTGTAGGAGAACATCAGTACTCCAAACCCCAGGAAGTGGCACTGAAATGCCCCAGAAACCACAGCCAAGCAAGTATGATCATAAACAAGCAGTGCATGAGGGGACTTCCCTGTATCATATAGCGACATATAACCCAAGCTTCAGTTCATTTTCAATTTCAGTTTCTTTTTTGACATAACAGGGATTCAATGGTCACCAAAGCTGGCACAGTAAAACGAGTCTCCATGGTTTGGTTTCACAGACGTAACGTGGTTTTTCTGCTCTGCGGGGATTTTGTGTCATTGACCATTTTTAATTTGTGGGTGGTTTTCACTTATTGTAAGCAGAGCTGTTAGAATCCTGAGAAACAATATTTGCGGAACGCTGTATTTAATGAACGTTGCCAGTCAAATTGCCAATGTGTTTCCAGAAGACTCCAAATCTAGAACAGCACATCAGCTAGCAATTATTTGTAGGGTTCATGGCTGAAAGAGGAATTCCCCCCAGCCAAAAAAAGGCCATAGCTTATATCCAGATCAGCTCTGATAAATTTCCCCAAGTCTTAAAGCCAAAATGATATCATTAGTTTGGAGACTTTATTAATGAAAATTCAAACAGAGCTGGTGGGGAAAAAGACCAACTGCTTTTTGCTGGATTTTTTAAAATTTTATTTTTCCCCTAAGTTGCCTGAGAAAATTAGTTCAGTTTTTCTTTTTAATGAAAAAGTGATTTTCTTTGTTTTTTGGTTAGAATGTTCCATTGTCAATTACAGAAAATGTTTGGTTTTCAGTTTCCAGTTGTGTTAACTAAGAACAGGATAATGCAAAAAAAATTCTGCAAAAAATGTGTGTTTTGATTGAAAAGCCACATTTCGTTGAAAAATCTTGCCATGAAACATTTTTGACCCGCTCCAGATTCACATGAGCCTACAGAAGTGGTGTGTGAAATTGCTTGTACACTGCCTAGCACAATGGGTTCCTGGTTCATGACTTGGATTCCTAGATGCTACCACAATACAAATAATAATAAATAATAATAATAGTAATAATAATAAATAACTTGCCGCTTTTGCTGGCTGAACATTGGAATCTAGACTGAAAACTGTGAGCACTCCCATTTGACCCAAACAGCTACAGTGAGACATGGCCCTGCAGTTACGGCAGATCAGAAGAGAAAGCCGGCCCTTCGGAAGAAGAGCCTTGCTAAGCACCTGCGGTGGATCTCATTGGCCCAGCTTCTTGCACAGGTTATGGATCCAGAGGACATCCGATGATGGCCACTGAATTCACTCATTTTTAAAATAGTGGGCCAGAAATTCAGCTGGTATAAATCAATGTAGCTGCCCTGAACTCAAACAACACTGATTTCCACCAGTTGAGGACTCAACGTAGCGTCTTTTACCTAACTTTTTTCATGCGGCACATATTTTCCATGAAAACCAAAGCTATGTGTCACTCTAGATGCTGCATAATACAGTATGTGTTACAACTGCAGAAACACACTGACATGTACAACAGCCTCTTGGATAACAAGACAGAAGGACTCGCGGCCCAACCTCGTTCCCACTGAATACTTTTGTTAAAGTGCCAGTACTTTTCTTGCTAGCTCAGCCTCCGCCCCTTTGAGGACTTGCATTGGGGAAAATTTTGTGATTTGCATCAAAAAGTAGGATGAGAGGAAAGGGGTATTTCTTTGTCCTTTCGGTTGCGGGTTTTTGTTTCCTTAATTCCTAAAAGGATGGATTTTTTAAAATCTGCTAACGTGTGAAATTTATTTGTGTTTAAATGCAAGGAGAAGTATTTTGAACTACGGAGGCAAAAGTGTTCAGAAAAGTTTATGAGACCTATATTTAGCCTTTTTGTCTAAGATCATAGTAGGTTATATCTGAGTCATGCATTGCCAGAGTGAACATATCAGCTATTTCAAGCAGCTCCAGAAGGTTAATGAACAATAGCCTCCCTGCAGTATAATTTGGGATAAGGTTCAGACTTCTGAGTCAGCAGTTGCTTGTGCTCTAGTCTAGATTTCTGTGAGATAGCCCCAGTGCTTGCACTTACAGTAACATGTCGGCAGTACAGCAGGGAAAGGTGATCATACCAGCCTTGATAGTGCTCTAAAACTCTGCTAATCAGAGGTCCCTGTGCAGACAAAAATAGATGGACTTCTGGGCTGTTGCTCAAGCCTACACACTGCCTTCAGCACCGTGCACGTGTAAGGCGCTGTATAAATAAGGCTGCACATGTTGGGCCCCAGGGAAAATTGTGGAAGGGAGGCAAAGCTTAAAACCTCAGAGGGTGTTGGTGTAAAAGCCGGGATTAGAAAGCAGCAGCACCTTGCTTCTCCCACTCTTCTCAGGCCCTGAGAGCATGCCACTCTCTGTGCACTGTATATGGCTGTGAACATTCATGCTGTTAACTCCCATGTGCCATGCAAGATTCCCTGCAGTAGCTATAGAGATCAATTAGAAAGTGCCAGTGTGAGACGAGATGCCACCAAAGATAAGCCTGTAAGGGGAACTCCCAGGAAAATTCCATCCCACTATAAACTACTGTATCTGCTCAGTGGTGCAGCTTCTGTCCCCACTTAAACGTAACTGAGTGAAGAATCTGTTTCACTCCTAACTCCCCCACTCCACAGATTTCAATACTCTTACAGTAAATAGCACCTTACTTCACCGCCTGCAGGGGGACTACATGTAGAGAAAGATGCTACCAGTCTGAACAACGTGATCAGAACTGGACTCTAATTTTTTTTCTGTGATTAGCGTTTATTGTTATTAGTGTTACAGTAGCACCTAGAAACCCCAACCACATTTGGGACTCCATTGCACGAGGCTCTGTGCAAACATAGAGAGAGAGGCAGTCCCTGCCCTGAAAAGCTCACAATTTAAATAGAGAAAACAGGTGGGAGGGAACTGGGGCCCAGACTTTACTACCCTTACACATACTAAATAGTACCTTACTCCTTGAATTCAATGGAACAACTGAAGGAGTAAGGTGCTACGCAGTGAGATAAAGAGTAGTAGAAATTGCCCCTGTATTAAGGCTTACCATTTACCTTAGTCCTCAGCCTTGACCCCTTTTTGCAGTTGGATGTTCTAGGACTGTCACAAGAAATGGCACATAATACCCATCAGACATTCATCACTCAATATATTTTTAAATAATTCCATTCCTTCAGCAATATGCAGCATTTAGCCAATTAGATCGCTCTGCCTGTCTTAAAGAGGATGAAGTCAGCATTTAAGTAGATCCTTGATAAAAACAGAAAATCATAAAATCCCAAGAGCTATTTTGGTCAAACCTCTGACTTTAAATGGAGTGGGTGCTAGAAGAGATCACTGACTCCATTACAAGTAAAAGCCCCATTTAGAGCAGATAGATGAGCTGACTCAAAGAGCTTAGTTTCCGTTTTAACATGGAGCTTTATTAATCTTCTTTTACAGTAAATACTCTCAACAAGGTATAAAACACCTCATCGTGTGTGAATATCCCAAAGCTGCTTACAAGATAATCAATTAACCCCTGACCTTCTCTGTCTTCTCCCTGTTCTGAGAATATAACCATTAACTGTGTCTATATTTGTGTGCGTCAATCAGAATACAAACACCTGTGTATGAAAACGCAGCCACAGAACACATTTTGTATCACAAAGCTGGTGTCCATTTAGTGGACGTGTGTTAACAGTGATTTGGGTTACAGAATTGTGCCCCTGAAACCTCTCTGTATCAGTGTGTAGTGTAGCCCCTGCCCTGAGAGTATCTGAGCCACGGGAACTATTTCTTTTTCCTCACAACGCCCCGGGGGAGGTAGGGAAGTATTATCATCCCCCCTTTACAGTCAAGGCATTACACGATCTAGTCAAGGCATTACATGATCCAGTGGCTGGAAGCTGCAAGTAGACAAGTTCAGACTGGAAGTAAGAGGCACATTTTTAAGAGTGAGGCCTAAGTAACATTACGTACCTAGGAATGTGCTAGATTCTCCAACCCTTGAAGTTTTTAACTCAAGACTGGGTGTCATCCTTAAAGATAAGCTGTAACTTAACCAGACATTACAAGCTTGATTTAGAGTGAAATTCTATGGCCTGTGTTATGCAGAGGTCAAACTAGATGATCATAGTGGTTTCTTCTGGCCTTAAAATCTATGCATTTATGACAAATAATTGGCTATCCCCAGAACTTTATATCGATAGTTTTTGCTCTCAGCAGTTTGACTTGTGTCAGCATATAAGTCCTTTTACTTCTGTTGTGGGTCCTGGTAGGCCTCACTGTTCCATACACACCACCTTGCAGTCTTTTATCTTCAAGAGAATGTCCTGCTTGGTAAGATATTGGCTGGAGCCTCTTTCTCCAATCACCTTCTTACCAGACCACAGCAAGTATTGGATCCGTAGTTGGATTGGCAGCCAGTTGGGTATCAGCTGCAAAATCCTTCTTGACAGAGCACCTCCCAAATTACCTACAGGATGCATACAAGGTCACAGCTCTTGGGAGAAATGTTAAAAAAAGAATTTCCTAATGCTGCTGTGCTCATGTCATCCTGACAAGCCAAGTGCACTCAGGTCAGGTCAGTACTTGCACCACACAGTTCCTAGCAGCACCTGCGATGCTGGTCTGGTGATTAAGGCTACGTTTGTGTCACAGAGGTCATGGAAGTCACGGAATCCCTGACTTCCAGAGACCTCCATGACATTCTTTGCTTCAGACCCAGGGGCTGCAGGACCCTGGAGCTGACAGCCAGTGGGGCCCTGGCAGGGTTCCAGCAACAGGCAACAGCAGTGACAAGCGACAGGGGGCCCCCTGCAAAGTTCCAGCGACAGGTGACAGATGCCTAAGGGGGCCCTCCTCAGAGTTCCAGCGATGGGCGACAGCTTCGCATGGGGGGAGAGGGACACCTCGGGTGAGCGGCTGGGGGTGCTCCATTTTCTCATTTTGGGAAATATGGTCACCCTGCAGCTCCCAACCACCGTGGGCGGAGGGGGAACCTCACAGCTCCCAGCTACCCCAGTGGTGGGGAAAACCCTGGAGCCCCAGCAGCAAAAGTTACAGACAGGTCACGGCTTCCATGAATTTTTGTTTATTGCCCGTGACCTGTCCATGACTTTTACTAAAAATAACCATGACAAAAAGCTTAGCCTTACTAGTGATTTAGTTGACGATGCCCTTCTCTGAGAGTCACTAGTGTCACCAATGTCCCATGAGATTAAACCTAAAATTGCAGTCCATGACTTGTAACGGGGTTAACCCAGCTGTCTTGATCGGATTCCTATTCTGCCTACCTCACCTACAGTCTCTCTGCCATCTCAGTTAGAATATTACCTTCTTTGCCTGTACTGTTGTATGTGATTTAAAACAGTCACTATATTTCACCTCCGAAAGGGGTATACTGCAGTGGCAGGGTTAGTGATGCCTGTTTATAATCTGAAAAGCCTCTGGGATCTTTTGAGATACAAGGTACAATATAAGTACCAGAAATGGCCCAGAAGGCAGCTTTCAGAGCTAGTACAGAAAAGAGTTTGGGGATGACATCGAGTCAGAGCCAGGGTTTGGATTCAGGCTCAGATTCGACACAGCAGCAGTCTCATGCCCAGTCCTTATGAAATTTCAGCTGTTGAGATGAGATCGCTGTTATTTTGGGCTGAAGTCTCTCTGTTCTCGAGAGAATGTGGCCACGTGTGGACTGAAGCCAGGAAAGAGTTTGGGCTCTGACCCATTTGGACACTTTCATTCGAATTTGTAACTCCCCCTCCAGGAAATTCAGTGGGAGTCGCCAGCCCTGGGTCTGCCAAATGGCTGTGAAATTGCCCTCCTGACAGGCTGGAAGTTCTACCTGTCCGATTTCCATGTTTTTGAACGTATGAGTGAATTTTAAAATGCAGTAAAGTGAGGGACTGATTGGTTTAAGCTACACATAGGATGAAGTTCCATTCCCCTGCCTTGTCCATAGCCAGGCCTGGCCTAACGCTCAGTGGGGAATGCTACCACCCCCCGGTGTGGGGTGAGAGGCTGTGCACCGTGCAGCATACTCCACTTAGGCTCTAGCTGTGGGCATGTGTTTGGGGGCATTTGTGGGTGGGAACAGTGGGGGCATGGGCCAGTGGGTCTGTCGACCACATGAATCCACCGAGGTCCCATGTTGGAGTGATGGGAGCCACTTCTGTAGCTGGAGTACATCATGGTCTAGATGTGCAGGTGCACCACACCCTTCTTCCAGGTTGGAAGGGGAGATCCCACCTCCCCCAGCCCCAGCATGCAGGCTTTGTACAGGGTGCACAAACGTCACCCACAATGTGAGCAGAGGCCAGTGCACCTCCAGCCCGACCTGCAGCATTTTGTGCTATACCATTCCTGGTCTAAGATGGCCAAAACACTGTGAAGGTGAGTGCTTTAACCAATGCTAGAAGCACCTAGCCCTCACCCCCTGGTATTTTACAGAGCTAGCAGAGAGCGAGTGCTCTGATTCACAGGCACTGGAGTGCTGGAAGAGTACATGAGAAATTGTTCTGTACAAGCTGTGGCTTCACATCAGCGGACCACATAACGGGACTGTAACAAACGAGTGCTCTTTGAGCAGCGTCAGGAACTGCGGGGATCCCAAGTTAATGTAGTTACCATTCAGTTATAAATAGCGTCCGTGGGTGGAAGCTCCTGGTTTAATTTTTGTTCAAGAACAAAACATTCTTGAAAATCTGTCGCCTTTGTTCCGTGCAATTCTTTCTATTGCTCCCTGAAAAGCCATGCACGTGGGCGGTGCCCGGTTGCCAGCCCTGGAGGATGACGTCCTCTCTTCATCCCGGGGGCGAAGTGGGTTGCACAACCCACTCTGTGGCCGATCTACAGAGCATAATCGGCTGCTACTGCTCTCAAGTTCTGGCTAACGGGTTTAGTCCTGTTGCTCAAGCAGTAGGGGGCTCTCTTTTGGAGCTAACGGTCCTGGTTCTGTCCTCACTTGCAGGGCCAGCCTTAGGGAAAATGGCACCCTGGGCACACTTGTATTTTGGCGCCCCTAGCCCCTGTTGCCTCCCCAGGCTCCCCATCATCCCCCCAGGCTCCTGCTGCCTCCCCATCCATCCCCACTCCTGGTCCCCGCTGCCTCCTCAGGCTCCCCACACCTCCCCCTTCATCCCCAGGTCCCACTGCTTCCCTCCCCCATTGCCCCAAGCTCCCTTCCATAGTCTCACACCCCAGGCCTGCCCCACTCCTTGCCTCTTGACCACAGCGCCCGCCCGTCCGTCCCCCCCACCATGACGCCCACCTGCAAGGCAGCCCTGCTCACTTGTAACCACCCAACAGGGGCCTGTGATAAGTGATAGCTCATATGGTGATTTGAACTGCTGGGGAGCTCAGATGCTTGGGGCAAGCTTCCCTGGGCACAGAGACCATGGTCTGCAGAAGACATCCTCTCTACTGAGACTGCCAAAAAAGGTGCTAAGTGTGGAGGAGGTTTTGTGATGTGGGCATATGTCCATTGGGATTCAAAACTAGTGAAGCAACTAGTCATTATTTATCGTAGGCCCCAGGATGTGCCAGATTCCAGACATTCAAGAAATGATAGTCCCTGACCAAGGGGCTCATAGTATGAGTTTCATCTAAGCTGATTTGGACTCCCCTTCCTCACATTTCCTGTGTAATCTCAGAATGATACAATTTGACACGAGTGTCTCAACTCGGATTTTGGTGTTTTCCTGGCTTACAAAGCACTGCTGACTAAACTACATTGCTAGGACCCATAAAACATGCTAACACTGAAGTAATGCTAAAACGCACTGGGTTTATTCTGAGCTTTGACTGTGTGGGATGGGTTTCAGAAGAAATCAAAACTTAACAGAGCAAAACCGTGCAAACTGAAAGCGATGAGAAAAACTTCCCCAAAGCCACATCCACCATTACTGTTGAGCTTTGCACAGCTGTTACTGAAAACACCCACATGGTTCACCCAGGCCACTGAGCCGTTGTTACAGCTTTGAGTATTTAACCACCTAATCCCCATTTGAACAAATGGCCTAGCAATGGTGATCTAAAATACTCATACAGCTGCCATTAGCTGAACGCCTCACAGTCTTTTAATGTATTTAAACTATGTCTGTTCACACCATCCCTGAGAGGTTCCCTGTTATCCTCACTTTACAGATAGTCTCTTTGTGCCTCAGCTTCCTAAGTGACTTGCTCAAGGTCGCATAAGTTGTCTGTGGCAGATCAGGGAACTGAACTCAGTCGTTCATGTCCCAGGCTAGCACCCTAACTACTAGACCATTCTTTCTCTTTAGATGACAATCTCTATATCTCATTACTTATTCCCTGATCCAATTCTTGTTTCTCAGTAGCCTTTTCGATCAATGGAACATACGAAAACATTTAAATCCAAGGAAAGAGCCTTCTGAAGATGGCCAGTCCCTACCCCTTCCACCTAGGAGGGGTGAGATCTCAGCTCTTAGGGGCATAGTCTGGCCATTCCAGTGCAGTTTGCCATCAGGTCACATGAAGTGTTTTTCATGGGGATGCTAATATAAGGGATTTGAGAACATGGTGGAGAAGACTGCTGGACAGTGCAAATGCAGTAGGCATGGTTCCTCTAAGTGCTGCAGAGACAAGCAGGAGGGAGCATTTGATGAGCTGAAAATTCATTCCTCGTCACATCAATTGTCTTTGGCAAGAAAATAAATATTCTAATAAGTAGCAATGAGATGGCAAAGCTACATCCATTAGCCAGTCCCTCCTTCAGTGGGTTCTCAATTCTTCCAAGCAGCAAGGTCCAAGAAAGCGGCCACTGGTGTACGTTTCAGCCATTGTAACGTTGTGGGATCTTTATCCATGCAAGCCAAGGGAGACGGTGATCCATACTAAGCTTGCTGGAGCACAGCGGTCCTCTTCATTCCAAATGGGGACTAGAAAGGAACTTTATGACTTTATTCACACAGTTTCCAAACAATCAGTTGTGTTTGTACAGGCTTTTTTAATTTTATTTTAAATGTTGACACATATTTCAGCTGCAATTACAGAGTGTGCCCAGCAGGTGGCATTTATTCAGTTGTTAAGATCTGGAAATCTACATACAGTAAAAAGAGAGATTAGGTGCATCTGGACTGTGTGTCGTGAGAACTTACTAAACAAGGCAGCACTTTGTTACAATAACTCTAAGGAGTTTGAATTCCACGTGGAGCTCTTAAGTGCAGCAAAGAAAACAAAAAGTGTTTTAAGACAAAAGGAAAAGAAGAAAAGGGCTGAGCAGAGATTATCTTTACTTTTTAGTCCTACCATGGATCTTTTGTGCTTGTGAAAAATTTTTCTTAGGGCCATAGATAAGCCGAAACCAGAACCCCAGAGCCAGGCAGCCCTGAACTTTGGGAAAGCGTGTCTAGATCTAAACTTTGCACCTGGGCTCATTTTTGCCACTGTGTCGCTCCAGCAACACGGCACTTTGAGAACAAAAAGTAAAACCTCTAATCACAACCACCCCCCAAAAAATGCACTGTTAATGTATAGGGCCCAAATTGCCATTGCACTGAAGCTGAAGGAAGCTGTTTGCCTAAAGCCTGGCTCCCAAAGAAAAGGGGCCTGATCCCTCAGAGTGCAAGACACCCATAATTCTACTGAGTCAGTGGAATTGTGGTTTCACAGCACCTGGGATGTGAACCTTTTTCTCACAACAGTGAGCAGTTACTCACATGAGAAGGTCCACCAAAGTCAACTGGGGTGAGTATTATTCCCCAATGTGAGTAAAGGGCTCGCAATTCTGGCCCTATGAATTTTCTTTAAGAACCACAGTTTGAAAAATTCTGGCCCATGACACTCAGACGTGCTGACTCAACAGGGCAGTATTTATGGATGGTTTGTTATGTGAAAGACTGTATGTTTCTCATGTGCAAAGTACAACTATGCCCTTTCAGTCTGAATCACTTGGATGTTAGAACTCTTTTAGAGTCAGGACATTTACATCAATGTAGTTCACCGGGGGGGCAAAAAAATCACACAGCTGCACATCCCTTCTTATACTGGAATGAATGCATCTCTACTGGGGGTTGCACTTGTGTAGCTACAGTGCTAAAAACCCCAGAATAAACAGGGCCATAGATTAAAGACATCAGTAACTACCAAGCCATTCAATTATAATTTGCAATTTTTACCAATCTGTGCCGGATTAAGAACAGAACACTAGCAGTGAGGAAGGTCATTTGAAAATAAGAATGGCCATACTGGGTCACAGCAATGGTCTATCTAGCCCCGTGTCCTGTCTTCTGACAATGACCAGTGCTAAAATGTTTCAGAGAGAATAGGATAATTATCAAGTGATCCATCACTTGTCATCCAGTCCCAACTTCTGGCAGTCATAGGTTTAGGGACACCCAGAGCATGGGGTTGGCATCTATGACCATCATGCCTAATAGCCATTGCTGTCCTATCCTCCAGGAACTTATTTTTCTTCAACCTAGTTATATTTAATTGGCCTTCACAATATCCCCTGGCAATGAGTTCCACAGGTTGACTGTGTGCTGTCTGAAGAAGTACTTCCTTGAATTTGTTTTAAACCTGCCACCTATTAATTTCATTGGGTGACCCCTCGTTCTTGTATTGTATGAAGGGGTAAATAATACTTCCTTATTTACTTTCTCCACACCATTCATGATTGTATAGACTTCTGTCCTATCCCCCCCTTAGTAATCTCTTTTCTAAAATGAACAGTCCCAGTTTTTCTAATCTCTCCTCATGTGGAAGCTGTTCCATACCCCTGATCATTTTTGATGCCCTTCTCTGTATTTCTTCCAATGCTAATATATCTTTTTTGAGATGAGCCGACCAGAACAGCATGCAGTATTCCAGGTGTGGGCATATCATGAATTTATATATTGCTTTATAATATTATCTGTCTTATTATCTCATTAAATGACACTGAATGAAATTCTGTCTAGCCCCTGTACTGCTGAAGCCCTCACAGCTTGCTTTGGGGTCTGGCACACTAGTTGTCTGTGACATGCCCAACCAAGGTTTTACTGACCCAGCCCCTAACTAAGGTATATTTGTATGGTCTTGTTCATAGGTCTCTTTCAGTCTTTCCTAAAATATTTGTAAATATGTCTCTTTGCATAGACAAAAGCTCACACATTTGTATTCAAAGCAGACAATAACACATGCAGTTACCTGGCATAAGGGCTCGTTTGCAGACTTGAGAGCAAGGATATGGATACTGCAGCACAGTAAAGAGAGCCACTGAAAATGTGGCCCTCAGTGACATGCATCCATTTTTCAATAGATCTCAGCCTTTAAATTTGCACCTGCCAGTCTTGAGTGCAGAGATTTGCCCCCTCAAATCTGCACATGCAAGCAGCACTCATACACCCAAACCAAGCTGCCTAACACAAGAACATCTGAATTTGCACATGCCAGTACCATGCAAAACTGGGGGTTGCACATGCAAATGGCTGCAGCCTGAAAATTTCAGCAGCACACCTGGAAATGTAGCCCTTGCAGAGTTAGTCAAGGTAGAGAAACAAGAGGTTAAAAGTTGGCATTCCAAACTACCAGAGCATCTTAAGCTCCTTACGCCACATTCTACACCTGGCACCATATTTCATTTTTAATGGCCACCCAGTTCTCTCCACCCAAATCTCATGGGCCAAAGAAGCCTTGAGGACACACTAGCACTTATAAACCCTTGTGAGATTGGGGAGGTACAGAAACAAATCCTGTTGCTTTCTCGGTTATTTCAAAAGGGTTCCTCAAGTTCCACTTGTCACACCACGCTGAAGTAGCCAGGCTTGGTGCAAGGTAAGTTCCATGGGAGAATCTATTCCCCAGGTGCTATGTCAATATTGATACTGCCAGCAGGCTTGCTCCTGACTTCTGCAAACCTGCTCTGTGAGGAGCAATGGCCTGTGGATCTGCATTAAAATAAATGTATCAGCTGCTCTGTCTCCTGCCCCTCAGGATTGTGGAGTCACCCCTCCTGGAAAGGCTCTTCCAGATCCTTCCCTTCCCCATACAGTAGAATCACACTGGCAGGGCCCTCTGCAGCTAGAGAGAAAGGGACAGACTTTGGCCCAATGTGTTGCAATAGCAGGTAGAGGATATCCACCATTGCCCTTCAAGCACCCTTGCCTGCCAGCAGCGTCTTGGTAATTGTAAAGATGTCACTCAACTTTAGAAAAAAATAGACAAAATCGATGCTGTCCAGACAAAACACACACAAGAGATGAGCTCTGGTACTGGATTGGCATGCATTCTATCCGACTACCCAGCCTGCCGCCGGAACAGCTGTGATGAATGATGACACCAGAGGAAGCGCAGCAGCTGGACCCAGAACTGCTACTTATCATGCCAATCACAGAGACAGGCAGCCCCCACCAGGCTTGCAAAACAACGGTAGTCGCTCCAGGAGCCAAGCTTTGTGAAGCTCACCTTGCCCAAAAATCTTTTTATTTAAAGATGATTGATTAAAAAGTGCCAATCTCACCTCTGGGCACACGAGCAAGGATGTTTTTGTGCAATTCCGATTAGGGCAAGTGACTGTAAAAAATGGCACTGGGGACTCCACCGTGTTTATTGTCCCTCTGTGACTTCCAGGTCAAATGTGCTCAGTCAACAGGTAAAACCATCTTCTTCCTCACTGCCAGCCCTGCAAACTCATCCTGGGATCTGAAGTCAGCTACATTCTGTTTGTCTTGTGCATCACCACCTGTAACCCTGGCCCCACTGAGACCTAATTACAGCTGTAATTAAGATGCAAATCAGGGTGTAGTCCTCTAATTGCATTTACAGATGTGCACACACTTACACCTACTGGTGTAATTACACCCCAGCTAAGTCAGGATTACTGTTGACAAAAATGCATGAACCAGAAAGAACCCAGCTTGACTTTCAGATCCCAAGATGAGTTTGCAAGGAAAGCAAACAACAAGGTCTCTTTTTACTTATAAACTTGGCGTATTTGATCTAGATTCAATGATAGACAGGGAAACCCTGCAATGCCACTTTCAGAGAGTCACATTTCAGTGCATATCCCCAAATTACAAATCTACAACTTGACAAAGTCACCCCAAATTATTTTAAGTAACTGAACCAGGAAGAACCCAGCCTCACTCAGCAATCCAAAGAGACTGAGTACCATGTGCAATTTGCACATGTTTTTCATCCACTGTCAACAATGACCTAACCCAGTAACTTTCTAGCTAATTTCCAACTATATCCAACAGTGTCCATTACAACCCATGGCTACATATAGAAACACACCATCAGCTAACCCCATGCATGTGGCATGGAAAATAAACTCCCAGGCTTTGTGTAATGCTCCTATGCTACCCAGTTACCTCCTCTGGCGTCACTCTTCTTGCGGAGTTGATGAACAGGTCTGGGTTCAGCCTTGGCTGAGTGATTTCTTTCTTCTTTTGTATGGCTTGGGAAGGTAGCACTGACTACAAATTTATATCTAAGTTTGATAGCCAGCACATTGCCACAGCAGTGAGCTGGTGAATGTCCTTCAGGCCCCTGGCAAAAAAAACGAAGGGCACCCTCAGATATGATGTGTTCCATTGTTTGTGCCTGGTGACCACAGTCATATACAGGTATTTGCCTCATTTTCCATTTAAAGAGGGTTTGTCCACATCTTCCATGAGATGTCCTCATGCAATTCAATCTGCATCAGTCTCTCCAACATAAATCAAAACCCGGTGGTTCCTCAGCAGGGTCAGTGATGAGCTGTGTGTTTTGAGTGGTCGAAATGCTCCATGTGACTCTCCATAGAGCCTCAGCATCGAAGTTGGGTGTAAGGGTCTTGATACGGTTCTATAGAGGTTCTTGGGATTTTAATCTTGTCTTTAGCAGGTTGTGCAGGTCATCATGCAGCAAGATCCTCACGTTTGCACTGACATGGTTAAGAAAGCGAGATGTCTGAGCAGTTCTTCTCATCTGTGGAGGCTGGATGTGTGATAGGACTGGGAGCCAGTCAACTGGAGTCGATTTGAGTATCCCTGACACTATGCGCATAGCATTCTTGAGTTGAGTGTCAAGAAGTTGAGTGTGACTGCTCTGAGACAACACTGGCGCACAGTATTCAGCTGCAGAATATGCCAAGGCAATTGTTGCAGTTCGTAAGGTCCGTGGACTGGAGCCCCATGATGTTCCAGCCAATTTTCTGAGAAGCATGACATGAGACCTGACCTTATCATGTGTCTTCTCAAGGTGTTGTTGAAAGGTCAAACTCCAGTCCAGTGTAACGCTAAAATACCTTGGATTAGCCTCGTGGCTGACACTCTCACCACAGAACTGCACATCGAGTTTGGTGTTAGCCATTTTATTGTTCTGATGGAAAGCGGTTACCATGGATTTTTGGGGGGTTAGGCCTAAGTTTCCAGCGTTGGAAATAATCAGTAATTGTGCTAAGATCACAGGTTAGGCTGCAGCTGATGGTATGAAGGCTTGTATGCTGAACAGTTAGGGAAATGTCATCCGCATCCATGAATTTCCTTGATTCTGTCGCTGGTATATCCGCAGTGCATAGATTAAAAAGTATCAGGGCCAGGACTGAGCCCTGAGGGATGCCCGACTTAAGAGGTCTTGGTTTACTGCTCTGGCCATTCAGGTGTACCTTAAAGCAGCGGTCCCCACTCATTGCCACCAAAAGGCAGATCATTCGCCAGCAGTGAATGACATGGGAGATCTTGAGGAAGAGGCCCAGTGTTATATGCCGAGGACAGATCAACAAGGGTGATCCCTGTCTTCAATTCACGTTGGAATCCTGCCTCAATGTGGCCGGTAAGTGAAGTTATTTGGTCACAGCAGTTCCTCTTCAGGAGAAATCCCGCCTGCTCTGCTGGGAGGATGTCTTCGATGGTATCAGTAGCGCTCATTCCATGAGCTTGCTGGTGGTTGAAAGGAGAGGAGCAAGACAACAACCTTCACATAGTGCTTCTCTTAAATGTTGATGTTTTTCGTGCTCTGTGTTTTGTGCAAATTCACCAACATACCAATGTCATCAGTTGGCCACTGGGCATCATATTACCAACCTCCCAGTGAATGTAGCAGTGATTCTACTTCCTCACACTGTCCTTTTCAGTGATTTCTTTCATTTGTCCTGATACACAATCACTTGGTGGTGCCTCCTCCCGCATGCCTTCCTGCAAAAGTGCCAGGGTGCTGCTTAGAAGGGAAAAAATTCTAACCACTGTCCAATCCTGATCCGGCCATCTCATATATGGAGACTCACAAGGAATAACAGAGACACACAGTATATCAGAGTGAGTAATTGTATTAAACAAAAGGTAAACATTAATTAACAATGCAAACGAATACTCTTAGGGTCACAAGTGCCCAACCCCGTGACTTAGAGCAGAGAAGAATAATGTCCTGTCGGTATACATACTGTGTTGGGGACCTGGCTGGCTGGTGAGGTTGGTGTATTTGGTAGTAGTGGAGAGCAAAGTATCCCACCACTTTAGGACACAGTCAGTGGATAGGTATCTTCCAGACAATGGCCCTGACTACCTATCTAACGGTTGATGCACTCAAACGCCATGACTTGGACGATCCTCCGGTTCAGATCATGGCCTGGTTCCCTCAGCAGCTGTAGGAGGGGGCTGATGTTCTTGGTCGAGGTCCACACTACCCCATGCTGGGCTTATAGATTTTTGCATTACAAAAAGTGGAAAAGAGCTTCTGCCTCTGAGGTACCTCTCCCTACAGAGGTACTCAGGGAACAGGCACAGACCCAATCAAAAATAACTCTAAATGTCCTAAATCCTTATTTCTTATTCTATAAAAGCCTAACTGTAGGTCAAAACAGGCAGGAGATCCTGATCTAGCAGCAAGAAGCATTTCTTCCCATGTGGTAACTGCTTTAGCTAGAAAGCTAAGGAACTAATCTAGTCCTTTCCCAGCTGAAACCTGTAGACTGAGAGCTACCATCAACAGGAACTAGAACAAGTTTAGGAACATTGTTGCCAGCGACCCAGAGGCCAGTTTTCAGGGTGACCCTGCATGCAGTCATGGGACTCCCTAGCTCACCAAAAAAAAACATTTTCCCTTCTGTAGCTAGCTCCTCTCGATGTTACGTGGCTTCTCTCTCCTCACAACATGGCTTCTCAGGGGCTGCCCTGTCATGAGACCCTTCCTCATGAGTTAGGCTTATTCAGTTCCCCAGGCTTAACCCGTCAATCATCCTTGCTTTAATCCTCCTCTCTCTCTCTCCGCTTCCTCCTTTGAGCAAGCAGTCTTGTGGCCATCCAGGCATAGGCGGCAATAACTCCCTCAAAGCCGGCAGAACTAGCATCTCCCCTCTCTCCCACTTGATTGCCTCGCAGCTGGGACTCTGAGTCTGCCCAAGGCCCCGCTGTGTCCCAGGGACAGCGTATCTCTCCCTCAGTTACTAGCAGGCACCTAGGAACCAAGGAAAGCTCCATGGGGGTTCCATTTGCAAACGACATTGTGTGGCGAGGGCGGAGGCAGGGTGCTCACTCACTGTGTAAACTGATGGCTCTTTCTATCAAAATTTATCAAAGAAGTCACAGATCCACGTGTTAAGCTACAGCTGGAACAGCCAGACTTCTTTATATGGTCATGAACAGGCAAGTGGAGGGGTGTCAAATGACCAGCCCACTTACTGTCTGGGGCTCATGACAGAGTCAAGATGTTGCAGAATTCCATTTTCATTTTTTTCAAGTAAGTTTCTGGCCCTTCTCGTAGCAAAGATAATCTTCCAAGTGTGAACAGAATTAAGGCTGTCCAATGGGGAGAAGCAATGGCTCAGAGCTACGAGCTCCCCCATTCATCTCAAAGCGGGGCTGACTCTGAAACCCAGTAGTGACACTTAAGGGTCAGATTTTCGAAAAGACAGCTGGGTAAACGAGCATGCAAAATACACACTCATGCTTCATTTTCACATATAATTACACATGCATACTGCCAAACAGACAAGGGGCAGAAACGGTGGGAATCACACAAAAGCCCGCAACAGTTTTCCCCTCTGAGTGATGCTAAATGCAATAACTTTACTAAACCTTGAGTTACTCCATAAGTCTACCCTGGATCTTGGTACAAATCTCTCACATTATCAGTAAAAGACCAAGAGTGAAATGGATTCACTGGGAGTTTAAAATCAATCTATCTGTAATATGTAGACGGGAGGAAGGACTAAGAGAATGCGCCAGTATTTGTGTTGTGTTCCAAAGATATAAATTCCAGATTTATCTGCATGCACTCCAGCTGCATTCACTGTGTTAGGTGTAGCTGCATTGAATGGAAGCAGGATTAGGTGGAATAGCTTGGCAGAGCTGTGACTATGATGTGAAGAAAAGTGCTCAAGTAACTTGGGGGATCAAATTTGCTTTATTTTAGTGCCGAGTTTTGTGGGTTGTGATGGCAGATGTGCACAGGAGTGTCTTCCTGCCATGGGGACTATCAGCAGTCTGGCAGCATACATGACAGTGGTCTCTAGGGCTCAGGGGAAGAATGGTAACATTTTGCATGTCTGGGGTGGTTTGAGTGGAGTATGCTCCGTGGTTGAATGCAGGCCAGGTGTAGGCAGCTGCTGTTTGCCATGCCTGACCTAAACCCACATTTTGCCTCAGCAAAGAGAAGGTGTTAGACGTTATCCTACTATGCTCATGTGCTCTGTTCTCGAAGTGTTCCAAAAGCATCTGTAAGGGTAGAGCGGTAGTGTGTGTGTTCCTGGTAGGCTGCGGCATCGTTCAAAGAGGACAGAGTTAAGGCTGCATTACAGGGGTGGCATGTACCTTAACATTGTACCTGCTGGCTTCCAGAGGTTTAAGTTAGCCATTCTCCACATTCGGGAAGGGCATAGGGCACCACTGGGCAACCTTAACTCTGGGTTAATGAAGCTTTTGAGGCATTTAACAATACGCATAGACAGCAGATTCCCTGCTGCAGATCTCTAGTCTTCCCACATCGTTTGGCATAACAAGTGCCTCGACTTCACCCGCAATTCTGTTCACTGTAACGGCCCCCTTGCCACTCAGATTTGCACAATGGCTCCAAGGCTCACAGACAAATGGAGCGTCTGAACATTTTGGAGGCGACAGAAGGGGGCTCCTCTTTCTGTCTGCATGTTTTGTGCTGACTCAGCCCAGCCAACAGCAGGAGTCTCACATCCTACACTGAACGAGCTATGCCCTACACTGACCATCTCACTATACTTTCCGCCACAGACGTGCATCAGCTCGTTGTGGCAGACCCTGTAGCCCCCTATGCACCAGAGGGTGAGACAGCTTCAGAAAGATACACTTGAGGAAGAATGACATGTTCTAGCCAATAAAGGCAGCGGTAGGCGCCCACAACAGCTCGTTACAGCAACTGCATTCTGTCCTGAAATTGGAGCCCTTACAAGTAGTTAGATAACTGATATGGTCCATTAGATTGGCAGGCCGGAGTGCCAGGAAAACCATCTACGCTCAAAAGGAACACTGTTAGCAGTACTGAAGAGGGATGCAACAGAAGAAAATAAACAATAGTGGAGTCAGTTGGTGTAATTGGCCAGCAGACTAAGATAAATTCATTCCAGCTTGTGAATACGGCTGCTGAGCATGATTCACTGAGTAAATCATGTGGCCCTGAATACTGGGCAGGAATGAAATGAAGTACGAGACAAAAGCCAGTCTGCCTTTTAAAGTGCCTGAGTGAAAAACCACCTCCCTGCTCGGCCCTTCGGGTTTCAGTTGCCTGGTTTCTCTGCTGTCACAAGCTTACCAGTTTCCCAGCCAGCCATTAAGTCTTCCAGGGGAGACCCAAACCTGAGTTAATGTAAACAACAAATCAAATTTTAAAAAATGTTCTTAAAACCCCACAACTCGTTCAAGTCCTCTTTATAAATCAGAAAGCTGGGGGGGGGGGGGAAGGTGCAAGTTCATTTTTTGTTTCCTTTAAGATTAGCCCATGACTTGCTTTTAGAACGGTTTCTTGCTTGAATGTTAATGACAATGGTTCCATTGTCATTAACATTCAAGCAAGAAAGTGGGCTACATCTGTAACTGATAGCAGAATTTGTCCTAACAGGTTATTTTCACCCTTATATTGTTACTCTGTATAATAAACATTTACCTTCAATGTGGGCCTAATAAAACGGGGCCAAAGTCATCCTACATGCAATGCCGTATTATGGCACTGGAGCTGAAAGGTTGGAAGATGGGTCTCTGCGGGGGAAGGAGAATCTGGAAGGAGGAGGAGTGAGGCTGTAGGAGCGATGAACTGCCCCCATAGAGAGAGTCAGGACGCTTTCCCCAGTAGCCCAGATTAGATTCTAGTCAAATGAATGTTTGGTTATTTGTGATGCAAATACGGCAGCTGGACCTTGCAGGGACTAGAGGGAAAGATATTCCCCCTTTTCCCGTCATGCCATGGGAGTTTTCAGAATAGATAATGCAGCTTTAAGGCAGATCAGTGTTCTGTGCCAGCAGCGGACCATCATGGTCTCACTAAAAATCTCAATTAAACTGAGCCCGATTTTTGACCACAGCCAAGCCCACGTGTTTCTCACAAAGGCAGATTCAGAAAGTGGGAGGCATGATGGTAACTCAGTTCTCTCTCAAAGGGGCAAGCATGTCTCTGCACAAGCTCATTCTTTACAAAGTTCACAAAGCCCCCTCCCCCACCCCCCATCTACCATTGCAACAGAAGTCTCTCGGGGTTCTGCAATAGATGAGGCATGATTTTCTCTCACTATCCTGAACCCTTTGGGATCCTAATAAGAAATATTTTTCTATGGCGTTGCTCAAAACTAATTCATTGACATCGCACGGCTAATGGATGAGGCCAACGTTAGAAAAATAGAGTAGAAAAATTGTAATCATAACCCAACATTTCCTTCTTTCTGCCATTACACTATCTTGCCTTTATTGAGAGCTAAGGAAATATACTTCCACTGTGTGTCTGCAAAATACAGGTTAGAGAACTCTCCAAGAATTTGCCTTAAATGATAAAGATACTAGAATTTCTTTCAGACCTTGGGAGGCAGGCCAGTCCTCCTTTACAGACTGCCCCCCAACCTGAAGCAAATACTCACCAGCAACTACACACCACACCACAGAATCACTAACCCAGGAACGAATCCCTGTAACAAACCTCGTTGCCTACTCTGTCCCCCTATCTAGTCTAGCGACACCATCAGAGGACCCAACCACATCAGCCACACCATCAGGGACTCATTCACCTGCACATCTACTAAATGTGCTATATGCCATCATGTGCCAGCAATGCCCCTCTGCCACGTACATTGGCCAAACTGGACAGTCTCTACGTAAAAGAGTAAATGGACACAAATCAGACGTCAGGAATGGTAACATACAAAGCCAGTAGGAGAGCACTTCAATCTCCCTGGACATTCCATAACAGATTTAAAAGTAGCCATACTTCAACAAAAAAACTTCAAAACCACACTTCAAAGAGAAACTGCAGAACTAAAATTCATTTGCAAATTTAACACCATTAATTTGGGCTTGAATAGGGACTGGGAGTGGCTGGCTCAGTACAAAAGCAACTTTCCCTCTCTTGGTATTGACACCTCCTCGTCAATTATTGGGAGTGGACCACATCCACCCTGACTGAATTGGCCCTGTCAACACTGGTTCACCACTTGTAAGGTAACTCCCTTCTCTTCATGTATAATAATGCCTGCATCTGTAATTTTCACTCCATGCATCTGAAGAAGTGAATTTTTTACCCAAGTGAGCTGTAGCTCACGAAAGCTTATGCTCAAATAAATTTGTTAGTCTCTAAGGTGCCAGAAGTTCTCCTTTTCTTTTTGCAGATACAGACTAACACGGCTGCTACTCTGAAACTTACCCACAAAAGCTTATGCCCAAATAAATCCGTTAGTCTTTAAGGTGCCACTGGACTCCTCGTTGTTTTTGTGGATACAGACTAACACAGCTACCCCCGATACTATAATTTCTTTATGTCAGTTATAATAGTTACATTATTTTTTCCTTATTAGTTATAAAAGGAATTTTTCAGCTAAATTTTCAAAGAGGAATTTAACTTCCATTTAGGCACGAAAATAAGTGGCCTGATTTTTGGAAGAGCTCAGAAAACTGGGTACAGAGATCTTTGGAAAAATCAGGTCAGAAGAGTCACTATGGGAGTTGCTGGGTGCTAAGCACTTTTGAAAAATCTTGCTACTATTTGGGGTACTTGGAAATCCCACTCGTGTATAAATAATAAATCTCCTAAAGAGCAGCTGTACAGAGCTTGAAAAATACATTGGATAAATCAGATAGTTATTGATGGTGGTGATCAGCAAAACTAACCTTGGTTGGTCCTAGTTTTATAAGAAGGCAAACACATATGTGGAGTACCATGACAGACTGCACAGACGTATAGATCCTAAGGTCAAAAGGGACCGTTAGTCTGATTGTTGAAGGTCAGTATGCAGCTCATTGCATTCTTGTGGTACAAAATATGCATTAGTTTGTAAGATCACCACCAACTATCCAAGACCTCGATGCTGGGTGTGAATTCAGGATCAGACGACAGCATTAACAAATTAAACAGATTTTTTTCCTTTAAGTTTGCCCCTTTAAAATGATTTTTTTTTCGGTTAAAGGTAACTGCTTGTGTTTGGATTATTGCTGTGCACATTGTAAGATGAGCTGTTGCCAGCAGGAGAATGAGTTTGTGTGTGTGGTTTTTGGAAAAGGGGGGGGTGTGGGGTGGGGGGTGAGAAAACCTGGATTAGTGCTGGAGGTGACCCACCTTGATTATCATGCGCATTATAAAGAGGGGTTTCAAAGGGGGATGGGCTGTTGCCAGCAGGAGAGTGAGTTTGTATGTGTGTGTGTGGGGGGGGGGGGGGGGGGGGGGGGGAAAGGGTGAGAAAACCTGGATTTGTGCTGGAAATGGCTCTACTTGATGATCACTTTAGACAAGCTGTTGCCAGCGGGGGAGTGGGGTGGGAGGAAGTTTTGTTTCATGGTCTCTGTGTGTATATAATGTCTTCTGCAGTTTCCACGATATGCTATGCATCCAATGAAGTGAGCTGTAGCTCACGAAAGCTCATGCTCAAATAAACTGGTTAGTCTCTAAGGTGCCACAAGTACTCCTTTTCTTTTTACGAATACAGACTAACACGGCTGTTACTCTGAAACCTGCTTGTGTTTAATATCTCTCATGAATGACACTGATGGACTGAATCACGTTGTGTTTGATGACGACAGGGCGTGCTAATGGGCACTCACTGCACCTACAAAGCGGCTTTCATCTAAAGATCGCCGAGCGCTGGGCTAACATGAATTAAGACCCACAAACACCCTGGGAGGTATGAAAATATAAGTTGCCCTATTTCACTGTTTCACAGATGGGTTAACTGTTGCACAGAGCTAGTTTATGGTGGATCTAAAACTAGAACTGAGAAGTCATAAGGTATGTTTATCCTGAAGAGAAAAAAAAAAAAAGTGTGTTCTTAACTTAGGTGAGCTAACTCCTGTGAGCGAACTTGGGTTAAAACAGCAGTGAGGAGATGGCAACTTGGCTTTTCATTTGGGTTAACAGCTCTAGTTCAAGCATATACAGCAGCCTAAGGTTGAACTCAAGCTGCTAATCAGGGTTAAGAGCAGAGTTGCTGGATCTTTACTGTTATTTTAACTTAAGTTGGGTTATGTAAGAACAGAAAAACGGCCATATTGGGTCAGACCAATGATCCATGTAGACTAGTATCCTCTCTCTGATAGTGGCTAGTGCCAGGTGCTTCGGAGGGAATGAACAGAACAGGGCAATTTTGGGTGACCCATCCCTAGTTATCCAGTCTCGGCTTCTGGCAGTTAGCTATCCTGAGTTAGGAGCACACCTTTGTTTTGCCGTGTAGATATATCCACGAAGTCATTTGCCTCCTTAAGCTCTAGACCCCACTCCCTCATCATGAGACATTATTTAATGCAATGCAATGGAATCATTTTAGTTTGATGCGTGAGGCGTGTCATCCCAAGCTTTAGCAGCCTTATTAAATGCATATTTGGAGTCTGCAGGCATCCTTTTATTGACGTAACACTTAAATCAGCCTCTGGACTAGATGACTAATGTACCGCCAACATTTTTAAAAGGCTCCAGAGGTGATTCTGGCAAGTACAGGCCAGTAAGCCTATCTTCAGCACTGGGAAAATTGGATGAAACTATAGCAAAGAACAGAATTATCAGACACAGAGATTAAACACAGTATGTTGGGAAAGAGTCAACACAGCTTTTGTAAAGGGAAATCATGTCTCATCCATCTATGAGAATTCTTTGAGGGGGTCAACAAGCATGTAGACAAGGACAATCCAGTAGATATGGTGTACTTGGACTTTGAGAAAGCCTTTGACAAGGTCCCACACTAAAAGCTCGTAAGCAGTCATGGGATAAGAGGAGGTTCCTCTCATGGATCAGTAACTGGTTAAAAGAGGAAACAAAGGATAGAAATAAATGGTCAGTTTTCACAATGGACAGAAGTAAATAATGGGTTCCCCCTAAAATCTGGGACCTGTACTGCTTAACATATTCATAAGTAACCTGGAAAAAAGTGTAAACAGTGAGCTGGCAAAGTTTGTGGACAATACAAAATTACTCAAAATAGTTCAGTCCAAAGCTGAGTGTGAAGAGTTACAAAGGGATCTCATAAAATTGGGTTACGGGGTGACAAAATGGCAGATGAAATTCAATGTAGATAAGTGCAAAGTAACACACCCTGAAAAAAATTATCTCAACTATACATACAGACTGATGGGGTCTAAATTAGCCATTACCAATCTGGAAAGCAAGCTCGGAGTCTTTGCAGTTAGTTCTCTGAAAACATCTGAAAACGTGCCGGGGCAGTCACAAAAGCAAAAAGAACGTTAGGAACCATTAGGAAAGAAGACAGAAAATATCATAATGCCACTATATAAATCCACAATAAACCTACAGCTTGAATACTGTGTGCTGTTCTGGTTGCCCCATCTCAAAAAAATATATATTAGAATATATTGGAAGAGGTGCCGAGAAGGGCTCTGAAAACGATTAGGGGTATGGAACAATTTCCCCACAAGGAGAGATTAGAAAGATTGGGACTGCTCAGCGTACAAAAGGAAAACTTAGGGGAAGTATGATAAAGGTCTATAAAATCATGAACGGTGTGGAGAAAGTCAATGTAATGGTGTGGATGAAAGTCAATTGCAAAATGAAATGATTCATTTAAGGGTGATCAGTCCCTAAATGAGAATGGTTATAATCCGTTCTCTAACAGTACCTTGACGGTAGATGGAGCTTAATCTAAAATTAGCATGCTGCTGTTTTTATAATCAATTATAAAAACTCCCCTGAATTAACATTAAAGCCACCTTTTAGCATAATTAAATATTTTCTACTTTCTCATTAGCTATTTACCATTAAACATCACCTCATTTAGCATCTGTGGAAATGTCATACCAATAACTATCAATATAGATAGCATTTTCCAAAACATTAACAATTTATCGAAAACACTTGTAAAAACCAGTAAGGACCAAAACACGTTTACAACATAACCTGGGGTTATGTATGTCCTAATTTATCTTCGACTTGCCTCTGAATTGTGTCACTTCACTTTACTCATATTTTACCAAGCCTCCCTTGACAATTGTCAAAGAAATAGATTTTGGGGCCTACTTACATGTCAACAATTCTATATAAACATAAGCAAGTATCCTCTTTGTAGGCTACAGATTATGAGAGCCATATAAGCACCTAGACAAAGATAGAGTGAGATAGCGGTTTAAAGGTAGGTGTCATACAGAAGATACCACAACCCCAGGCTTCCACTAATAGCCTCCGATAATTACATGCATTGAACAGCTGAGCAACAGAGCATATTCTACAGAGGTGCCGAAGAAAATTAGAAGAATGTGCAAAAAATCAATGTAAACAAACAATCACTCTTTTAAAGTTCCCAAATGCGTGCTAGGCATTTAGCAGAGAAATATAAATAATATTTAGGTTTTATGTATTGGCATCTTTTTGATGGGCTGACTTGTGTTTTTTTTTTTTAATTGATTTGCGATTCTTCACGCCACAAGCTGGATAAATAAATATGGCTCTTATCTTTTTAAAAAACTGGATTTCAGGAAATGTGACCCTTTGGCAAACCATATACATACCAACCGTGATCAGAGCAATATTGCCTGTGAATTGTACAGACAGAGAGCCTTTGATGAAATAGCCACAAGATGTGAAAGTTCCTTTACTGTTCTGCTTTTTATGCCCCTTCAATGCAATGTGGCAGTGGCCTCTCGCCAGCAGAGCTTTATATGTCTATGCAAAGTTCCCTTTCCCTCCTCCCCCACTCGATCGTGAAGAAAAAAATACAATGAGATTAGCTTTCTGCTCATCCAGCAACTAAGTGTGCAGCCCACAAAATGGCGCACTGATGAGCTGAGCATAAAATTGGTCCGAGCCACAAAATTCAGATCCAGCCGCAAAGTCTGGGGAATGTTTGGATCCAGGGTTTTGGCTTGGCGCCAGGTGCAGTATATTTCTATAGTGCCTTCCATCCCCAGGAGCCCACCAAAGTGCTTAAAAAATTAACACGATATCCATACTCTAAATAAGGATCCTATTTATTTAAATGGGAACTGCTGGAGGCTCAGAACGCTTTTAAAAGCCAGCTGACAGAGGCACGAATTCAGTATAGTGCTTAAACACATACTTAAGTCAACCCTTTAATTTTAAGCATGTGCCTAATCCTCCTTGATTTCATGTGTCTGTATAACTGACTGCAGTGGGACTTGCTGAATTAGAGCTTTGTTCAATAGCCTATATCAGGATTTAGGAATCTGACTTTAAGTTCCTATCTGTGAAAATCTTGACCTTCAGTTATTGGAGATCTCCCTTAGGTTGTACTATAGTAGTCGTAGATCCTTTATCCTCTTTAATATAATGTCTCCTAGTGCAAAGTAGCTCCGCACAGGGCCCAGTGTCTATACAGCACAGTCAAGCCCTAAATAATCACCAGTAAGTACAAGAAATGACTTACCATTTGTTTTTGAATAGCTGAAATTTAATATTCTCATTTGAGGGTTTAGCGATAATCCATTGATAAGGGGAACACCACACCAGAGCTCCCAAGGGTGACTCAGCCACCAGTGGATCATATTCCAGCTGGATGGCAACTTTTGTCTCTCTCTGTTGCTGTTCCATTATTAAAACTCTTGAAGCAAAACAGGGATGTTCTATGAATCTGCCTCTTAGGGAACTCTCTAAATAAATTTACTGAATAGGCTTTTGTGCCAGATTTATTTCCAAGTTTTATCTCCCAGAGAGAGTCCAAGTTCTTCGTTCCACTTTTTCCTCAATAAGGGTCAGGAAGAGTGGTAGAGAGCTGGTATCAATTAGCAACATTGGCCACCAAAGTTTAGGCAGATAAATTCCTCCAGAGGAGTGGTGGTGTGCTCAGACATGGTTCTAACAGAATGTATCATTTTCAAACAGAATGAGAGACTGAACTCTTGTTTTGTTTTTTGTTTGTGTTTGGTGGAAGGCGAATGAAGTGATGGGGCCTGTCTTGGTTAAGTCTAGAATGTACCTGATAAGTAGCTCCTAGAGGCTGTTACTTGAAGCTTTTTCTCCCCCTTCTGCAGTGTGGATTGTCCCACAAAGGGAGTTGGAGGGAAGATAAATTAGGTTTGTCATGTTTATCACTCTTTGTAGGACAACCACAAGGGAATGAAGACGGGACAGATTCTGATGGGAACTAGCCAGATTACAGGCCAGGAACATCAGAGAGAAGAGAACCTCCTGGAGATACAACCAATTCACAGGCCCCACAAGCACACATCCTTTACTCCTTCCACATGCTAACCCTCCTGTGGACAGTCATCTGCAATTATATCTCACAAGCACTGGACAACCCCTTACTCCTTCTGTTAGGCTCTGCCTGCTCAGCCTTGATAAGGATGGAAGGGGACCACTCAGTCTTAAAGAATGTATCCTCACAGCTCTTAGTTATACATTAGGAAGGTACGGCTCCACATCTTCCCCCAGTCTGAGAGTCGAAATCAAATTTAATATCTACCTTCAAAACTGAAAAAATCACCCTCTCTAGAATAAGCAGGGTACATTTGTTCTCCCAGTCCCAGAAGATGCTGCAAGGCATTTTCATGTCACCAAAGCCCCTACATGATCCCTTTTTACTTCATGTTCTCACCTCACAGCCTCATCGGTCTTCACTTGGAAGCAGGCTGAGAGAGAAAGGGAGTTCCTTCTCCTTTTCTCTCACTTCCTTTCTTTTCTGTCTCTCACTATTCCTGCCTTTCGCTCTTCCTCCTCCTCCACAGTTTCCAATCCAGACAACTCATTGAGATGTTAGTTGAATAGGGTTAACTTGCACCCGAGCACAATTATACACTCACTTATAGAAACTGTATTGACTTCCCAGATAATAAAAACTTTCGGTCAAACTGAGACTCTAAAATGTTTCCTTTGAAACTCCCCTGCCTATTGCTGCTGGCTTATATCAACTGGTGTCTTTCTAGAGATTTTGTCCAATATGCTCGTCCCATATGCGTCAACAGAGTGCCCTTGTTGCCAAGAAGGCTAAAGGCATATTGGGCTGCATTAGTAGGAGCACTGCCAGCAGATCGAGGGAAGTGATTATTCCCCTCTATTCGGCACTGATGAGGCCACATCTGGAGTATTGCGTCCAGTTTTGGGGCCCCCACTACAGAAAGAATGTGGACAAATTAGAGAGAGTCCAGCAGAGTGCAAGGAAAATGATTAGGGGGGTGGGGCACATGACTTATGAGGAGAGACTGAGGGAATTGAGCTTATTTAGTCTGCAGAAGAGAAAAGCGAGGGGCAATTTGATAGCAGCCTTCAACTACCTGAAGGGGGGCTCCAAAGAGGATGGAGTTCAGCTGTCCTCAGTGGTGGCAGATGACAGAACAAGGAGCAATGGTGTCAAGTTGCAGTGGGGGAGGTCTAGGTTGTATATTAGGAAACACTATTTCACTAGGAGGGTGGTGAAGTACTGAAATGGGTTACCTAGGGAGGTGGTGGAGGAATCTCCATCCTTAGAGGTTTTTAAGGCCTTGCTGGGATGATTTAGTTGGGTTTGGTCCTGCTTTGAGCAGGGGGTTGGACTAGATGGCCTCCTGAGGTCTTTTCCAACCCTAATCTTCTATGATTCTATTATATCATTTGCGGGAGAGGGGGAAGGGGGGAAACACCACCAAAATCTCCCCCTCCAACAAAACTGTCTCTTAATAAACACACTAGTAAGTACACTTTACCTGAGTACAGAAAATGGAGTTCCTCCGAATGTTGATGACCATGGACATTTTCAGATTATGGTGCATACATTACAGCTCTCAGCCTCCGTAAGCAATCCAGCCATCACTGACTCAATCAGTCAAAAGAAACTGCTGCCCAGTAGCACTCTAAAAACAAAACACAGGCATTTCAAGTTAGGGCAAATACGAAACTCCAAGGCAACTGATGGATTCTAATATCTGATATATCTTCTAATATCCTTTCCCGATAGGGAAATTAACTTCATAATCAAATTTAATCCCCATCTCTCGGGAATAATGGTGTTGCACAGATATAACTGAGGGCACCATTTGGGCAGCAAAATCTTTATTGCTGTAGATGATACACAAGCCAGGAAGAACCCAGCTTGACTTTCAGTCCTAAAGGTGAGTTTTGAGAGTTTTAGAAAAAACAGCTTTTAATTCGTGAACTGGTCATATTTAATATGGAATCAGTGAGACACAATAAACTTTGGACCCCACAACGGCACAGTTCAGAATAGAACTGCATTTTAAGGTCAAATAGAGAGAAGGATGGTTTCATGGTTAAGACACTGGCCTAAGGCTCAGGACAGAGATCCAAGTTCAGTGCTTGACTCTGCCACAGATTCTTTGTGTGACCTTGGGCAAGTCAATTAGCCGCTCTGTGCCCTGCTTCCCCAGCTGTACATGGGATGCAATCACATTGCTAAATCACCCAGGTCTTGTGAGGAGAAAGTTAGTTTGTTAAGATACTAAAGTGACGGAGGGCACTTCTGAGCCAAATCTGTGCTACACTGAGATAGCAGGAGAGGCATGTGCTTTGTGAATGATTTTTGAGCCAACCCTACCATTCCTCCTCATGGTAGCCAAGCCCCATGATAGGAGCTGGGTCCAGAAAAACCACTTTCCAGGAGAGGAAAGTTGCCTTGAGCTTCAGAACAACTCCACTTCCTTCTGCCGAATGTGCTGAGTTGCCCGAAGTCTCTATCCTGCCCAACCAGTGACATGGGTAGATCACAGACTCTACCTGGGAATGGCCCACACCTCTGTTGGCATGACTTAGAAAGACAAGTAGTATCCACATAGCTTACCACCTCTCTTCCATAGGAGTGGAAGGTGTCCAGCACTTAGCAAGAATAGGTCTCAACAAGGACCATATTTATTTTTACACTGGTTTTTTACAACTCTTTGTATTTTTAATTTTTGCAAGGAGGAGGGTAAGCACCAGCAGTACTGATGGAGAACTTTGTTCCACAGAGGAAGCACCAGCACCATGGAAGAGGAACATACGCTAGAGAAGGATTAATGTTCAAATGAATCCCCTATTGTGAGTTAACAGGTTTCAGAGTAGCAGCCGTGTTAGTCTGTATGCGCAAAAAGAACAGGAGTACTTGTGGCACCTTAGAGACTAACAAATTTATTTGAGCATAAGCTTTCGTGAGCTACAGCTCACTTCATCGTGAGTTAAGTTGTGAGTTAAGTTTTTCTTTTAGCGATGAATCAGCATAATAATCCATCTGTAACATTAGATGTGTCTGCTTGTATTACAGCAAAGGGCCATCTGCCCGTTGGAATAAACGTTCAAAATGCTGCTGGGACCACAGCAATGGTCTCTTAATGAAAGGCGGTCAGCAATTAGCCCTTCAAGGAATCATACCCATGGGGTTCTGTACCATGGATGGTCTCCAAACCTGCACTCAACAAGTGTTGGATATTTTTTTTTTAACTGTCTATGGCAGGCTTTCTGTGTGGGGGGTTGTTTTTTTTAGGGGGGGGGGGGGCGTGATAAATATGTTCCAATTCCTGCAACAGCAGGAGCCAAGTCAAGTTGTAATCAACATATGGCCATTGTAAGCTGGGTAGCCATGAATTAGAAGGGCAAACTGCTCATCATTTCCAGAATGCCCCTCTGAATCACAGCCACCTGCTTAGGAGGCCAGGCTGCAGCAAAGCAACTGGCCACGTGATTCCATCTGTTTAATCAGTGTGCTATAGATTTGGGGAAGCTGACTAACTTTGCCTCTATCTATTTTCTTTTCTCTTTTTTTTCCCCCTCTAATTGGAGTTTGCTTTATGCCGAGATCCTCAGCCGAAAGGGCGGACACCACAGAGACAATGGAGCACAACTAGGCCAGAGCTGGAATTCATTAAACTGAAAGCGGCTTTCTTCCCTTGCTAAGGCTGAACTGCTTAAAGGGAACAGATGAAGCAAGTATCCAGTTGCATCATGGAAGTGGGGGAAAGCCTCAGCCTGTGCTGTTAAGTGGGCTCTCCTGAAAGCAGGGTTTTGCAGCCCTAAAAGGAAGATCAAACGTACATAGCACATTCCCTCGAGTAAGAAACTGTCATATGGCTTCCTTCTTTCAGGGGAAAAAATACCCATACCAACCATCAACCCTCTGTGCTAGTCTGCGTCAAGATATATTGAACTGAGTTAGCAGCCCAAATGAAGTCGAAAATAAAAGTGGACCATGAACACGTGCATAAAATCCATTTCAGTGACGTTCTGGTTCTTGTTTCACAAAGCAACAGCAACCAGAATATTCAAAGCTGAGGCTGACATATGGTTTCCTGATTCAAGTCACACAACCTTATTATGCAGAAATTTAGTTTCTTTTCTAATTAATTCCTATTTTACTTTTTCTTTAAAAAATAGTGGCTCTAAAACAAATATTTACTTGAGAGACCTGAACAGCTTTTACCAGCCAGTTAAGGTGTACTAGGAAACACATGATGTTGCCAATAGACTAAAATGTCTCCAGAGGAGTTAGGTAAATATTTAGATAGGTGCTTACAACATGCATGAAAAACCACTGGTAAAATTCTTTAACAACAAGGGTTAACGAAAGCCTTAAGAGTTTTCCTATTCATTTGCTGAAGAAATAGATGGGGATGGGTGGAGAGAGAAAATAGGTATCAAAATAAATGACAAGTTAAAAAGCATTCGCTCTGAATCAGGCAAAACAGGGACTTGAAGGGGAATAAGCTATACTGGTATAAGGCCCCTTTATCCTGGTATAATTGTGTGTAGACCAGCCCTAAACTTCTATCATTAACCACCTTACAGGTCATTAATATTGAGCTGTAAAGCAACATCAAACCGGATCACAAACGTATGTATACTGATGAGCTGCATCTGAGTTCTGTGATAGTTGTTAGTAATAGTGTTTCAGGACCTCAAACTTAATCTCCTCCTTTAGTTTACCAAAAAAAAAAAAAAAAAAAAATTGGATAGTCTTCGAAATTCATGGCCACAATTAGGATGTTTTCCAGAGGCAAAAATATTCAGAATGTTGTATAACTGATTCACACACTGTCTTCTAGTTTCAGGGAATACCCAGGCGTATCTCTTGTTTTAAAGATGGAATTCTTCTTGTTCCTTAACCAGTCTTTATTTCTCATTAATTATTATAATTATTATTATTATGATTAACTCCCTATTCTTGCAACTTGTTGGATCAGGACCTACATTTCTGCTTTTCGTCTGGAATGTGGCAGAATTAGACTTTAACAAGGGCTAATTATCGTTACCAAAAATCTATTATTATGCATATTCAGAAAGCTTTTTGGCAAGTTTACTATCAGGAATATTACATTTTTGATAGATATTTATTTTAATTTCCCAAATGTGCCGACCCCAAGCTCTGGGTGCATAGGCAAACATCAGTGTAAATCACCATTCTAAACCCGAAAAACAATTGTAGAAAACCCCTCTCCCAATACCACTGGTACAAAGCATATGCACTATAGGCAGAGAGCGTCACATAAGTCCATGCTTAAAATTTTAAAACACACGTCGGGTGGTTTAAAAATGCGTTTAATTTACATTCAGACCAGATGTGAAAATGTGTTGAGCACCGACAGTTTCCCTTCGCTACAGTGGGGACTGCAGGTCCTCCTGACCTCTCGGGAGTTGGCTCTGGGACAATTTAGAAGCGCACATTGTATCAAAGCAAACTGGACTTAAGAAGATGTGCTTTCAGGCTGACAATTAACTTGTATAGCTTCAGCACAGAGCAGATTGTTCAGCTGAATTGCACCCTTTACAGCATTGAAAATATGGCAGTGCACGCACTGTACAACTGCTGGTTATGCTTCAGATCTGCCCAGCTCACAGGTCTCCAAACCGTGGGGCGTGCCCCGTACATGGGCGCTGAGGAACGTTCGCGGGGGCATGGCAACTCCGGGCCAGCCCCCACGGGGTAGGAGGGAGTGCCAGCCAGCCCTGCTCCGCTCCCAGCTCCGGCCCCAGCTCCCAACCCCGCGCCTAGCCCTATCCCCAGCCTCAGCTCTGCATCGAGCAGAGGGCCTGCTCCCACCCGAAGCCTCGGCCCCTAATTGCGGCTCCATCCCCGGCCCCGCTCCCAGGCCCAGGGCCATGCTTAGGCATACACAGCATACACAGCGGCAAAAGGCACCCGAAAATTTGGGGCACGCTGGGGCTGCGGGGCCCCGGCCAGTTCCGCTTGTGCTGTGCTCTGACTCCGCTGTCCTACCCAGAGGCAGGCTGGCCGGGGCTGTGTGCAGTTTGCACCCGGAGTCTTCCTCGCTGCACATGTGCAGAGTGAATCAGGAAAACAATCAGCAGCAGGGGTGGGAAATTAAAAAAAAAGGGTGGGGGGGACACATGTGAAAGAAGCCCCCTGGCCCTTCCCCCTCGCACACTGCTCTCTCCCTTCAGCCCACCCACTGGCTGGAGGGCTTCTCTTTGGGAGATCAACAAGGTAGGAGCTGGCGTGGGGCTGTGGGTGCCTGGAGGGAGCCGTGCGTGCTGGAGACAGGAATCTCTTCTCAAAGCTGGGTGTGTGGCGGGGGCCCCTGGCCAGAGCTTCCATCACCCCCCCGTGCAGATTAATACACAGGCCAACGGGGCACGTGCCCAGAGCCGCCCTCCCCTCCCCCGTGGCCAATATGGGACCCCCCAGAAAAATGGGCACCCAAGCAGACAGCCCAAGTCACGGGGTGGAAGAAGCCCCGAGCTCGCCTGGGTGCCCTGGCAGAAGCCGCGCCGGGAAGGATGGCGCCAGGAGGGTTCTGAGGGTCCGCAGGTGGTGGGGGTGGTGGCTGTGTCCCCTCGACACACTGGGGTCAGCGGCACCGGCTTGGGACCACCTTCAGTGGAGCCCCCACCTTCCCCTCCCCCGTCCCTCAATATGCCTCCTCAGGGCATATTGCATAGGGCCCCATAAATCCTAAGGATGGCCCTGCCCAGACCCAGACTCACCCCCAGCTGCAGCCCCAGCCTCAGCCCCCTTACCTTGTCCGCGTCCCCTGCCCCAACCAATGGCCCTGTTCTCGGCCCCGGGATGGGAGGGGGGGAATAGAGGCACATGGACAAGGTTAAGGTGGGGATGTCCCTCAAAAGTTTGGGGACTACTGGTCTAGGTATCTGTATGATTCCCACCACCACAATCTCAGGGCCTCAGCTACATGTAGGCATTACTCTCCCCATTGTGCTGATGGAGCTCTAGCGCAGAGAGATTAACTGACTTGTTTAAAGGTTGCAAAGGGAATCAGCAGCAGACATGTGAATTGAACCCAGGCCACCCAAACCCTACTCCAGCACCTTAACCCCAAGGCCAGCTTTCCCCTTACCCCATATAAAAATAGTGGTCTTATTCCTTCAGCCTTGCAAACGAGTTCAAGAGATTCCCCATTCATTACATTTTCCTTCCTCCAAACTTCAAGCCATTGTAAATAATGCTTAGCATTTGGCCTCCTACATTACTGAATGCATTCTCTCTCTTCTTTCCTGCACAATACAATTTAGCATTTAAGAAAGTGACAGTTCCATGACTAATTGCAGTTCAGTGTTTGCCTGCATGGGCGGATTTCAACACAGCCAAAAGTCACAACCCTTGAAATAACTTTCAGGTTTCAGCCAAGTGAATTATCATTCATATTAATAGATTCTTTTGCCAGCCCACACTCCACCTTCAGCCTAAAAAGGAAAATGTAACCATTCCAATGAATCCTCAGCAGCATAATCTTCACTGCTGCAAGCATGTTGTGTCATCGTCCTGTTCTACTGAAGTCCATTACACAGATCCCAGCTGCTTGCGGCATGAATTTTAAGTGTCACAAAGTCCTTGGTTGTCAAGATCTGCTATATGGTAATGATGGGCTGTGCATTTCACAAACATGCAGATCTTATAATAAGGAGAGACAAGCATGCATCGCTACCCCTCCTCTCCCACTGAAGTCAAAGGGAATTTTGCCATTGGCTTCCAGAGGAGCAGGATTAAGTCCGTAGAGCAGTTACCACTATTTCTGGCCACAACTGTGGTAAGGAAATTAATACATGAATAAACTTTCATTCATTAAAGTCAAAGTAAAGGTGGGCTGGAAGACAGTAAACCCAGACCAATGGTTCTGGATGGTCCAACACCTTATAGATAAATTAAATGGAAGTTATCTTGAAAAAAATTTAAGTGCATCAGAAACAGGAAGCCTGCCAAACAATCAGTGGGGCCACTAGAAGATGATGGTGCTGAAGGAGCGCTCAGGGAAGACAAGGCCAAATGAATTCTTTGCATCAGTTTTCACTGCAGAGAATGTGATGGAGATACTCACACCTAGGGTGACCAGATGTCCCGACATTATCAGGATCATGCCAATATTCGGGACTTTGTCTTATATAGGCAACTATTACCTCCCCCCCCTCCACACACACACCTTGAAAATAAGTGTCCCAATTGTTCACACTTGCTATCTGATCACCCTACCCATACCTGAGCCATTCTTTTCAGATGACAGATCTGAGGAAGTGTCCCCAGATTAAGGTGTCAATCGAGGTGGTTTTGGAACAAATTGATAATTTAGATAGTAATAGGCAACCAGGACCAGACAGTATTCATCCAAGAGTTCTGAAGGAACTCAAATATGAAATTGTAGAATGATTAACTGTAGTACAGAACCGATCTCTTAAATCAGCCTTGTACCAGATGACTGGGCGATAATTACTGTAACACTGATTTTTTTTAAAAAAGGGTCCAGAGGTGATCTGGTAATTACAGGCTGGTAAACCTAACTTCACTATCAGGCAAATCGGCTGAAACTATAGTAAAGAAGAGAATTATCAGACACATAGATGAACAGGATATGTTTGGGAAGAGTCAACACGGCTTTTGTAAAGGGAAATCGTGCCTCACCCATCTATGAGAATTCTTTGAGGGTGTCAACAAGTATGTGAACAAGGGGGATACAGTGTACTTAGACTTTAGGACAGCCTTTGACAAGGTCCCACCCCAAAGGCTTTTAAGCAAAGTAAGCAGTCATGAGATAAGAGGGAAGTTCCTCTCAGAGATCAGTAATTAGCTAAAGGATAGGAAACAAAGAGTAAGAATTAATGAAAAAAGAAAAGGAGGACTTGTGGCACCTTAGAGACTAACCAATTTATTTGAGCATAAGCTTTCGTGAGCTACAGCTCACTTGCATCCGATGAAGTGAGCTGTAGCTCACGAAAGCTTATGCTCAAATAAATTGGTTAGTCTCTAAGGTGCCACAAGTACTCCTTTTCTTTTTGCGAATACAGATTAACACGGCTGCTACTCTGAAACTTAAGAATTAATGGTGAATTTTCACAATGGAGAGAGGTAAATAGTGGGATCCCTCAAGGATCTGTACTAGGACCAGTCCTATTCAACATATTCATAAATGATCTGGAAAAGGCGGTGAACAGTGAGGTCGCAAAATTTGCAGACAATACAAAATTACTCAAAGTCCAAAGCTGATTGTGAGGAGTTACAAAGGGATCTCACAAAACTGGGTGACTGAGCAACAAAATGGCAGATGAAATTCAATGTTGATCAATGCAAAGTCAGGCACACTGGAAAACATAATCCCAACTATACATACAACATGATGGGGTCTAAATTAGCTGTTACCACTCATGAAAGATCTTGGAGTCACTGTGGATAGTTCTCTGAAAACTCAATGTGCAGCCGCAGTCACAAAAGCTAACAATGTTAGGAACCATTAGGAAAGGGACAGATAATAAGATAGAAAGCATCATAAAGCCACTTTATAATTCCATGGTACACCCACACCTAGTTCTGGTTGCCCCATCTCAAAAAAAGATATGTTGAAGTTGGGAAACGAACTGAGAATGGCAAGAAAATGTCTAAGGGTATGGAACAGCTTCCATATGAGGAGAGATTAAAAAGACTGGGACTGTTCATCTTAGAAAAGAAAGGACTAAGGGGGGATATGATAGAGGTCTATAAAATCATGAGTGGTGTGGGGAAAAAAGTGTTATTTACCCCTTCACATGACACAACCACCAGGGGTCACCCAATGAAATTAATAGGCAGCAGTTTTAAAACTAACATAAGGAAGTACTTCTTCATACAACGCATGGTCAACCTGTGGAACTCCTTGCCAGGACATGTTGTGAAGGCCAAGACTATAACAGGATTCAAAAAAGAACTAGATAAGTTCATGGAGGATAGGTCCATCAATGGCTATTAATCAGGATGGACAGGGACACAAGCCCATGCTCTGGGCATCCCTAAACCTCTGACTGCCAGAAGCTAGGACTGGATGACAGGGAATGGATTACTTGATAATTGTTCTGTTCTGTTCATTCCCTCTGAAGCATCTGACCACTGTCTGAAGACAGGATACCAGGCTAGATGGACCATTGATCTGACCCAGTGTGGCCATTCTTTTGTTCTGTTGATAGCACAGGGATAGGGGACACCAAACTGCAAAGTTCCCACATAGCTTTGCTCCAATCTACAACCCTGACCTCATTCCTTATTGCATCACCCTGTGCCCCTTTTATTCCTCCAGTGATACCCACCTTGAAGCACCTGGCTTCTCCTATAACCCAGCTCCCTGTGACTATATTTAGTGTCGCATACAGCACCTAAAAGGCTGTGGACACCTATCAAATATTAAAAATGGGGAGCGTGGAGGAAGGAGATGAACAAATTTAATGGAGGGCAAGCAAAAGAGGCCTATAGCACATCCATGACCAACCATATTTATTTGAAATGGTTTTAGAAAGTGATCACTTAGGGGCCTCAGGATGTATTGAAAAACCTCTTCCATAGAAACTTAAACGTACGAAGTGCCCAGGATCTGTATTGCTGGACAGGAGAGCAGGGTCCTCATTCTCGTATGGGGCATGTTTGCAGAGCTTGCATTCTTAACACCAGGTAGTCAAGAAGGAAATGCCTTGCAGGTACATGCCTGAGCACTGACATCCTTCTCCAGAGAATTCTGGAGCCACACTCATGGGCTCTTAAAGGTGATTGGCAAAGAATTTTTTTCAACACTAGACTTGTACCTCCTTTAGTTTCTTTCTCATGTTTACAAAAGGCCTGAAAGGAAGGTGTGCGTGTGTGTTAATACAGTTTCTTTCTGTCTTTTTCTGACAAAGGGGACTGACAAAGGGCGCTATTCGCAGACGCAGCATACCCTCTTCCTGAATTTGCCACCCAATTGTCTGGCCCAAACTAAAAAACATCTACACTTTTATATTTCAACCAGGCAGCACCCAAATCCAGAACATAAATCAAAAATCGGGGGACAGAGACACACACAGCGTAGTGAAAGTAGCTTAAACTGGCAGAGGATGAAACAATGGTGCAATGTGCGTCCATTAATTGTGCACTCAACTTGCGTTCTGACCGTTTGTACCAACACCGTGATTCTTTTGGTTGTGGATTATTTTTCTCGACACAGTGAAAGGATTTTCTGACAACAAACATTTT
Source organism: Chelonia mydas (assembly GCF_015237465.2). Lineage (NCBI taxonomy): Eukaryota > Metazoa > Chordata > Testudines > Cheloniidae > Chelonia > Chelonia mydas. The sequence goes on along the minus strand of NC_057852.1, from coordinate 124,852,633 downwards.
TGAGGAGCGTGGAGGTGATGCAACATTTTTGCTTTAAACAGTTTACAAACTTTGTGTTTACAGCATGGGGTGGGCTGATGGTAAGTTAAGGCAAATGGCAAGCCCCATCCAGAGACATCTATCATACAGTTTGCAGCTCTACAAGTAGCATTGCTAATAAGGAGTCTGAAGTTACAAAGCACAGCTTAATATTTCAGTTGGTAGCCCAGCTGGCTTCCTGTCTCACCACACATTTGCATAATTATCATTGGGGGAAAGAGAAGAGTGGGGAACTGAGCAGCCTCCTAATGGAACAGCTGGCCATTCTGAAAATGGATTATATAATTCTATTGTCCTGATGTCTGGCTTGCTTAGTTTGCATATTAAAGATTTCCCCACCCAGGCTTATAGTTTGCTATAGAGCAGCAGTGCCACTCGCATCTCTCACATTTAAGGCTGTCTTAAGCCATTCAGTTTGCTCTTGACACTCGCTATACAAACTCCTGGGTTGTGAAAAACAACAACAAATCAATCAGGGTAGAGACCTTAACCTTATGGAGATTAAAAGGAATGTGTGAAAGTTCAGCTTGATATTATCATTTGCAAATTAATTTAAGAACAGGCATCATGATGAATATTGAAACGTGTCACAATCTGGCATCATACAAAATCAGAGTGAAAAGACCCATTCCTTTCCCCTCTGGCTGTGTGTATTGTTACAGCCTAGACTACAGGTTTTTATAGTTAATGTGTGAAATAAATACAAGCCTGGAGGAGTTTAAGGTCTAGATAACTGCAAACGATTTTGTGTATGTGTACAAATCAGATCACGCCCACAAATCTTTCCCCCATAAAGTTAAAATCACTTTCCTTCCCCCAAGAGTAACAATTCATTTTTTAAGAAAAGAGTTTTTTTTTTATTTTGCTGAGTATTAAGGACAGAACCTCATGATCACCCCAGTCACAGCCAGATTTGCACAAGGTGAACCTTATCGATAGTTATTTTTCATGTGTGCAAGAACTTCAAGGTGTCACCTTATGTTTGCAGTAGCTCCCACAATGTACTAGGTGCTTTCCATTCTAACAAAAGAGAGCATACAGGGGATTTACTCCCATTAGAATTTCTCTCTATCTCTGTTGCTTTCTTCACAGGCTGTCTGTATTCCCTTCTGCCTCCCCTTCCTCGTTTGCCCTAAACAGACTGCAAATTCAATGACATTTGAACTCATGGATTTGTTATTAGACTTAGCAAGTTTGTCAATTCCATTACCCATCATACTAGGCAATGAAGGTAGCGCTACCTATAGGTAAGGTTACCCACCACTTTCCATTATAAGACCTTCTTTTCAGTTGCTTATAATTTTGCCAGACAAATCATTCAGGCTGTAATTTTCTAATGCCGATTGTTTGCTTCTGGCTGATTCCCCCCTGCCTCCCACCCACCTGTTGTAAAGGAAATTTTTGGCTCATATAATTCAATCATCTCTCAAAATGCAGTTCAGGAAAAAATACATTGTTTTATCCATGTTAAACAAAAAATCTCTTACAACCATTTTAGCTGAGAAGTTTTAGCATCTGCATGCTTTACAGCAGGTACTTGCCCTGGGGTCAGATATGTGCCTTTTGTTGTCCCTGTGAAATCACATCTAAATTTGCCCATTTTTTAAGACTCTGAAAAAAATCTCAGTTTACACTTGCTCAGCAGAGACTTTTGAGAGTTTGGCAAGCTAAATTCTCTGAAGACTCCATCTGCACTGGGCAGGCTACAGGCCCCCGTCACAGCTTCAAGGTGCCAACCAGATTACAAATACACCATGCCCACAGAGCAACTAAGCATGTTCCCGAACGGGGCAGGATTTTCTCTTCAATTGCTGGATGCTCTTAGGGAGCATTGTGGCCTGGAAGAGGAGGGAGCAGCCTGCCTGGAATTTAGAGGAGTGAGGAACATGTGGGGGTGGGAGAGGCAGGGGAGATAGACAGAGGGGAGCAGAAAGTTCGGGTGGGGGAGAATGGGAATTAGCAGCCAGAGGGGATAGCAGCAAGGGAGGGTACAGAGGCAGAAGGGCCTGTAACCACTATCGGGCATGCCCTTACAGGACCTGCCGCTGAACCCATTATTCCTGAGTCTAAACATTCCATATTGTCTACCAAACAGTTGTGAATGCCACTGTCAAAGTCTCTTGTTCCCTTTCTCGTAGAAGATAACAGCTTACAACTGCTACTAGTTACTTCATTAGCTGAAGTGATAGAGGACTGTACTGTGGATCTAAAGGCCCCGACCCTGCTGCTTCTACTGAGTGTGTGTGTGTGGGGGGGGGGGGGGCGGTTCAATTTGTTCCATATAACAAAAATTGAAAAAACAAAAATGTTTTTAATGTAGAAAATTACATTTAAAATTGCACTAAAAGAACATTAAGGTTGCAAAGTCATGTACTTAGAAGTTAAGAAATGCCAGATGTATGTGCAATCTAAATTGAGCCCCCTTGTGCATATGCATTATGATATAGTAATTACAAGATCACATTTTAATCACATACTGTATTTTTCAATGAGACCCCCTGCCACACACGGTGCCTGGGATAGACCTGCTCTGGGGATGAATTAGGGCTGTGCAATTAATAAGGTTGTTGTCTGCAGTATCTCTGCCTCGTTTCAAGCAAAAGCTGGAAGGTGGATGGTGAATGAAGCAGGGACCTGGGGAACTGCAGAAAGAGAAAGGATGCTTGTCATTAAGGCTGCTGAACGACATCCTGGAAAACTGGATTCTACCCCTGCCTCTGCCACAGAGTTCCTTTGTCAGACTGGGCATGTCACTTACACCCCATCTCCACAGGTAATCAGTGTATGCCTTATCTTCTGATTTGCAGAAGTACTGAGCACTTGCAACTGTGGTCATTGGGAGCTGTGATCTGAACATATAAAGTGCTGTAAAATGTTAAGTACTCTGAAAAAAATCAAGCCCCAGGCTTCTTAAATTGGGCGCCTAAAATAGCAGATGCTGTGGACAATTTTGTCTCGATTCCCCATGGGTAAAATGGTAATAATACCCCCTCTCGTCTCATGGGTGCTGTGAAGATGAATTCATTTATGCTTGTAAAGAACTAAGATACTATGATGGGGCACCATAGATTAATTTCCTCATGGGCTTTTCTATCTGCATGCATTTGAATCGTCTGCTGTAAGTAATGTATGGGGCCCCATGCTGAAAGAAGATAAAAAAGAAATATTGCATAGTTACCCATTCAGTGAGCACGCTCCATCCTTTGCACTGAATGAGGCAGGGGTCCTGGGGAAAAAATAGTATAAGATTATGTAACTAAAGACTGTGTCCAAATGAATTTGCCCAACGGGAACAACTCTTGCATGGTTAATCTTAAATCTGGCATTTCTTAACTTTTGAATGCTTCACTTTGCAACTTTACAGTTCCTTTAACATAATTTGAGAGGTTATATAGACTGCTACAAACACGCGCACATACATGTCACACCACATTTGTATTTGTATAGATTATCCTTATTAAATGAAATATTCTAAAAAAAATATAATAAAAGAATCACTCGTTTGGGAAATGTTAAACTTGATTGTAAGAGTATATAGGTCTATGCCAATTGTTTAAAGTAGCTTGACAGATTTTTTTTTTTTTTTTAAATAATTTCAATCGATACTATCTATGTTTATTTTGATCAATTTAAATTTTCACAAGTGCACAAAATTATGGGCTTTAAGCAGGTTTTGTTAGATTATTTTACCCATTTGAATTTCGCAGTTGTGTGAATTATGAGCAGGAAGGTCGTAATATTTATTTAACAGCAGCAGACATTGAGACTCAGAAAGTTAAAGCTTTGTAAGCGTTAAAACACAAATGATCAAAATCCCATCGTCAACCGAAATGCACTTTTTCATCAATGTGCGTTTATGGGGAAATCGAAGTTTACCAATGTTTTCTGAAAAAAAATTAATTCTTCCAAGCCTATTTATAACCCGTAAACACTACATTATGTTTTACCATTTCCTATACAATTTTAGCACTTTCAGAGAGACCACGCTAACCAGATGAACCTAGCTAGTAAAGACAGTAAGAGATGCACTTAGGGGCTAAAATGACTTGTGTCAAAACCCACTTGAAAAATGTGTCAGAACAGGCTATTGGACTATCGTATAAATGCTCCTTTGACAGTTCATTTTCAGTTTGCACTGTTGCAGCATTGTTGGTCCCAGGATATTAGGGAGAGGTGGTGGATGAGATAATATCTTTTATTGGACCAACTTCTATTGGTGAAAGAGAAACTTTCGAGCTACAAAGCTCTTCTTCAGGTCATTTTCAGTGCATTTTTGGTCCATCAGCTACACACCTGCTATTCAGCTAAAATATGTTGAAAGCCCAATGATGCTACCAAGCAGACGACCTAGAGGCAGATTTTCAACTGGTGTAAGTTGTCATAGGTCCATTCAATGGAGCTGTGACAATTTACACCAGCTGAGGATCTGACCCTGGAAAATAGAGAGGCCTTTGGGTTCTCACTCTTCAGTCAGTGCAGCTTTGGTACATCACAGTGGTAACTTTAGGGTCTGATGGGGGTTGAGTGACTGTCGCATGGGGCAGTTTAGGAAGTTATAATCACCAGAGGATGAAAAGGCTTTCGACTAGCAAAGTGCAGTTCTCTCCTGGGTCTCCTCTTACCTTACTGGGTGCTCCTTCAAGGTCTCATTCAGGAGCTGCTCCTCTTCTGCATTTTCCTGCTTCTCTTTTTCTTTCTCTCACTCACGCTCATACACTCCCTCTCCCTCCTGTGGCAATCTTAGCTGCCATGAGTAGAGAAACCAAAAATATCACATGAAGAGATTGTAAGGTTGGGATTGTTTACCTTAGAAAGGAGACTAACATTGGTATATAAAATACAAATGGTCTAAAGAAGGTAGATCAAAAGCTTCTGTTCCCTGGGTCTCAAAACACAAGGGCAAGGAGACATTCGAGGGAACTAAAAAATGGACAACTCAAAACTCAAGGAAGCACTTGTTCACACAAAGTGTACCTCACTGACACGTGATGTTGCCGAGGCCAAGAACTCAGCAAGATTCAAAGAGGGATCAGGCAGAGACCCATTTCCTGGCTATGCCCGTAGAGAACACAGTTGCTGTTGGTATCTGGCTTTGATAACTAATGGCATAGATAGCAAATGTTTGCTGCTGTTAACCAAAGAGTTCGTATTCAGTGCCAGAAATGCGTATCCACCGACCATTTAACTGCAGTATTGCCAACCCCAAAGGTTCAAAAATCGTGTCAGACCCTTAAAAATCATGACATTGGCTCCCAAATCTTGAGGTTTTTCCTGATTAAATATATATATAGTGTTTGTCTGGATTTTTGAACTCCCCCTGCCACACCACACCTCAGCGTCAGAGACAATTAGTGCTGCTGAATCCCTCAAATTTATTAAGGTGATTTTGGCCACCACTGCAGGAGCTCTCACCACCACATCTGCCCATCTCCTTGCTCAGCAATTAATTCCGCATGCCTCTGCCCCCCCCACCATCTGCCACCTCCCAATCCCCCATCAGTTCTGTCTCCCCAGCTCCCACTGGACCAAGTCCAAAGGCATAAGGAATATAGACGTCCAAACTATCTTCCACTCTAGACTGCAAAGGGAGAGACTGTACAATCTCTAGATTGGAAAGGCTATGGTCCCAAAGTGCACTCCTGGGAACCTGCTACCCATGCCCCTGACTTGGTTTCATTAAGACAAACCAGGCCTGGTGCCAAACCAGAGGAAAGGTGCCCCTGACGGGGGTGTAATTTAAGAAGCTGCAGGACTAGAACCCAGGTCTGTGCAGCTTGGGGCAGTGAATGCTCCCAACATTGCCAGTGGAAGGCCACATGTAGCCACATCAAAGGAGCCCTGTGGAGATTGGGTGTTACTTCCCGCAATGCCTAAAGTGGCCAGAGTGACAGCACCCTGCAGCCTCGGATGAGCCCACCGCTTACTATTTAACCCTGGAAGATGCTGCAGAAAATCATCTGGGCAACCACATAAGACTTCTGGCTTGCTGTGGCTCCAGACCTCACCTTGTTTTGCTCTGATCCCAGACTGACTTCAACCCTGACTCCCAACTCCAGCCTGGTGACTACTGAAATTCGATCTCTGACCCTGACCCTGGGCTACTGATTTTGGCTCCTGCAACTACCCAGATTCCTGCTCGCCAGCCACTGCCTAGGGGCTGCCCCTTATCTCCGCGACACCAGCCCAGCAGTAACCACACTGTCTTGACTAAACCTACTTTTATAATAAGTGCTCACAAGTTCAATGTGGTTTACAGCAGTGGTGGTTTAAGATAAAAATGGGGTACACTGAACCTTTGGGGGGCAAAGGATTGGGAATTAGCCCAACTCAGGGGCTGGCTATCAAAGAGGAATGATTCAAAAGGACTCAGGGATTGGGGGGCATTAATTGTTAACCTACAAAGCAACGTAAGGGCTGGTATGTCCCAGAGGAGAGCGCTTTGTGGTTGAAAGGCTGGTGGTGTTAGAGAGCGGACACCCAGCCAGGCACAGGCAAGACTCTCACAGCTTGGAGACAGGAGGCAACTCACAGGCCTGGGTGCCCTGGTGCCTGGGTTTCCACTACCACCTCTCTAGCGATTACTACCCAGAAGTCTGGACCCTCCTTTTACTCTGCCCTCAAGTTGCAGGCAACATTATTCCCTAAACCTAAGGCTGCCCTTCTCAATGGTTTCCCAGAGCCATTTCTGTGGTGGCTATTGCTCTTGAGGCTCTCTTCTCTGGCTCCCCAGAGTACTTCTCTAACTTAGCTCCTGGCCTCCTCTGGCCCTTTCCTAGCTTCTTCCATCCAGGGTTCTTTCACTGGTTCTCTGGCAGAAAGGAACCACAGCCAATCTTTCATCTTATTCTGTTCCTACCAGCTCTTCCCCCTATAGAAGACAGGTGACTTCATATCTCCCCCAAAAGACCTGGGTCTCAGCCTGGGACCAAGCACAGCTGAGAGCTGAAATCTGAACCCTCTAAAGGGCATAACTCAACCTGTGACAGACTGCAGGTAGTTGGCATACAATGCTGTAGGACTTCCTTTTTGAAAACTCCCTGCTACACTTGTCCATTGTGGGTTATTAGGGACATTTCCCTGTTCACCTGGAAAACTTGAATGTAATACATAAATGTGGCAAGTTCATTGTTTAATAAGCTCTTTTGGGGCAGGTACTACAATTTTGTGCATTATACAATGGCAGAATCACTGTCTGAAGCGACCATAAAATTGCAGTAATTCCTTTAATTCCTAGCTCTCACATGGGATTATATTAGTATGTAGACCTAAAGTATACATGTTCCTCTTTCAACAGATTTCATTTCCCCAGGATTTTGCAATTTTTCTAGCACAGCTGTTCAACTCATTTTCTTGGTCACCCTCTAATAAAAACCCAAGCTGAAAAGTAGGTGGCTACTATGTTTATTTTTCCATGAAATTTGTTCTTTATCCAAGAGTGGCCCTAACTTCTTCCGTATTCTCCTAAATAAAGACTGTTTCGCACTTCGACAGCACTTCCTGCCCCCAGAGCTCTGCATGTTGCCTAGTCCTAGCACACCTGTGAGAGGGGAATTAAGGCTTGCTTGGGGGAAACTAAGGCACAGAGCATTGACTTGCTCAGACCACGGATTTGAGATTAGAAATCTGGAGTTCCTGGTGTACGGTCCTCTGCTTGGAGGAGGTCTTTCAAACTTTGTTTCTCTAATAAATGTAAGGTCTTTTTTTTACATCGATAATTTCCCTGCTGAGCCTCTCCCCTGAACTCCCTCTGTACCCATGCCTCAGAAGACATTTCTCCTTTTATTTTCACTTCTTTTAGGCTCTCCTCTTATTGGTTAAAGAGCCCCTGCTGCCACCACACCAATCTCCTTAAAACTATAAAACTTCAGGGAATGAGAAGTGTGTGTTAAAATGGAAACATTAGATTTTAGCTATTTCCCCATGTTTATCCACTCTCCCCCCCCCCCCCCCCCCCCCCCCCCCCCCCCCCCCCCCACCTGTTCCTCAGACGTTCTTGTCAACTGCTGGAAATGGCCCACCTTATCACTACAAAAGGTCCCAGCCCCCCGCTCTCCTGCTGGTAATAGCTCACCTTAAGTGATCACTCTGGTTACAGTGTGTATGGTAACACCCATTGTTTCATGTTCTCTGTGTATATAAATCTCCCCACTGTATTTTCCACTGAATGCATCCGATGAAGTGAGCTGTAGCTCATGAAAGCTTATGCTCAAATAAATGTGTTAGTCTCTAAGGTGCCACAAGTACTCCCTTTCTTTTTATTAGATTTTAAGTGATTCCAGCCATCCTACTGCCTGTGGCTATCACTCTGCATCATTAAGTTCATTCAAATTTACTTGCCTTTATTGCTCCATTTAAAAAAAATGGAGAACATGGTTGTACTGCAACCACTAGCACCTGATTTTCAACCAAGGCACTTCTGGGACCCTAACTGTGGCTTACTATTCCACTGGCGCATCCTCTACATTTCCAGGGAGATTGGATGCACTTAAGGCACTGTATCCTGGCACTTCAAAAAGAACAATTACTTTGGAGTAGCTGCGGTTCTTTGAAATGGTGTGCATGTGTGGATTCCTCCATCGTGTGCAGCACGCTTCATGGGCGCAAGATTTCACTGTCTTTGTACAACGATGTGCAAAAACAGGTCTTTCCTGTATACATTACAGCTTTCTAAACCTGTATTTGTTTTAATTTTTTTTTTTTTTTTTTTTACACTCCCACATTTGCTAGAGCAGCAAGGTTGTCATTTGGCATGCATTGTGTATACAAAGTGACTTTTCACTTCTTGATTACCCAGGCTTCTTTCATTTTGTATAGACAGACTAGACATCTCAGTGGGTTAGCTATTTGGAACCCAATCCTGTGGAGTGCTGTGGCACCCAATGACACACGGGATTAGGCTCTGTGTCAGTGTTCTTTCCCCCACCACATTCACTCATGTACTCATTTTCCCGTATACCACTAAGGCTGTTTAAAACAAGCTCTAGCAGAAGGGACTGAAATCTTCATTGAAATGCATTGGCACTGCTGCAGAAACCGCAGTGGATTCAGCTTTATTTAATCAGTCCTACACCATCCAGTCCCTGAACGATTCCACAACTAATTTCTACCTTCCCCAACTCCATCTAATTTAAGTGTCCCCAAACTAATCCTCCTTGTTTGTGGAAAATTCCTTCACTTTAACCACATTATTAATTGTGCTGTTGTAATGGTCAGCAACGATACAGTATTACATTTTAAAGAGTGGTGAAAAGACCACTTCATTACCCTATGAAACCCTGCAAAAATATTCTGGATAGATAAGAATCTAAAACTACTTCCCCCATGTTAAAGAGATGTCACGCTACAGTATCTGCCAAAGACGTCATAGATCAACCAATAAAATTCATAAACACATGCAAATGCAAAGCAAAATGTCATTTTATTTAATTCAAGGACTAGTTTCCTTCTAGTATTGCTGAAGGGATCACCTCCTGGGGAACTGATCATTACAAAGTCCCTGTTTAAAAGTTCAAGTGCTCTTGTACATTCTTCTGAACCACAGAAAACATAATAATGACCAAGAAGGTGGGCAGCTACTTGCACTTTTAACCCACCTAAATTAGCATTGCTTCTGGCTGGAAAACAATTCAAGTAGTAAAATCATGGAAAAATGTTAACCTTTAAGGTCACTACTACATTTTGATCAAAAAGTCTTGAATGTATGAAAAACCATTTGTACATGTTATGAAGTTTTATAACCACTCACTGTATAAGGAGACAGTTAAGTATTTTGGACCAGTTGTCAACCAGATACTTAAGTGTTCAGATCTCCAGATATCCAATCGTTTATTACCAGTTTAATTATGCAACTCACTTTTCACATTAAGCTCTTTAACAAATGGAACATATACCCACACCAGAATCACTGTAGACAGATTTAGTTTTATAGAATGCCCTTCTGAAAATTCATTTCAAAATAGAGATGCTTTCTCCCGAACTGTAAAAGCCATAAAAATGCAAAATATCTGTTAGGAAATTTGTAATCAAAGTTACTCCTTAATGTTCAAAATAACATTTAACCTCCAGCTGTCTTTTGCTGCTGTTCATATACTGATCAATAGACTATAAACAGGTAACAATGGTTCTTTTTTTTCCCCCACCTGAAACATTTCTTCTAACACAGGCCCAAGATAGGCAATACAGAGATTCAGGGACATGGATTATGCATTGCAAAGGTAATCCACTAATCATTTTAATTTAGAACAACTTTGATTCTAGTACACAACTTTGAGCCTCAGTTGTTTTCAATCTGCTCTAGATCCAAGTCCCCGCAGTCTAGCGGAAAGATGCCCTCTTCAGTGCTTTCACAATCACTTGTGTCCTCATCACTTTCACATACTGCAGCTGCTTTCTTATAATCCCTTACATTGAAGCCAACTTGGCATGGCCCATGATGCCTTACTTCATCCAGTTGCTCTTTCACTGGACTGGAACCAGGGGTGGTGATGTTCATAAAGTCATGTGAATCACATGGGGATGACACAATTGTCTTCATTTGTGTGTCGTCGTCATCGTCATCATCATCATCATCTTCTTCATAATCAAGGGAGCAAAGACTCTTTGAATTTTTTAAAGTCTGTAATTAAAAAAATATATATTAACCAAAAGCAATAGAAAAGACATACATCCTGCCCACCCCTTCAAATGTTTAGGGAAAGTGGTTAAGGAGAGAATTTACAGCAACTCTGCAAATGGGATCCATTTGGGAAATAAAGAAGTTATTTATTGTGCAGTAACTGCAGTTCTCAGATGTTTTGTTCACATGGATCTCACTTACGACTAGCTAGCAATTTCCAGCTTAACATGAGAGTCTGATGTCCTAGCTACAGCTAGCCAAATAAGGATTTCTGAACCACTGTTCCCAATTTGGCATCTGATCTAGTCACCAAATCCAGGACATGATGTTTGGTAAAGGTATGAGCTGAGCTCCAAGTGCAAATGACCCATACAGAAACATTTCTTAGACATGCTGAAGAGGTTGCCTGGCCTCTAGCTGAGTGGGCCCTGATGACTGAGGGAAGGCCATATCTACTCGTTACTAGAAGACTAACATACTGAGTGATCCATTTGAATCTCTGGGAAGGATGATCTGATCTTTTACAGCCTTCCTTAAATGTCACAAACAGGTTGATTTCCTGAATGGCTTTACCTAAATAATAAAGGCAGGCTCTGGAAGTATCTAAACTAAAGAACTTGGTTTATCCCAGGCTTAAGTGGTGCTTGGGGAAAGAGAATAAGAGGTTAATGATTTGGTTTAAGTAAAAATCAGCAGCACACTGCTCTCTCGCACAGAGAGTAGACACTGATTGTGTCCCTCAGTTAAAAGAGTAACTCCATCACATGAAAGGCCTGGCTTGAACCTGGAGGGGTTTAGTCTTGGCCTTAAGATGGAAAGGCACCTCATACCAAGTAGAAGAAAAAATACATTTTAAAGAAGGAGCAGCAAAGAAAGTTGTCAGTAAGCTAAGCAAAGTAACTGAATGATTCTAAATTGACTCGATGAAGGGTACTTCAGGGGATTGCACACAGGCTGCTGAGCTCGAGTGAAGCGAAAGGTGGTAGAAGCTGCTCTGCCCCATACACCCTCACGTAGGGGGAGGGATGCAGAACAGGTGAGGTGAGAAATGCGCACAGATATGCAGGGCACTGGTATGGCCCCAAAGGGCACTGGTGTCAAAAGGTTCTGATCTCCCATGCATGAGGCGCGCACACACACCATAAGCTGGATCCACATGGACAAAGACTAAGGACCCCTCTAAATTTTCAGTGTTTTTAGTTTAGCTTTCATTCTTTGTTAAAAACCCGGTTTTTAAAACACATCTATTCACTGATGAGTAATTATCAATATTACACAGTATATTATGCTAATTCCTCATTGAGAATTTTATACAATTTCTTTCTCACTGTACACACAATCATTATGTTACCAGTGTCTGGCACAGGATGCCTTTTAGAAAGAACTTTACATATTTAAAGAGCTTTACAGACATTTACTAACTAGCCCTCCCACCACCACTGAGGAAGGAAGGTAGATTTTCTTTCCCATTTTACAAGAAGGGAAAGAGGCACAGAGGGGAAGCGACTTGCCCAAGACCATATAAATCACTGAACTTGGGTGCTCCCCTCACATTCAACCCCCTGCTCACTACTCTAATTCATGTCACTTCCTAGATATGCATAACTTGAATCCAGCACATTCAGGGATTAAAGCACACCGGACCCTCGCTAGAAAACGGGATTTGGGATCCATGCACAGTACTGTGTTAACACGGGGACCGTGTTAAAATGAACCGCAATTAAAGTAACTAAATTTGGGATCCATGGCTGCGACCATGTTATATGCGAATTCGCGCTATACAGATGCACGTTCTAGCGAGGGTCCAGTGTATTCAATTGGGGGGGGGAGGGGGGAGAGAAGAATCAGATAATGTGTGAGATGTTAGAATGATTTTACAGCACAACTCGGATGAAAGTCAGTGGACTATAGTACTACTAAGATGAACATGCTTCACTGACTTTGTACTCTTATACAGGACCTCAGTGAGATTTTGCTGCACAGTAGAGACCACTGAAATTCTATTACTGTATCTCATGGCAACCTGCACCAAATCATATTGCTACCATGGAACAAATCTTCAAGAGTAGGCTTCTGATTGCTACCATTATTTGTACAGTGGGCTTGATTCATTTTTCTCTGGCTGGAGTAAGTCTGGCATAATTCTGCAGCAGTCAACAGCATTACGCTGGTTGAACAGCAATGTTATTAGAATTTGGAGGTGGAGTGCTCTCCGATACAAAAAGATTCTCTCTCCACATTGTTATACAGATTCACGGGTTTTAAAGCCAGAAGGGACCATTGTGATCTTTTAGGCTAACCTCTTGCATAAGACAGCTCATAGGAATGCCATGAATTAATTCCTGCTTCGAGTCCAATAGCTGTGGCTGAGCTAGAGCATCTCTTGGGAAAACATCCAATTTTTATTTAAAGATTTCCAGAGATGACGACGACGACTAGGCTCTTATCTAGGGCTTTTCATTGGTAGATTGAGAATAACTCTTGGTAAATTGCTCCAGTGGTTAATTACCATCACTGTTGCAAAGTTCTGCCTCTTATTTCTAGTATGAATTGGTCTAGCTTCAACTTCCAGCCCTCAGATCTTATCTTTGTCTGCGAGGCTGAAGAGCTCTCATCACATTTCTGTTCCTTATGTTGATACTTATAAGCAGATCATGTGTATTTTTACGTATCTGTATGAAATTTCTATGATCCACCTTCAGGTCCTTAATTGATCCATAGCAATCTATATACATACAGTTACTGAAAACAAACATTTTTATATCCTGTATATGAAGAGGGAATATGGGGGTTCATTTATATTGACACCTGATTTTAAAACAGCAAATTTCAATAATGCAATACAGCCGGGGTTCTCAATCTTTTCCTTTCTGAGGCCCCCCCAAACATGCTATAAAAACTCCACGGCCCACCCTGTGCCACAATAACTGGTTTTCTGCCTATAAAAGCCAGGGCCAGCGTTAGCTGGTAGCAAGCCGGGCAATTGCCTGAGGCCCCATGCCACAGGGGCCCCTGCGAAGCTACATTGCTATGGCTTCAGCCCCAGGTGGCGGGACTCAGGGCCCTGGATTCAGCTTTCTACCATGGGCCCCAGCAAATCTAATGCTGGCCCTGCTTGGCGGCTCCCCTGAAACCTGCTCGCAGCCCCCACAGGGGGCCGCGGGCTGAGAACTACTGCAATACAGCAAGGAAATGGGCGTTAAGGATACTTGAATCCTACTTGTAGCCTACTGCTTTGAAATGGTGAAAACATTTCCTGCTATCTGTCTCCAGACAGAGGGAAAAAAGTATTTTCTAGGTAGCCCTTTAAGTCTTATGGTAGATACTGGTTACTGCTCCTCTTCAAACAAAGAAACAAAAACTTATTTATGCTTTTGGAAAGGGATTTTTGAACCCCTGAATTATCCTCCAGTCAGCTTTATTCAAGTTCTACTACAGATAAATCAAAACTAAGCACAGTTGTCTTTCTAGGTTTGTGTACATAAAACAGAAAATTGCCGGTTAGCTATACTGCACTGAAACCACTTGAATGGGAACTTTTGGTTGGTTTCAACACAATAGCAAGTGCATTCAGCTAGTTCTTTGTTCACCCACTTGTCACAAACTTATACACCAAACTAAAAATAGGTGGATTTATTATCTCAAGCACAATCTCATTACTTTTCACAAAGCAAAAAAGGTAGACCCTGAAATGCATTCAAACCCCTCTAACTAAAGCTTTACATATTACACCAGTACAGTACCACACCTTTCAAGCACAATCATGCTCAGTGGGGAGTCAGTGAGTACTTGCTCAATGGTCCTCATTTTATAAAGGATGCTGGACTAACAAAACAAAAGAACCCACAGTTGGCAATGGATGGAACTCAATCAGCCAAAAGTATTCTTTTGTGTAAAGAAAGAAAAGAAGCTCAAAGAGAGTTTTAGAAGGAGTAGGGTTATAAAATGTCTGAATATTAAAACTCTGTGTAGGAAACAATGGAGGGAGAAGGAAATAAAAGAAAATATCCCTAGACCCTTGCTTTCAAACCAAATAAGCAAGTTAGGGCCACAGGAATTTGAAAGCAAGCTGATGTGTGCATGCACTTCTGAATCTCTGGTTCAGAAATTTCACAGGAAGTCACTATACACTTCTGAAGTTTTTTGTTTTAATAAGTGATTTCACTGGCACGTTTTGCTACATGACTTTACATAACACATTCAATTTAGCCATGTCCTTAGCGGTGTTTAAAAACCCACAGTGTATTACAGAAATGTGTTTGTTACAGTCCATTCTCCCTGAAAGGCTAAATATAGTTTTTCATAAATCCCACGTGTACTTAGTGTTGCCCCAGTTCTCACCACTATCTTGCAAGATGTTGTGCTTTTCTTAAAGCCCCTGCTCCTGGAGCACTGTTATTACATGAGAATCTCAACTTTCATTCTAAAAAAAAAAAAAGTAGCCGGTTTCTAGCTCTCACTGGAATGGAGGGAAGCTTGAAAACAAACTCTAAAGGCTCAAAAACTAGGAGGCAAATTAAAAGACTCCCCCTTGCTCTCCCCCAATTATTTTTTAATCTCATGGTATTTTGTGGCCTGATTTATGATTCTTGAATGCTTGGAATTGGCAATGCTGCTTTTTCCAAGCTATCCTCTCCTCTCTATGAAAGGCACCATTTTAACAAAATATTATAGAAATTACTGATACAGCACTTAGACAATATCATTGTGGCCCCAGGAAGCTCACAATTTAAGTTTAGCCATAAAGCCTACATAACACCCACCAGGCTTGTTGTGCTCAACTGCACAGATCTTGTCTTGTGAGGACTGCGGAAAAAGGTGTTCTTTGATTGTCAGCCTTTCCTTAAGAACAAACTTCCACAGGGAAGCAAACTGAATCCCACCACCTTTACATCAATATTTCCATCAAGCCACCACAGAAAGAATCCAGCATCTCTCTAAAAGTCAAGCTTGTGTCGGGAAAGTGTTCACCTTTCATGAAGTAGTTTATGCACCTAATTACAATGATGGTAATTACTAATGAATGCAACTGAGATGCCTATAAATTATCGTAAGCCACTTTTATCATACATTTCACATTACTACAAAACTTGTTCTTTAAAAAGTTTCCATTTAAAAATCAAGATCAGAGATATGCAAGCATTAGTAATTTATGTTGTGGTGGCACCCAGAGACCTCCACCATGCTGGAGCTCTGTACCAGTTTCTGTCTATTATGACAGACAAAACATAGTAGGCTGCAGTTCGTGCCCCAAAGTGTTTACAAAGATCTCTGAATTTTCCAGTGATTTCAAACATTTCAAGAAATATTTGATCCCATATCATCCCATCACTGCAGCTTTTACTTTATACACAGTAGAAGCAATTTTAGCTCACACCAAATAAAAGCAGATATACTAATTTAACAGCTACGCCACATCGAACAGAATGATCGTGCAAAAACCATATGCACACAGGTGGCCTGATTCTCCACTCTTACACCTGCATACTTATTGAAGCATATGAGGTTGCACTAACAGTTGAGAATAAGGACTTCGATGTTTGAGTCAAACAATGTCATTATCATCAGTGATGCACTCTCAAAATGGCTGGCACTGTGCAAAACAAATACAAGAGGCATTCTTGACCCTACAGTCTGGCAGAAAGGTGGAACCGTCCACAAAAAGTGCAGAAAACAAGGAGAGGAAAAAATACAAACAAGGTTATCCATTGCAGTGTTGAATGTTTGGAACCTACTAACATTTCTGTTAATTTAAAATTCTAAGAAAGTGATTTATAGCATCTGAAGATTCACTCCAGGCTCAAAACTTAAAATTAAAGACTCAGATGGAAATGCATTTTCTCAAGTTTAAAACTTATAAAAAACTGTTTGGGCATAAAACTGCCACTTTGATTTGTAAGAGAAAGTTACCATATATACTCGTTCATTAGCCCATTCATTTATAAGCCGACCCCCCAAGATGGATAGGTAAAAATAGTAAAAAACGGTATGACCCTTTCATAAGCCGACCCTATATTTCAGGGGTTGGCAAACTTTGGCTCCCGGCCCATCAGGGTAAGCTGCTGGCAGGTCGGGACGTTTTGTTTACCTGGAGCGTTCACAGGAACAGAGCCCCTCAGCTCCCTGTGGCCGCGGTTCGTGCCACTTCCCGCAGCTCCCATTGCCTGGGAACGGCGAACCGCGGACACAGGGAGCCGAGCGGCTCCATTCCTACAGACGCTCCAGGTAAACAAAATGACAATGTATTAGATATTCAATTCAATGATTTTATAGAGTTTAAAATCATCAAATTTTAGTGTAGACCCATTTATAAGCTGACCCCCGCTCTTTGATGCGTCACATTTTTACCAAAAATATTCAGCTTATGAATGAGTATATACGGTAGTTACTTATTAGTAACTTGAGGTTCTTCGAGATGTACGGTCCCTATCTGTATTCCACTGCGGTGACACATGCACTCTATCAGGAGATAGAAGGCAGGATAGACCAACCGCCTTTCCAGTTCCTTCACCACAAGTCAGAGAAGATCTGAAGCAGACGAGAAGGTGGGCAGGTATGGACCACACATCTCAAAGATCCTCCAGTTATTACCAGGTAAGTAACTTTCTCTTTTGCTTCAAGTACTGGTCCCTATCTGCATTTCACTGTGGATGACTGGACAAGCAGTACTCAAATAGGAGGAGGGTGCAAGGTCATAGATGGCAGAGCAGAACAAAGGACTGCTGTTCCAAAAGATGCACTGGCAGAGGAGTACTGTACCATGGCATAGTGTCTAGCAAATGTGTGGATTGAGTGCCACATAGCTGCCTTACAAATATCAAGTAGAGGCACCTCTTGAAGCAACACCATAGATGTTGCTTGCGCTCTTGTGGAAAGAGCTCTTATCCAATGAATATGGGAAGGTTAGACAGCTGATAGAGAAAAACAGAGCCTGAGATCAATTTCGAGATTCTTTGAGAGGATACAGGCTGACCTCTGACCCTTTCCATTATGGCAACAAATAATGTAGGGGATTTCCTGATTGTTTGTGTTCTCTGCAGGTAAAAGGCTAAAGGTTCACCAAATATTGAGAGAATGGAACCCTTTTTTTTTTTTTTTCTGAGCATGTGTGAGGTTTTGGGAAGAACACAGGTAAGTGAATAGACTGGTTCAGGTAAAAATCAGACTACTTTGGGGGTGAATTTAGGGTGTCAATGTAACAAAACTTTATGCTTATGGAATATAGTGTAAGGAGGATCTGCCATCAACGCTTCAAGCTCACCAACCCTGCTGGCTGAGATGGCTATCAGGAATGCGACCCTCTTGTATAGGAGAGAGGTGGAACAAGAAGTTAAATGTTCAAAAGGACGCTTAATTAGTATGGAGAGAACAAAGTTCAAGTCCCACTGAGGAGCACTCCCACTAACAATCAACTGCAAAGCGCCTGATGAGACAGTCTGCTAGCACATTTTGCTTTCCTGGGAAGTAGACAGCTGACAGTGTAATCTGGTTGCCAATGCACCAGTTCCACAGACTGACCTTTCTGCGCACAGGGGGACAGATCTCACTCCTGCCTGTTTGTTAATGTAGAAAATAGATCACGATGTTGTCGTCTGACATTTTTAGGGCATAGTGACCTTGAATGAACAAGAGAAAGGTTTCACAAGCCCTTCAAACTGCTTGTAGTTTGAGAACATTGATTGCATCCTCTACTCTCAAGGTGTCCAGGTGCCTTACGCTGTATGGTTGTCCAGGGCAGCTCCAAAACCCAACAGGCATGCGTTAATAATTATTGTTCTTTCTTGTGTGGAGGCGATGAAGGGAACGCTGACGCAAGCCTGATGGGGATTCTTCCACCATGACAGGGATATCGTACTACTTTGGTGGGAACAGTCACTATGGGGTTCGTGGACTGTTGGTTTGGCAAGTACACAGTTTGAAGCCACAATCATAAGCAATGAAGGTGGAGTCTTGCAAAAGATGTGACCTAACGGCATGAGGCCACATGGCCTAGGAGAGAAAGAGGTTTTGAAAGGCATTCTGGGGTTGGTTATGATCTGGTCCAGTGTAACATTCATAGACTGAAACCTGTCTCTCAGCAAGTAAGCCCTTGCCACGAAAGGTGTTGCTGGACATTTACAGTAGTGCTTGGGGGACAAACAGAAAAAGGATTAATAGATTCTGGATGCTCCTACAGCCTGGTCCGTGAGACTCTACTGGATCTGGAAGAGTTGCAAGATGACCCAATGCATGTGTCCCCACTCATACCTACCCTATGGCCTGGGTGCATTTGAATATAGGGAACCAGACTGGAACTCTTCGAACTGGAATAGTCCCCAGCTTGCCATGGGAAATAATCTAAAGGGACTGACAACAACATTTCTCCTTGCTACTATTCTGTCACCCAGAGAACCCGGGTACTGTTCCAGTCTGATTGTCTGACATCTTTCCAACTGCCATGTGAGACCTTTGTGATGGCCCACTGCATCGCAAGACTTGGAAACAGCAACAAGGAGCCAGGAAGGCCTGGCAACGAACAGACTTAGCAGCTGGCAAGTCAACAGAATCACCTTGGGACAACACTTCTTGACAGTGAATCAATGGTACCACCAACTAGGACCTTTGATTTGGTTTAGGAACGAGATGACGCTATTAGAAAGGCACACAATTGGCATGTGGTGATTAATAGAATCATTGCACAGGAGAGTCAGGACTCCCAATTTCCCCACTTTGAACTACAAAATTACTTACTTTGCGAAGTGGAGAAGAATTTCCAGACAGGTGAGATACATCACCAGTTTGGGATGCTGGAAACCACCATCTCTGGTATCTCATATGAAATGGCTGGGTTCAACCCCTACAGGACAAGGCAAAGGCCCTGAGAAAGACTCACTTCTTACCACCAAGAAGCAGGTGTGGGCTTTCCTGGGTCTAGCCACGTAGTGCCAAAGGTTCATGCCCCATTTCATGACACTTGCTGCACCACGGACAGACTTCAAGAAAGCCAATGCATCTCAAGCTGTCCAGGTTACACTGAGTTGTCCCAAGGCCTCTACCAAGATAAGGATAACCTCAGTCAACAGCCTGTGTGACAGTATTTGGACTTCTCACTCATGTTTATGTTACAAATGGATACTTCCACAGTTGGACCGGGAGCAATACTGTCAAAAAACATTCAGGGGGTGGAATATCCTATACTGTGTATAACCCTGAAGCTGCAGCCATAGGAGAGCAGATACTCCACCACCAAGAGCATGCTGGGCCATCAAATGGATTGTAGGGGCCTTACAATATTATCTTTTAGGGCTTCCTTTGATCTAGTAACAGACCATGCAGCCCTTAAATGGTTGCAAGTGAGGAAGGACACTAATACATTACTCAGTAGTATCTATCATTACAACCATATGTCTTTTGTGTATGGCACCGGCCAAGTTCACAGCTCTAGAATGTGGACTTCTTTTCCTGGGACTGATGTTTTGCAGAAGGGAAGAGATCAGAGTCCTGGGCCTGTTCTGCAGGGGAGGTGTGTGACTGAGTACATCAGGCCTTCTCTGCCCCTCAGTTCCCCACCCAAGGAAAATTCACTCATACTGGACCACCACCAAAACAGTCCTCGAGAGGCCTGGAAGGGCCAAGAAAAAAAAAAATACTGACCAATCAAGAACCAGCAGGCCAGTTAAGAAGGCATGCCTGCTGTTGCTCAGGGACAGAGCTGGGTGAGACTGGAACAGAGCTCCTCAGGGCTAACCCAGACCCACACCAGGGCCTTGCCCTAAGCATGGTAATTAATTGCTTGCCTTTGGCACCTTGCGCCCCCCCCACCCCGTCTAAATGGGCACACGGCCAAGTCTTGAGTTGCCATTTTGTCATTTGATTGTTTTGAGACTGACACCAAGCTTATGGCACAGAATACTCTACTCCAAACCTTGCAGACGAAGGCGGGGAGTGTCCACAGAACCATGTATGGCCCAGAAGAGGGCAATGCAGAGCAGCCCCACTTCCCACAGTGGCCCATGAGAGCCACTGCTACTTTTTACTGCTCCCCACCTGACCAAAGAGTCCACCTTCTGCAGAGCTCCTAAAACGATGGACAAGCCAAAAAACTGGAATGTTATTAAACTATTTATATTTGGGACTGGGGCCTAACTATGCCGAGTGCTGTGCAAACTTAGAAATGAGACAACCCCTACCCTGACCGGCTCTGACAGAAGAAAAAAAGGCCTTTTCTTTTTTGAAAGGTTTCTGCTGCAAACCAATCTTTGCATAAAGAAAAATTATGCAGTCATTTGCTCAGTCACAAAAATCACATAAGAAAAACTGTTCAAATCCCCCCCCGCCCCTTCCCTTCTAAGTTTATAGGGAGGTTTCCCCCTCTCCCATCTGATTTAGTAATTCACATCTTTCACTTCAAGCATAAGAGTTTTCACATTTATCATTTAAGACACTAACTCATGAAGATCATATTTCCAGTTTCACAGATACAAAGAACGTGTTTGTAGTGCTTACTATTGTTAGCATTACACTTAAAACATGTATCTTTAAAACTCATATAAATTGACCTCTCTCCAGTCTATCTGCGTTTTGGTTTTTGTTTTTTGAATGGGTATCTTGACACAAAGGGGTATATTCACATTGTTTTGCATGAGGGAATTATGCTGACAAATCCCTCTACACAGAGATGAGAATACACTCTACGATTGCTCTAGGCTGACATTTCTGAACAATATATGGATATTGATCAACAAGAGAATGACTGCTTGCAGCAGTAGCAGGTAACAGTATTGGTCTTTAGGATCCAAAACCAACACTGCCATAATTTTCCACTGGAGTTGTATTATGTATGTTTTTGGCTACCTATTCAGAAAGATAAAAACTTACAAAGAACGTACAACACATTCCGTCCCGCTTCCCCCACCCTCAGAGTGCAGTACATTTGAGTGAATATAACTTAGCTCATAATATAAGAATAGCTAACTCGCTAAGAGGAAACTTGCAATGAAGTAGTATTTTACTGGACACTAATGAATCATCCTTAACTGAAACTATTTCTAAATAAAAAGGACAAAAAAATTATAAACTTACAAATAATTTGTCAAAACTGTTTTTCATGTTCACACTGAACATTGTGCCAGATTTGGACCGTATTTAGCACTGGTGTAAATCCATTGCCTTTGTCCTCTGACATGAGGACAGAATTTGATCCCTTAGGTCTATGAACATTGCCAAATGGTATTATTTCTTACCACTTACATTTGTCATCTTTACTTTTATGCAGGACTATGCATCTTCTACTATACCTGACACATTTAGCAACACTAATAGTCTCATGCATTCATAGCTACAACCATCCCATTCATGCTCAGAAGTCCATAGACTCAAATCCCTATGCGTTATTAAAACTATTATTTTGTACTTTTTTTGCAGAGTTTACTGAAGGGTGAGGTATATAACAGACCAGTAAAGTTAGCTGTGAATATTAAATTGACATGTATCTGTTGGAAAGATTTATACCAGATTACAAAAGTAAACTTTGAATTTTAAACTTCAAACTGCACTCATTAGTTACTGACAGATGTCAGCCTCACTTACATTATTAGGTTGTGCCGGTATTCTATTATAACCAGCATTTTAAAGGGTTTTATAATTAGGCCATAAAATTCACTCCCAGCTGGAAAAAAAAAGGTCACAGCCTGGAAGCAATTTCATCCTTTAGTTTTTTTTTTTTGGGTACAAAAAGAAAATCAGATTTATATATTCTTGATATATAAGCATTAAAAAGCAAAGATGCTAGGAATGTTTTGCTCACCTTAAGTTAAAAAAGGACATTTCAAAATGAATTCTTATTGGCTGTTAATCCAAACTACAGGTGCACCAGGGCCACTGATTATTTCCAGAGGAAAGTTAAACTGAGCAAGTTACATTTGTCTGCGTAAAGGGAAAGATGCCCAATGGACATGTCCAGTATGTTCACTATATCTAGCACCTATAAACTAAAATACAATAGCTGTTATATCTAATATTAACGCTTTCTGACAAGGGCTGTTTTGAGACAACTTAGTTAACATGAAGCCACAAAGACAATGGCATTTCAGTACCAGGTCAATCTGTGCTTTTTAAAGAGGTTTAGAACAATGTTGTTCTGAGATATCCTTTCTTGGTTCAGAAGTCACAGGGTGCTGAGGGCGCCTGGCACCCGACAGAGTAGGATGTTTGGATATATAGATTCCCTTGCCAAGGTTCACAAATCAAGGCAAGTGGTCATTTATCCTTTGTGCTAGCCAAATGGATAACATACTTGTTCATGGTGGGCTGGGGAAAAGGAGGAAGGCAGGCAGGCTCTTTTAGGTAAGACTTTACAATAAAGATCCTGCCTGTTTTGAGTGAACATTAGAATTCCTATGGCATTTCTCTTAATGGCAAGAGTTTGTCTCAATCACCTACTGAAGTGCAGTGTGCTGTGCACCAGCTGTCCAACTTCATGATTCCTCCCTTTGGTTTGTAAAGCACTTTTGGAGCCTTTGGATGAAAGGTTGTACATAAAATGTTAAATATCACATAATTCATGTTTTTAAAAGGCTGTAAATAGTCCACGCTACCAAATTTCATGCATTAATACGGGAAATTTCTTTACTTTCTTTTATTGTGGAAAACAATGAAACATGAAAGAACATTTTAGTGATTTCATTATCCTAACTCAAACAAAAGGAAACAAATTTTATTAGTAAAAGCAAACTTATTAAAAGTAGGAAGTCACTTATTTGAATGCCAGTTTTTCACCACACCAGTTCGCAACATATGACTGCAAACAGAATTATCTATCAGTCACTATCAGAAATATAAATAGCTCATTCTGTTTATTCTCAAACACTTTGATATATCTAATTAAGGCCAATGCCAATGCTTAGAGTTATTTTTTTTTGAAATAGCTAGGTTACTTTCAAATAGTAATATCCGACTATATCAATGGGTTACAAATATTTACAAGGAGTAGCTTTTACTGGTGTAAAAAAGTGTCTTTCAGGTTTGTTCATTTTGAAGAAAAGGAATGTATAATCATGAATAAACTAGTATTTCCCACTCTAAAAATCCAGTGGATAAAATCAAAGTCTAATAAAGGAGGCTGGCATAGGCTAAATTAAGCTGAGTATCTTCCGGTACATTTGAGACATCTGTTTACCTAAGTGCCAGTATCTATGTACAACAGAAAACGGTCTGTGCAATGCAAGTCTAGCAGAAAGACAGACGACGTGACAGTTAAACTGATTCAGTGAGGTATTTCCCTACAGGATGTATTTTTATAATCGCTGTAGGCTTTGCAACGCTTGTGTTTTGTTTTTTTGCACTTTCTGAAGAAATTGCTCAGGCAGTGACTTCAGTCAAAAGCAAGTAAAGTACACCTCCTACAGTACAGTTTTACACTGAATACCTTCTAATATATATAAAAAAAGAAAAAAGACAGCCTGTTTTCAAAATGAATGAAGCTCTTTCATTCTGGAACTAAACAACTGCATTACCACACCACACCCAATACTTCATTCATAACTTAAAGAATTCCACTGAATTATTAACTCAGTAAGTGGTACAATTAACTCATTTCTCTTGAGTTTCGAAGGATCTTAATAATTGACCTTCATTCTGGCCAAATTACTTTTAGAAATCAGAAAGTGGTTTTCCATATTAATGATGGAAACTTGCTGAATAACTTCTTTAATCCCAGACGGGGGGGAGGGGGGAAATCAATAATTCTCTCTGCCACCTCCTCAGCCCCAGCCGGACAGAACCAGGACCATCAACATAGCCCTTTGGGTACAAGCTTGGAAACAACAACTGAAAATATCTCATAGCTGGCATATTGTACCATGATTCTTAACTTGATACATGGATACATTGTCAATGAACCTTATTCTAACAATGTTCTAAATCTAAATTGCCAATGTTCTAAATCTTATTCATCCTTCCATGAATCAAGTTAAGAATTGATACATGCCAAACAGGCTTGGCATGAACTTGTTTATCACTGACTAATTTAAAAAGCCCACACAGCTGCCTGCAAGCTTACATGGGAGTTTATGGATAGCTCCTTTTCACATAAGGTCAAATGCAGCTGGTCTGGTACTCATTAGCTATTTCAACAATGAATTCTTACTTGTACTTATAGCAACTTGCCAAAGAGGAACAGTAAATCTGCATCGGATATTAAGCTTCATCCTCTTATGAGCACACTTCCAGAACAAAGTACTGTAAGTTTAAGTACTGCTTTTCAGGGCTGACGGAGGGCTACATGGTGTTGAACACTTATGAGAAGGCCAGCTATCTGTAAGACATTTGTTATACAAGTGACATTTGTAAAAGGAAAAACAGTATCCTTAATGAGATTTCCTTTCCTCGCTGTCCCCAGATCATACACTATTGGGCTGTCCTTTGCAGTCAGAGCACAGGGAGGCCTGCAACACAGAGGCTTCACTTCATTAAATGCCATTTTGGGCCTAATTTCAACATTGTGATCCACTCTGCTGATGCAAAGAAAGCAAAGCGCCAGATGCTCTCTGTGCCTGCCACCTCAGTAGTGCTTCATTCATGATTGCAAAAAACTTCAAGCCCCCATTCAAAACTAAGTACCCCCAGCCTGGTCTCTCCTGTCAGAGGACAAAGTGCTGGCTTGTCTTCAGCTCACTTTTGATGCTTGATTATCATCTCCTAGCCTGGCCTACTGCTATCTCCTTTCCTTCTTCCCAAGCCTGCTGGAATTTGAACTTTAAATGGATGTCCTCCCTGGTAACAATAGATAAAAAGGGGGCCTTTGATTGTTCATGCGTTGCTGAAAAGAAAGGCCCGAGATTCATCCTGGCTGCAACCTAGCAGGATCTCATCAAGCACAGCTCCCATTCCATTCCAATGTGACGCTTTAGCCTGTAGCTACTCATTCAAGCTCACCGTGTCTATGTTTCCATTCAAAAAGGATGAATTCTTCAGGTTTCCCGTTAAGAAATTAAATGTCGATCCTGTGAATGAAGGGCAACACCAAGCTTGGAAAGCAGCCAAAAGGCTCTAACACTCAGTAGTTCGGAGTTAATTCAGTATTTACTACTTTCCAGCAGGATTTATAGTTGCATTATTTTTAAAGAAAAAATTACATAATCATGTTTAGGGCTTGGTAATAAACTATTTTTGGCGCCATCTGTTTTTCTAGTTGCTTGTGCCCCAGTTAGTAGAATTTACTTTTATATGGCTCCTTATGACTGACCCACTTAAATTGCTCCAGTTACCAGACCTGAGAGCAAGACGCAGGTTAGCTACACACAGAATATGTGATGCAATCAAATCTTTCCCAAATCACCTTTTAGAAAATACCACTTAAAAGAAAGCAGACTGAAGATAATCCTGAGTTGGTGCAAACCAGACTGTCTTCAATTAAAAAAATCTGCACAAGTTTGTAAGTAACAACAGGCAATACATTTCATACAAAGAATGTTACGATCTGGAAAGTAAAAAATGCTCATTAACTGCGTTAAACCATCTGAAAAATGTTTACTCCTGGCAGTGTTTTTCTGAGAGATAGTTGCCAAGTTTCAACCTCATTAAACCCATAGATATTCTGTAACAAGTACATTCTGTCAGGCCACACTACCGTTATAGAGAGGGAAATGGAAAGTGGAAGCAGCTGCTGCAGGCAACTTGCCCCAGCAGAGAGGAGATGGTTCAAACAGCAGCTGCCACCCAGGCAAGAGCCCCGCCCCAAACCCACCAAATTAACTCTTCAAACTCACATTTATATTCTGCTCTTAGCGTGGGACACAACACTGGTGGCCTCCTCAGCATGACAAGAGGGATAAGAGTGAAGGGGTTGCTGATTTCTCAAATTCTGATTCAAGTAATGCTTTGGATACTTGCATACTGATTAAGTTCTCAGAAACACATTGAGTAGGAGCAGCAGTACATTCATCTTGACCCATATGACACATCCAAGTTTCCTTTCTAACCAAAATAGCAGCAAAAATATTTAAAGGCTTTGCTCTTAATTATGTCAGATTTAGAAAATTCTACTTAAAGCAAGGGAGAAAAAAGTTGTTAGTATTGAACAAATCTTCTTACCCTTTGTGTGGGGCAGCAGTGTTAAAGGTTATTGGTTTACTGGACTTTGCAGCATAGCTATGGGTGATGTTCCTAGAAAATAGGGGTTATGCTGAAAAAGCGGAAGAAATGATCGGTATTATGCAATATTAACTCACTTATGTACTTGGAACATGCGATATAATCACATGTATAGGCGCATGTGCAGGCGCACAATCTCTTTAGTGAACTCTAGACCTAGAAATAAAATTCTAAGGATTTCAAATCAACTCTTCAAGCAATCCATATTATTGAAATCAAGTTCACTTGGCTCTGACAGTTGGGTTTTAATCACTTTCTGGAAGAGAGTACAACTAGCATACACTGAGTGAACGGTGGGGGTGGGGGGTGGAGAGGGGGAACTGGGGGGAGTTTAATCACTCCAACCGGAATAAGTTTTGTATGTCACAACAGTCAATTAAAGGTATACCTTGCAACCACCATTTTTATTTTATTTTATTTTTTAATAAAACTCAGCAATTGGCAACATGAATTATAACTCCCAAAGGCTGCTGCATGACCTGCATGTGCATTTACAGAATGTGAATTACTGAAGAATGTGATGGCTGATGAAGGCTCCTGCCTGCAACCAGAGGGTTTGAGACTCACTGCTTTTATTAGCAAACTGTTATAGTTTCCAAACTTCAAGTGGCTGAGGAAACTATCTCCAGCTTTCTGCCCAACATACCTAACCCCGTAACCTGGTGCAACCACAAATTTATGGATTTTTAGGGACACTCACTGATTACTACAGGAACATGCCCTATCAGGAAAAGTTGGAGGAAACAAGCTAACAAATACAGCAGAACCCCAGAGTTATGAACACCTCAGGAATGGAGGTTGTTTGTGACTTTGAAATGTTCGTAACTCTGAACGAAATGTTATGGTTGGGCTTGACACTTATATCCAGACTTTAGTGAGGCTGGAACCCTGGTATAAAGGAAGTCAGGAATTTGGAAAAAAAAAAGTCTGCAAATAGCACAAGTGTGATTTTGGTTTGGTTTTTTGTGGGGGCAAAAGGAAGGGAGTGGAGAAGAGACAGTACTCTATGGAAACAATCTGATCTACACCTCAAGCACTGAACCATTTTCAGCCAATACCCATGAAATAGTAACACCCACTATGTCAAAACCGCCCAAGTTCTGCTACAGCTACACAACCCTGAACATTGCCCTTCATCACAAAAGATAATGAAGTGCTTCACAAAAGCTACATACAGTTATCTTCCCCTGCCCTGCAGCGGAGTGTAGTGCAGCACCCCTACGGGGGTGCGAAGGAACATTCAAGGGGGCACAGCGGGACTGGAGCCAGCCCCCATGGCAGGGTGGAGAGGGAGTGCCACCCAGTCCCACTCCGCTTCTAGCTCTGCTCTGGCCCTGCCCCCAGCCACAGTCCCAGCCCCGCCCCTTGACCACAGCTCCACACCCAGTCCCAGCCCCGCTTCTAGCCTTGGCCCCACTCCTGGCCTCAACCCTAGCCTCAATCCTCTTACCCCTGTCCACATCTCCCCACCTTCCCGGACCTGGAGTGGGGGAGGGGATGCAGACAGAGGTAAGGGGAGGTGCAACCCTGAAAAATTTGGGGACCACTGAATTTGAGGGAGGGGGCAAACCTTACACAGAGTCATGAGGTCAGTGTCCACAGAACAGGCAGAAGCTCTCTTTCTAAGGTCAAAAGACCCACTCAGTAGGAGTGCATGAAACAATCTTATTCTGCCAGTGTTCATCCTGTTGGAAGGTGAATCTTTGTAACAAGCAACTATGAGTGGTGAGTGGGCAGTAGAAAAAAGTTATAGACTAGTTATTAGGATACTTTAAAAGTCTGAACTCTCACTAGCTACCTGACCAGGATAAATAACCCACCAGATTTATAAATTGCACCTTGTTTTTTAGGTTAAAGAAAAAAATTCTAGAAAGGACCAAATCACATGCATATTTGTAACTATTACAACTATTTATCTTAGAAATCCTTTTAGCCCAAAACAGGACATTTTATAATGCTCGTTATGAACAATTGTTAATGCACGGTGAATCTATTTTCCCCTTACTAAACACTAACAATAGGCTGTTGGCACAAACTATTTGGGGGGGGGGGGCGGGGCTGGAGGGTGGGGAGAGGGGGAACAGACATGGGTCAGAAAAACGTGTAATTTAATTTTTTTTTAAAACACATTCGTACCATCCTGTTTCATGGGATTAATTGTTAGACTGAGCATACCAGACTTAGCCCCCTGCATCGAACTGGAGTTTAAAGTGAGGTCATCTATTTTGATTTGTTCTGTGTTTAATAACTTCTAATTTGGATGTGTGTTAGCATTTATTAAAGCAGCAACTAATATTAGACACTGGGAAATTGATAGTCATGATGTATGAACAGCCCCACAGTTAAGTGTGTATCTTAAGGCCTCCTCTACACTTTCTAATGTAAGACGTCAAGAACATGTCAAGTTCAGAATACAGTAATAGAGGTTTTAGCAACTTCATAGTTAAATTTGCATTTAGTTTCAGTCAAAGCAGGGTTAAAATCCCTTAGATGAAAATAAGATGTGCACATCAGTTATACCATTTACTTTTAAAGGTTTTACCTTAAATATGGCTTTGTCAAACTTGAAAACTTAAGTCTCAAATACGACAATTTTATTTGAACTTAGTATTACTAATAACTATTTTATACCAGAGAACCAAATCAGAATTTAAATCGTCAAGTAAGCCTACGTGAGATCTCATTACCCTGCAGAGTTCTTGATTCCAGCCTCCACAGATTTAGGAACTGTTGCAAGGCAGTATGAATTTTGCAGGGACAGAGTGGTAGCAGCCCAGGCACTCTGGGGAGATTAGTATCTCTTCAGGGCACTGGAATCTATTGAGCTCCTTACAGTCTTCTTGCTAAGCCACTTAAGCAAGAAGAGACAGTTTGTTTGTAGAAGCAGGAAACCTTAAGCAGCTCAATAGTAACAGACAACTTGGGTTCAACAAAACCAGTGAAGATGCTGCTACTTTCTCTGTGGAGTTTCCCAGCTGTATAGGAGGTATGTCTGGTGTTTATCAGAGGGAATGTGAGAAAAGGGCTTTCAATTCTGCTTTAAATCAAGGCACTTTCAGTAGGCTGGGAGATTCAAGGATTGAAAAACTAAAAATTCCACACTCCAGCAGAGCACAGGTATCTTGAGCTCATTATAGATTTGTTAAATCCTGCTCCACCCCCCGCAAACCCTCCAAACCATGCCCATATGCAGTACCTTCCATCACTCTAACTCCAGACTTCTCTCACCCTTTGACTCAAGAATCTGGCGTCACACAAAGTTGTCAGGTACACAGTTTTCTGCACAAACTGTTATAAATTTAGCACTGTACAACAAACTTTATGCACGCAGTGCATAAGGTATGGGGTTCTAGTTTTAGGAGACGTGCACACAGGAAATTCTTACTTTAGCTCCATCATGAATGTAACATTACAGTTAAACCTAAGGTTAAACCTAAGGTTTAAAACTAAGGTTTAACCTAAGGTTTAAAAAATTTGGAAGTTAAGTTTTAAACCATGAGCTATATAAAAGTTCTTAACTGGTGTTCTGGTTCAGACTTTGGGGTGTTTGTGTAATGAGTAGGGGGGGAATTTTGACATTCTAATATTAAACAATACTAATAATTGCAAAGATAATGGAATATAGCTTTTATACACAAAGGCTACTGTGGCTAATTATTTCCATAATTCTTGATGTTTAGGGTTGGAGTTCTCTTTTTAAATTATAACCTTGATACACTACATTTAAAGTATAACATCATCCACTTGTGCAATCTTTAGTTTGTGTGATAATAAATAAGAATTTTTAATTTCTATTTAGACATGCTGTACAGTTGGATCAACACCAACAAGCACATCCGGATTTCAAAAAGGAACGGGGAAACTAGTTTACACATAGACCTATAAAACACGAGAGAACAACTTTCAAAGTCTGAAGTAGCACAAGACGGTTAAGCCACAAGACACCTGTGACATGAATATTGTGATACTTTCCAAATATGTACCGAAGACCCCAATTTTCAGATAATGCTAGTTAGACCCTAGAATAAGAGAGCTAAAAAGCCTGAAAAAAATTCACTTCCTACCTCTAGCCCAAACCCACCTAATCTAAAAAAAGTCTTTAAAGGAGTCTGACCTTTTATAATGTAATTGGCACTAAAGAAAAACTATTTGTTTTTAAAAGGTTAAAACCTATGTTTTTAATGAAACAAAAAGTTATGTCACAAGTACTACTAGACACTAAGTTAAATAAAAATATTTCTTATCAATATCATGCCATAGTTCTCTTGTCCTCTCACTGTAAAGATCTTCCACCTTTACCATCAATAAGTGTCAAAGAAGGGTGGCAGGGTGCATAATGATCAACGGAAAACAAGAAATTAACTTTGATACTAGTTTAATGAGAAATAGTTAAGGAAAAATAAAGCCATGTACTAGATCAGTGAAATAGAATAGAAAGTAACTAGCTCTAAACACTTTCCCAAAACATGGCTCTCTAAGGATAAGTCTACACTACAGAGACCATACTGGTTTAGCAATCCAGCACAGCCCCGTAGCATAGCTGCAGCCTACACCACCTCCCTGAACGAAATTAGCCATGGCAACAGAAGTTGGCTTCCATTGATAGCGGCATTTACACTGGAGGTTGTGCCAGGACAGCTATGTCAGTCAGGGGTATGTTTTTCAATCTCCTCCCGCTCCCCTCCCACACGTACCTCAACATAGCTATGCTGATATAATTTTTCCGGTGTAGACCAGGCCTAAGTCTTTTTTAGAGGAAAGAGAATGAACAAGTTATAGACAATTCTCAACTTCATTAAATTCTGTCCAAGTAAGGGCAGCATGATCAGGTCCCACAGCATAATTGCCTCTGAATTTCTTTAGCCTACAGAGCTTAACACTTTTACGTCTTTTAGGAAAGAAAATTCACATGTGAGAGAAGAGGAATTAGGTCAATTTTTACAGCTGTACTAAGTCAACAAGTAAGATGGGCTGAATCCTAGGAAATAAACATTTAGCACAAACGGCAGACAGTATTCCAGTGCTGTACAAATACTTTAAACAGTACACTACTTGTATTCCTTAAACAGACCAAGAGGGTTTTATTTCTTAAAGCATTACAATTTACATACAACACCAAACAGGAACACAGTCATTTGGATACTGGAAGCAAGGCAGATCCCCAATAGTGGAAAAAATTAAGGGTTTAAAACCCTTCCAAAACCTCAGAGAATACTTTCAAGTGTGCTTGCAATTCAAGAAATACACATTTCTGATTACTGTTTCTACTGGACCAGCATCATAGTCGCCATTTGTCATTATCAAAGCTTGCAGAAGTTAATGAGTTTTGGAAACTAAGAATTCCAAAGCTTCTGAAATGCTCTTCCACTTCTTAGATTCCAAAAGGTATAAGAGTTATTCAGCTATGCTGATACTGTACAGGTGGAATGAATGTTTGATTAAGTGCTTCCCAGGACTCTTGCACACTCCAACATTAGTACGTGAGACTCTCTCCTACACAACAACACTAACATTCTTAAGGGATCAGGATTTCGACACCTGAACACAACTGGCAGTAATAAGAAACAGAGCACCCAGTATACCCAATACTGGAAAAGCCTTAACTGAATTTATTTGCTTCCATGATTTTCTGTAAGACTCTTGGATACTGGAGACCAGAGAAAGGAGTGTTCAACATTCCCACTCTTTCATTCTTTTATTCCACTCCCTATCCATCACTACATCTACCAGGGGTATATTGAACAGATCGATCCTTCTAGCCAATGACACTTCCTCCTTAATTTGTAGAATTTTAATCAAAGTGGTCCAACAAGTTCTGCAGAAGCATTTAGGAGGGAAGCTCCCCCCCCGTTTTTCTTCTATTGGGGAGAACAGAGATAACTAAGAGTTTGTTTACATGGTCAAGCTGACCAGAATAGTTATCCCGGAATAGGCGCCCAGGTGGAGTCTCTTATTCTAGAAGAAGAAAGTCCACACTGGGAACTGCTCCAGCATAGCTACCGTGCTTTAAATTCACACCCTACCTTTTTATGGAATAACTTCTCCATGTAGGCAAGCTTGAACTCATTCTTCCAAATTATATGTGGAGCCCCGTTAAGACTTGTCTGCTTAAAACATGAGGTTGTCAAAGTCTGAATGTGAATAAGGGAAAAGAAAAAAGGTTCTAAGTCTTATTTAACCATTTTGAAAAATCTTCCATGAGAAAGAATGCTGATGCTGTTTTTAACATAATCACAACTGAGGGAGTTTCCCTATGAGTGAGAGAAGCTTGGCAGGTCTGAAGATACCTTTTGTTGGTTTGCTCTGTGTACCTTGCATTAATTAAGCAGAATCTAATTAAATATAAGTCTGGTTCAGAGGAGCTCAACAGCATCCCCCAGGTGGAATCAAGGATGCTTCAAGTCCAAGAGAGAGAGGGAGATAGGGACACAAGGTTGCAAAAGAGCAACATGAGTGCTTTTGCTTCTCTAGGGTAAGAACTAGTATTAGCTTGATACATTTATTTTACAAAAAGGAATGGTCTGGTATGTTTAGGTTTCTAGAACAAAATTCATGTGCACTGACAAAGGGATATAGCAATTTAAGTCAAGGCAATTTTCATCAGGAATTTAAATTAGTTTTACAAAGCCCCAACCTAATGAAAATTTGTACTATTGAAATGTAGATTAAAATTTAAATTGAACTAAATTAAAATTAAAAACAGACTATAATTCAGTTCAACGGTCTCATTTCAGTTTCATTACTAGTAAGGTATCTTATTTAACTTCTGCAAAATTGTTGTCAGCAAAGAACAAAAAAATATTAAAAATGAAGGCCTCGGTCCTTTTTTTTTAAAAAAGATAGCTGAATTGTTGTAGGTAGAACCCAGTTCCATCTCCCACAAGCTTTAAAAAAAAAAATCTGTGCTCCATCTTCTTTCGATGCCAAAAAAGGAGAGTTTTTTTTAAAAAAACCCTGTTAATGAATCTGAGATTTAAGGTACTATTGAGGGGAAGCTTAGGGAAAGAGGCAAGTTTTACATTTTGCTCTGAACGTGGCAAGTGTAGTGGCCATGCTTTTTTCTTTTTGTAGCAAGTTCCAAATTCTTGGTCCACTCTAACAAAACCTTTTGTAAGTAAGTGTCAGAATATTAGCACAGCAACTTTTAAAAAATGTTTAACAGGACTTTATAGTGGAAAGTCTGACTTAACTGTAATAGCTTTTGAGATTGAAAATCCATATGTTTGAGGCAATGTCAAAATCTTAGCTGTGAATAAAAAAGCTGCTTTCTGTATCATTCAGTTTTAAAATTAAAAAGCAAATGCCAGTTCAGTCAGTAATATCAGGATGCAACCACAAGCACACTTCCAAACAAACCAAGACAACGGACACAGAACAATGACACTGAATAATATAGTTTCTATGTAAAATCATCTATTCAGCTTAAATAACTAGACATTAAATTTCAGCTCAGACTGCCTTGTATCACACTACAGATAGTTAAGAGTTGTGCCACTCAGGAGCTATGTTTTGGTTTCAACTACTGTTATGGTTACAGACTTAATGTCCAAGGTCCCTGGTGTCTGATTATAGTAACAGACATTTTTTTTCATCTGTGTTGGCTAACGCAAATATTTACTAGAGCTATTTTGTTTTGATACATTAAAGATAGGCTTCACCTGTCTACCAGCCTGAGCGTTCAGACTTCTACCTGAAAGTTAGGTAAACTACATAACAGTTGTTTGCATGGCACAGCAAACCTAAAAAAATTAAGGGTGTAGTCTCCAACTCTTGGAACACTGCAAAACAGCAACAAGATGGACAAAGGACAATGGGAAACCAAGGCAGAGAAGTTAACTGATATACTCAAGGTCAATGGCTGAGCTGGAAAGAAAACTCAAGTTTTCTGACTTCCTAATCCATTATCCTAAAAGCAATATTTAGACAGACACATCTGGGTCATATTATTTTAATTAATTGTATTACACTGATGGCTATGAGCCCTGGCCAGGATCACGGCCCCTATGTGCTAGGCACTGTACAAACACTTGACCTGTAAGGCCGATTCCTCATAGCCCTATTTTAGGTATCTTCTGCCTGCTGCTCCATGATTCACTGACCTCTCAAAAGAATTGTTCCTATGACAGAAAACGTTTCCTGTAAGCTAACCAACAACGCTCTTAATTTAAATTACCTAAGCCCCGATCAGTAAGGAAGTTAGCTGAAGGCCTCATATTGCTTTAGCTTCTGTCTTATCTCTACGGGCTGTGTTACATGCCTTGAAAAATCCTGTTTAAGACAATACAAGTTCTAGAGAACAGAGAAAGACAAGGACCCAAAGACCTGAAGAAAAGCTGTATTTCAGGCTAACTTTGGGCCCCTGCTCTCATATCAAGAGAACTGAGCCCCACCATCTAGCTACAGATGTATCTATGTTAAAATGTTGTAATTTATTTCATTTACTCCTCTTGACTTCTTTTATAAGCTTCAGACTATGTCCGCTGTGAAAAAAGTTCCCTGTAAGTCCATTGCTGTATGCAGTGTTGTTGTAGCCATGTTGGTCCCAGTATATTAGAGAGACAAGGTGGGAAAGGTAATATCTTTCATTGGACCCAACTTCTGTTGGTGACAGAGACTAGCTTTTGAGCTTACTCAGACCTGAAGAAGAGCTCTGTGTAAGCTCAAAAACTTGTTTCTCTCACCAACAGAAACTGGTCCAATAAAAGATATTACCTCACCCACCATGTCCCTGTAAGTCCAGCATTTTGTCCAGGTATTTGAAGAAAAGAGCTTATAAGAACCTATTCATTTGACTCGTGTTTGGTTAATGAAAAAGAAGCCATGCTTCCAGAATAACTTAGTAAATACAATAAATAAATAATAATAAAATAATTATGATGATGATGATGAATTGGTTAAGCACCAACTTTGTGCTCAGTGCTGTTAACACCCACACTCTGTTCATGCTCTGATGAACTTCAAATCTAAATAGACAAAAGATCAAAGAGGGATGGACTCTAAACACTCTTGCTTATAAAATACAATTGGGCCTTAGGAAAAAACTCATTTGTGGAGCCATCCAGAAAGTCAGAAATATTAACAAAGTTGTAAACTAGGACCAGACTTCAAGAAATAAAGCAATATTTGAACTCCTTGTTCCAAGTCCTAAAACAAAACCACAAACCATTGTAGTATTTATTTTTTTTTAAATCTTGAGATGTACAATGAGCAGCATATATAACTCTACAGCTACTACAGTTCCCTCTTGCCTTTCCATTTCTATGCCTGTAACAGAATATGGGACAATGCGAGAGACCTAAAAAAAAAAAGAGACAGCTTTACTCCAAGCAACCTTGTTCTTTCTATAGTTCTCTCAAGAACTCACTTCAGCTATCCTTTCACCACTTTTGCTGTCATATCTAGCCTCAATCCCAGAGCATAGATAATTTGTATTAATAATCATAATATGGTGATGGTCCAGAAGTCCCAGTTAGGACTGGGGCCCAACTGTACTAGGCTCTGCACAAAAACATGTAGAAAGACATCTGCCTGGAGGAACATTCAGCACACACAATGTTTAAAAATAGCTCCAAGAAAACCAGATGCATGCCCAACAAGTTACTGAAAACGGGATGCATATATTTTTGTAAAACATGAATGCTCTCTCCCCAAACAGGAACAATTGGCTGGTACATCAATGTTAACGGGATACCATCTCAAACTCTGTAAAAGGCAAGCACGAGAAGAACTGTGTTGATAGCTTGAAGCTTTCTTCCCTTCCTTCAAGCGGGGAAAAATTTGAATCTTGCAAACAAAAATAATGGGAACAATATTAAACAAGTTAGCCACACATTTAGACAGCCCCGCCCCAGTCTCGCTTTTTAGTTCCAGGACAGATCACAATCAATGACATTTGTAGCAGAAGTTCTCAAACCAACACTGGAGAATATCATCTTGAGAATGTCTGTACAAAGGGTAACCTCTCCCCTGTTACAGAGCTGTGGGAATTAAGAGGTGGTTCAGAGCTGCCAGGCATGGGGAGTGGGCTGCAGGGACTGAGCAAAAGCAGTCAGGCACCTAGTCTCAGCAGCTAGTTCTAGACTATTTAAGGAAATAAGGGCCATCCTTTCCCTCACTTCTTATGAAGCCAGCTTGGGAGAGACCAAAGGGATGGGATGGTTGGATGATGACTCCTTCCTCCGAAGTTAAAATGATGCATTTTGGTGGGGGAAGAGATGAGAGATATCAGTGCTCAGATAGCACTGTATTTTTGGAGCAAGGAAGGCACATTCCTCTGAATGGCTCTAACTCACTGCCTCCTCCCACTACCAAAAGGAGCTGCAACAGATTTCCCCTCGCTGCTCCATGAGGCTTGACAAGGAAGGTCAGCGCTTCTACAGCTGAGGAACATGACGCAGCAGTGGGGAAACAGAGTGCTGCTGGGGGAGCCAGCAAATTGACATTCGCAAAGATTAACCCCACTCGTTATGGTCCATTCATATTGAAACTCTTGGATTGGGATTGGAGTTCCTCCATCAACCATTTCCATCTTAAGTAGTACATCCAAAGAGCCACTGCATTAGGGAATGGGTGGCCTAATGAGGTTCAGAGTTATATACACTAATCCACAGCTACCTTTA
Organism: Chelonia mydas; assembly: GCF_015237465.2. Classification (NCBI taxonomy): domain Eukaryota; kingdom Metazoa; phylum Chordata; order Testudines; family Cheloniidae; genus Chelonia; species Chelonia mydas. The sequence goes on along the minus strand of NC_057852.1, from coordinate 124,815,229 downwards.
CCTTTAATACAGAATGACAGACCATTAGGATCTGTAGCATTCATGGTTCAAATTTCTCAAAATTTAAGATTAGGGCAGCTACAGCAAACTGCTCCATTTAGGTGCATCCCTCAGGTTCCTGGTAAATTACCAACATGGCCCTCCGTTACGTAGAGTTTGGAGCCGCTCCCAGTTTGCCTTACAAGTCTCAAATGTGGATTTAGAGGATAAACTTATTTCTGCTGTTATTTATGGGTAATACTGCTATTTATTTACAAGCTGCAGATTCTTATTTCAAAATTGGACTTAAACACAGTTCTGAATACAGTTGTACAATGAGATTTGAAAGAATAGAGAATCTCAATGCAATGCATAATCTTCCTGCATTACAAAATACACAAATCCTTCCGCAATGTATCTACTGCAAATGTGGGGGGGGACGACCCCATTGTGTAGAGTAGTAGCCGAAACCAAAGAGTCCATGTTCAGGAACATTAAGACAATATTTCCTGCAAGATATACCGAAGTGAAAAAGGACTTTCATTATAATAAACACAGTCCAAATTCAAAGCACCCCAAATTGGTCACTCCTTTTGCCTGACAGAATACAAGTTTGAAGCTTTTTTCCTGATTAGGTCACACTTTCTTCTGCTCTCAGACAAATTACTGTGATGTTCCATCATTACAGGAAAAGGGGAACTTTTCATTCACCATTAGTCTAGTTGGAGTACAGACACGTCAATCAGACAAGAAAGCAGAATTTAGTAACCTGACAGCTGCTTTCATTACTACCAAGGACCTTTAACAAAATCTAAAGTGGCTGGTGCTATTTCATGGATCTGTAATTAACTCCCACACTCCTCGCCCCACCACTGTAGAAGAATAAGATCCAGGATAACAAGAAAGGTCATGAGACTGCAGTTAAATAAATGATTATGCCGTAAATGGAAGCCATTTAAAACCCAGAGATGTCTTAATCATGTCAGTTTCACACTACTGTTGCTTGTAGAAATTATGAACAGCAGCAAAGGCGGGCACTGGAGCTACTCATGAGAGTAACACAAAGCAATTTAAGACAAAGACTGGGGAGGGCAAAATAGCAGAGAGACTTCTCCATTCCCCAATCCTCAACCTTCCATGCAGCAGCTAGCAGTCTCTGGATGGTGTAGAAGGGATATAGTACTCCTGTCTCCCTTCTAGCTGCTTGAAAGTGGTGGAGCTTCCAGTCTGGCAGGAGAATACTATTAAGAGGCTGGTAAGAAAAATGGAGTCCCCCCTTCAAGCCCCTGTACCCTCTTGCTACCCATCAACAGGTCTCCACACCTTGCTGGTCAGATTCCTCCCCCATTGGGGCTTTCATATTACTTTGACTAGCAGACATACCCCTCCAGGTGGAGGATTTATTTTGCAAACCCTGACTAAAGTGTATCAAGGATATCACTGTCCCAATTTGATTAAAAAATTCTACAGAACCTGGAATGAGGAGAGAGGTGAACCTAATCTTTCTGGAAACTATTTGCCTACGGGAAGAGATTACAGGCATAATCCACAACCAGCACTTTGCTTCAATGCATGGCCAAAGAGATTGCATTTTGAACAATTTAAATTAAAATCCACCATACTGGTAGCTAATTAATGAAGAAAGTTCTCCCTATCACAGTGGAGAGGAGACTAAGATTTAAAGCGACTCCTAAAAAGGTAAAGAAAACCAAAAAAAGTGAGTAATACACTTAGGACCAAATTCTCACTTATGCTAGAGCCATTTTACACCACTGTTGCGTCAAAGTGGCTGGATTCAGGACTTAACTGGCCAGGCGAAGTTTCCCTATGTACTGTATAGGGGAAACTTCTCCTGTAAAGTAAAGCTAGCAGAGCAATCTCCTGAAACAGCAGTCCCCTCCCAAGCATCACAACATAGGGCCAGTTCAGGGAAAGAAGGGATGAAGGTACCGCACAACTCTGCTCTGCCTGATCCTCCACTGGTGTAAGGTCTAACTTCCAACGGGGCTAACCAGCTCAGTATCAGGGAATCCACAAACAGCTGCCTGCACCATCACTCCCCGGCTTCTCTAAGTAGCTTGGGCACTACACAGAAATGAGCCCTTCAACTTTCACTGCAGTCAAACAAAAATCTGCAAGATAATACAATACAGTAAGGATCAACGTACATTTAAATAAAAAGAAAAACAGACAAAATAAGATTCAGAGCATTACCACCTAAGAAGCAGAACTTCTGATGGAAGGAGGAGCGGCATCTCATTTTAAATGATTTAATGCAACAACCGCCCCGATCTCAGTTGACGATACCACTGAGTGGGAATTACTTTGTGTTTTAAATCCAGATCCATTCTCTCCTTCTGAGTAGGGAAAACTTTCAGCAGTAAAAATGCCAGTACAAAAATTATGCATGTGCATTTTGCGTGCGTGCACACACGGTGTGGAATTAAAGAATGACTGGAAGGAAAAAGGAACTGAATAACTATTTTTAGAATAAATGTATTGATTTAACAACGCATGCATTTCTGCACAGGTTAGTTTACCACTTTAAGCAACACAATACATTCCTAGCTGAGCAGTACACAAGTTTCTGCCAGTCTAAGCCCAAACGGTCAGCATTACACAAATGTGTTGATTCACAGGAGGGTCTACCTCTTAGTTTAAATATTTAAACGATATGAGACTAACACTAGAAAAGAAGTGAAGTGCCTATATTCTTTGAGATTCTTTGGTCAAAAACAAAAAGCAAAACCTACTACGTTAATTAATTCTTTGAACATTCAAGAGCCAAATTTTTCTTCGAAAGAAGTCTTCCAATGCTTTTCACTTTAACAGAGTTAAGACTGGAGAAAAAGTCAGTCCAAATTCAGCCATGAACATGAAGGCACAAAACTCTCCAAGTGCTCTCTATGCATACCATCAACAGACTAGCTCCCAGGCAACATGATGTGCAAAAAGGTATGAAAAATCTGTCGTTTGAAAATAACTAGGTTACAGGCTACAGGCCAATTCATAGCTAACTTTGATCTGCTCAGTCGAGTAGGCTACGGAATGCAATTTTAAGGGCTTGTCTACACATAGAGAGCTTCTCCCATCAGCATAGGTACTCCACCTGCCTGAGAGGCAGTAGCTATGTTGACAGGAGAAACCCCTCCTGTTCACATAGCACTGTCTACACTGAATGTTAGGTCACTATAACTGGTTGTTCAGGGGTGTGCATTTTCCACACCCCTGAGCTACGTAGTTATACCAACGTAAGTCTGACCAAGACGAGACGACATATTTCATATTGAAACATATTATTGACAGCAAGACCAGTAAGGTATGAAATTCAGCAGGATTACAGAGGGATGAACATCTGTATCAACCTTCACAAGGAGGACTATTACACTACTAAACTGAATACAGAACACAGTTCACTTCTACATTGGGGACTGACCCTGCTTTGAGCAGGGGGTTGGACTAGATGACCTTCGGAGGTCCCTTCCAACTCTGATATTCTATGATTCTATGATCAGTACCATGAAAGCTATGACTACAGAGACCAGCCTTTTGAGGTAGAAGGAAGAAACAATTATTTGTTCTACACAGAAGACTCAGCTTACCCAAGCGCCAGTGCACCGCAGATTTTACTCGGTGGGACATGGGGAAAGACTGATTTTTTGGTGGGGGTGGGAGTGCACTACGAGCTAATCCCACTATTTGTAATTTTTTTTTTTTTTTTTTTTTTTAACCTTGTCCTTGAGCCTGGGGAGATGGAGCTGCTGGAAGAACTGATAAAAAATTCCAGCAGTGAATCTACACAGAATTTAAATACACTAAAATTGTGCGGCGCTTCCAAATTGGATTTTGTTTGACCTCATGGCAAAATAATTTTTAACAACCCTGACAAGTGGGAATAATTGACAAACTTTCAATAAATCAGGGTGCGAAATGTTTACTGACAAGCACAACACTGTAGTTGAGGGTCAACTCCTTAACATGACAAGTTGCCATCAGTCATACTTGTAGTTCTGAGCAGTAACAGTGAAATGGACTAGACTCTTACTAGTTTTATATTATTTCTGCTTGGCAAAGCCATTGTATGAGCAGCAGAGATACTGAAGCTGTGTACGGACTCAGGAAGACAGCATTTAGTGATTGTGCTGAACGTAAACCAATTATGGGGCTGAAGCTTTTTTCTCCTAAATGAAATAGTAAATTCTGTGAGGACTTAAGATTCTGGTGGCTGGTATGGAGGAGTTTAGTATTCACTATTGCAAGTGGAATTTTCAAGACTTGCTGAACTCACCAGTATTATTACTAAAGTTTTGAAAATGGTTTAAAACAGGACTAAATCCAAGTAATCAGACCAGTTAAATTAGAGTTACATTCTCTGGCTCATCATGACAGGTTTACAGCAATATTCAACTACAGTGCGCTATATGTATGCTAGTACACTATACACAACTGGCCTCCCAAACTGAGGTAATAAATATTAGATCTTCTGCAGATTAGTTCATCTTGAATCCTTGCTGACTGAGAACATAAGCCATTAATAAAAATTTAGGAGACTAAACAGGATATCCTGTGAAAGAAATTCAAGTTGCCTGTAAAGTGGGACCATTTGTCGTTTTAGACTTTAAGTAATTCTGATTTATAATTTCATCTAACAATTTTCCTAAGCCAGCCCAAAAAAATCATACCATGCAGTTAATAAAGCTGAGTGGGTAGTGAAAGTAGTAATGAAAAATCATCTCCCCTCTCAGTCTTCTCTTCTCCAAACTAAACAAACCCAATTTTTTCAATCTTTCCTCAAAGGTCATGTTTTCCAGACCTTTAATAATTTTTGTTGATCTCCTCTAGACCTTCAATTTGTCCACATCCTTCCTGAAATGTGGCGCCCAGAACTGGACACAATACTCCAGTTGAGGCCTAATTAGTGCAGAGTAGAGCAGAAGAATTACTCGTGTTTGTTTATAACACTCCTGCTAATACATCCCAGAATGATGTCTGCTTTTTTGCAACACTGTTGACTCATATTTAGCTTGTGATCCACCATGACCTCCAGATCCCTTTCCGTAGTATTCCATCCTAGGCAGTCATTTCTTATTTTGTATGTGTTCAATTGATTGTTCCTTCCTATGTGGCGTCCTCTGCATTTGACCGTACTGCATTTCATCCTGTGACATTGTACCTGAAAATAGCACCCTGTAACCCCCCTCATGCACCACGTGTATAAGGCTATGATATTTTGTATAAAGAATGCCTTGTAAGTTATCCTATGAAATGTCATGATTTATTGAAACTCATTGTTTTGTCAAAATATGTATATCATTATTGTATATGGAGTTATGAGATTTTGCTACATGCTTGTTACTGAAATATGTTGAGAGTCTGGGAGATGCTCACAGCTAGCCCTAAACTGGCAACAAAGTGAGTGACCCACACTCAGACAGGTGTTAAGCGACAATCACCAGCCATCGACCAGCAGAGGAATCGTAAACAAGAGATTTAAGATTCAGTAAGAGAGTTGCTCAAGCCCTACGCAATGGGGATTGCTTAACTCTGTGATTCAGCAAGGTATCAGGACATGTGATGCTTGACTCCATGTTTGAGTCAATATTTTTCCGGGCACTGGAACAGAGTATAAAATAAGGGACAGTGGAATCCTGAGTCCACCTCTCTCTACCCCCACCCACTGCAAAGGCAACAAGAACGTTTGGAAGAAAAGACTTGGAACTGGGGAGACTGGTCCCAGGCTGAGCAGGGAATTCAGCCTGTGTATTAGAACTGTGAACTGCTTACATCTAGTGGGATGAGGAAAAACTGCTCAATTCAAATCTTGCTTAGTCAGATAAAGCTTAGGATTTAGACTGATTTTACCTTTTATTTCTTATGTAACCAACTCTGACCTCTATGCCTAACACTCATATAATTACTTAAAATCTATTTTATTTTAATGTTTTATCTTTACCAGTGAGTTTGTCTAAAAGTGTTTGGAGAATCTGCTCGATTATAAAGGCTGGTGGCATGTCCACTATCCTTTGATGAAGTGGCGAACTAATTAATGAGCTTGCACTGTTCAAGAGAAGGTCTTGAGCAGCGTCAGAAGGTACATTTCCGGGCTGCAAGGCTGGGGGATTTGCAGATGAATCCCTGTGTATAGTTCATAAAAGACTGAGAGCCTGCATGTAACTTTGGGTGTGGCTTCACATGCTAATGGCTGTGTGAGAGTGAAGCCTGAAGGGGCTGCTTGTCTCTAGTACAGAATTGTGAAAGGTACCCTGATCCCGAGAGTTAAAGGAGACACAGCGGTCCCACAATCCAGACTGTACCCCACCGGGGTGTCACACATCTTGTCTACAAAAAATGTAATGCCTGCTTTGTACAGGGTTTGTGTTCTGATTTTTTCTTTATTCTGCTAGTCTTCATTAGAGCTGTGCCAGTCTAGAGAACTTGTCATTTTCCATTATAAAACCTTACTTTCAGGGGTGCAAAACCACCAAAAATATTATCTATCCCCAATTTCTGGAATATTAGGTTTCAGAAAGAGCTATGGAAGACAAAAATATTCTTACACTTTTTTTTAAAAAAAGGCGTAAGCAGTTCCCTCCCCACTACCCCAATCACAAAACTCAATGGTTTTTCCCCCCCAAGTCAAATGTTTTCAGCACTGGGTTCAAAAGAACAAACTGAGGCAGACTAGATGACTCACTGTTGTACATGGCCAAGCCACAAGCCTGCCACAAACAAAAACACAACATTGGGATGGTGGAGGACACACACAGACTCTGTTTGGGACAGAGGAAAGTATACCCCTCTCTTGCAACTCCAAATGATTTGATACAGAATGGTATTACCACTTCAAAACAGATGACACCATGAAACAGCGGAGGTGTATTGGGGTGATATTCCAAAATTTTAAATCTTAACTCTGAATTATGGGAGTAAAAACAAGCACTTTTGGACATGATATAAATAATAAATTAAAGGATCTTGGACCAGCAATGAGATCTGAAGTGTCTACACTGAAAATATAAGAGCCCTTTTAACATGCACTTTGAGGGTGGAGGAGGCATGGGGGAAAGGAAAGAATTACATCTCTCAGTTAAACTCAATTTGCATGGTAACCCATAAACTACTGTACTTTTAGACAACACAAACAGCAAGCACTACATTATACTTCTAAAATGCCCAAGAATTTTCAGTTATGTCTAGCATGATTTTCACATAAAACTCTTAAGTTTTGGTCCTCTACTAAAGAGAGTAAGGACAGACCAGACCAAACCAAACCAAAATGCTTAGTAGTTCTCATTACATCTCTGTCTTCAATGAAGTAAGTAAATAGCATCAGGATGTTTAATAAAAACAAGTTAGAGGAAAAGGTGTGGACAGAAGTTAGGAACACAGTAAAGACCTCTTGGGTAATATGAACACATTCAAATGAGGAATAAACCTACATCCTCTAAAGTCCAGAATGGTTCCAACAGAAAAGCCTCATGGCATTCAAAGCTGAATTATAGCCACGGTTAGAGCAAGGAGATTCTTGAGGGGGGAAGGAGTATGACTTACAAAAAAAATGGAAATCCAGCAGTACAGTTCAAAGATTTCTAGCACACCTCTAGACTAGGCTAGCAAAGAAACTGAACAAAACAAAGTATACCTTTGTAGCAAAGTTACAAGTTATTCACAAGTACAGAAGCTTGCAGAAAAGGCCATTTATACTTTTCAGCTCTGGGGTCTCTCTGGCTTGTTCCTCTTGGCTCATCAGTTGAAAGCAACAGAGGATGAGAGATACTTAGCTGTGTGGGTCAATCACAGGAGGATTATGAACCACCAATGTGATGTGGCTGTGAAAAAGGCTAATGCAATTTTAGGATGTATTGGGCGAGGCATTTCCAGTAGAGATAGAGAAGTGTTAAAATGCCATTGTAAGATCTCATTAGCAATACCGTGTAGAGTTCTGGTCAATCATGTTCAAGAAAGATGAATTTAAACCGCAACAGGTGTGGAGAAGAGCTACTAGGATGATCAAGGGAATGGAGGGCCTATATTATGAGAGGAGACTTGGAAAACAAACAAAAAAAGAAGGCTGAGAGAGGATACCACTGTTCTCTATAAATACCACTAGGGGATAAATACCAGGGAGAAGGAAATGCTATTTAAGCTAAAGAACCATGTTGGCCTAACAACAAATGGAATAAACTGGGGCTCACTCCCAGTTTCTCTCTTATATTCCCAAAAATTCATGCTTCAGTGTTTCAACCAGTCACCCAAAAGGGATTTTGCCCCTCCCACTAGTTGTTTTTTTTTAAATCTCTTTCCTCTGAAGCATCAGGGGTGGCCATGGCTAGAGATGGAACATTGGAAGAGGAGGGCCAGATGGCACCGAGCGTGCACACACACGGCTGGCTGTTCTTGCTCAGATGCTTAGGGTTTAACCAGATTGTCATTTGTGAGGTTGGAAGGAATTTTCGCCATGTCAGATTAGGGGAGAGGTCATCTTCCTCTGCAGTACATGGATGCAGGTAACTTTCCAGGATTATCTGGCTATATATCACTTAATCATTTCCTTGCCACTGGTGCCCTTCGGTCCCTCCTATTCTCTTCCTGTGGCACATAAGTCTAATTTCCTGTAATACTTTGGCCTCATTTTGGTTGCTGGATTTACTGTTTGGGTGCTGAGTGGTGTTGGTGGCCCATGATATTCAGGAGATCAGACAAGATGATCTGGTGGTCCCTTCTGGCCACCACTGATTTGGAGACTTCTAAAAATTTTCTCTTGATATCTCAAGTTACCAGTTTTTCATTTCAGATTAAACTGTATATTGAAGTGCCATTTCCATATTCTAACATATGAGAATGTTTATATGGTATTTACATGTAACTATTCCCCCTGAGGAAATTATCTGTGGTTATTTTAATAAACTGGACTCCTTTCCTCCTCCCTAAGGATTTTCCACAACACACTCCCAGCCCCAGAGCTCAGCATCAAGCTCAACACTTGAGCTTAGATGCTCTGCATGGTTAAACAAAATAGCACTCCTGTGGTAGTTGCGGTGTTTGATTAACTTTAGGCATCCAGAGAGGCAAGGCAAGGCATGGCATGAAAAGTTTCAAGCTACCAAACACTTCTACAAATACTGGGGCCCTTAACACTAATATGAGGGGGACCGTTTTTGTACATCTTGTAGAGTGCTTAACACCTCTATCAGCAAATTTTTAGTTAAGTGTAGCAATATGATGTTGCTATTAAGATTACCACACAGTATTCTCAGCTAGAACTTTAGCACTTCATATGCAAGACGTCTTCAGAAAACCTGCCTATGAAAATTAAAACATACCTGTTTTCAGCAATCGCAACGCTATTCTCAAGTAACAAGAGCTACACACATTATAGATAAGCCATTCATTTGATATTATATTAATAGAATTACTCTTTAGATACCATTATATGTTCATTAAAGCTGTATTCTATAGTACATTTCCACCTTTCACATCACGTATATGCATTCAACTTGTTCAGATTTGCCAGGGTAGAAAAAAAATGCAAAAAACTAAAAAAAATCCAAGCTTAAAACTGAACTAGTACTGCTAGATAATAGCCCAAAGCCCAATGGGAAATACAGATTTCCAACAAGGTCAAACAGCTGCTCTGAAAATTATCTGAACTATTCGTTAGAAAGTACAAAAGCCTACTTCTCAAAAATAGTCTAGCGCCTGTACTAGAACATTATCAGCACTTATTTTCTTCTTCTATAAAGGACACTGCTCTAGCTAAGGTACACAGCAGGATAGAAGTACTAGAAGATAGAAATCTTTGCTGAAGAAAGTTTAAAAGAGCAGTGTGGTTAGAGGTAGATATGTTTTAGTTCACACCAGTGTTTGCAATTCAAATCATTTAAAGTTAAGTTGCTTCATAAGTAACACAGCCAAACTGGAAGTGCACAAGCTCATACAAAGAAAGATAGGGTTTCCTTCCCCAAATCAGTAATCAACGTTCGCTTTTATAAGTCACGTTCCTGCTCGGAGTTTAAAAACAACCTGAAGCGTGACAGGAAAATTCACCACATAACTGAACATATGATATTTTTTAAGAAACTAATACTAAGCACATGAATATTTTAGCTCATTAAAAGTGAAGTCAGCTTGATCAAGACAAGTCAAGGAACAGATCAGTTTCTTAATTTTGTATTTCTTCACAGCAGATAAGACCAATTTACTTTTACATGAAAACTTTTTACTGCTACAAGCACCTTTTACAGTGACCTGCAAAACAAAAACATTGTGTTTGCATGTGATTTTCATTATTTTGTTTTATACATTAGAAACGTCTGTCTTGCCTGCCTATTTTACTGGTGGACTAGGACCAAAGAACTAGTGACATGACACCATAAGTGGCAAGAGATGAGAACCCAAGCAGTTGAGAGGGGATGGGCAGTCTAAACTGCCTAACTCTAAAATTCCTGACAGAGGCTATATCTACACAGCAACTAGACATGCACGGCTGGCCAGCCGACTTGAGCTGTGGGGCTGTTTCATTGCTGTGTACGCTTCTGGGGTCAGGCTGGCTCCCAGGCTGTAGGACCCTGCAAGGTTTCTAATAAGACACATGCAAATAGCCACCCACATGCACTCCACATTAGTGATCAAGTTAACATACAGTACAGCTAACTTTTTTTTAAATAAAGTGAACACAGGAGCCAAAGCTAGTCATAATACACTGACTAGATATCAGCAAACTGAACAGGGTCATAGTATCCCACAAGTTAACTGGATTACATTCTGCCCCTCAGAAGAATTTGGTCTCATCTTCCAACCCTATTCAGTTTATAATCACTGATATAGCACTTTCCATGCTAATCATTTAAAAAATGCATTATAAAAGGTAGGTTAGCATTACTTCCCCCTCCCATCATTCAGATGGGGAGCCAAGAGAGAGGTTAAGGATTTGGACCAGAAGCCATATTTTCCAAATCCTAGCCCTGTATCCAAATCAATCCCCTTGTTCACAGCAGTTTTCTTCCATTCGCTCCCCTACTTTATTTGCAAGTGGGTTCTATATAGTTACAGCAGTTTCTCATTTTCTTGATCAGGATTCTAGCCTGAACCAAAAAAATACCAAAAAATCATCTAGATATCATACAGCTATATACTGTAAATATGGCAAATCTTATTTTTAAATTTACAAGTTTGGCAGAGATCAAAGCAATTGTTCTTACAGACCTGCTGCACTCAGTCTTTGTAAATATAAATCCCACGTGAACAGACAAGAAACACGGAGGTCTTCTGCAAATAAATGTATATATTCATATTTTGGATGGAGGCTGAAGACAAGTTGGAATGAAAGTGGTGGAATTTATTAACCATTCAAAGCACTGCAAAATTTCACTTACAAATTTTTTGGCTCTAAATGAGCTTTGAGCACCAAGTTGTAGGCCACTACCACAGCTGATCTTTGACCTTGCAAGAGTTGTCTCAGAACATCTCTTCAGCATGCTTGATATCTGGGCAGATCACCATCCTTGTATTAGCCAAAAGGGGAAGCGGACTAGCCCCACATGACATGACAGCCGAAGTCCATCTCATAGTTACGCTCCCTATGTTTGAGTTTGGAGATATAATTGCAGCACAGAATATTTTTTAAAGCTGCAATAGCGTACAGATTCCTGTGAAGCAGAATATATATTTTTGAGACCAGGGGAGATAACTTATCCATGAAATTCAATGCAATTATGCATGTATGACAGAAGCATACCACCAATATTGGCAACTTTTTGCCATTATGGATATACCTTGTGACAAGAGTTAAAAATTAAAAGATTCAGGGACATTGTTTGAGATCTTCATTTTTGCTAAAGTAAGTAATTTAGGCCACAGTACTGCTAATAATTCAATCATACATAACCCAAAGATCACAGAAAAGGACCAACATGACCTCATTTTAAGAGCCACAATGCATACCAGGAGTGGAAAGTAAGGTTCAGCTAGCTAATTACTAAATACTACACTGTTGAGCAGAGTAAGCATTCCTCGTTCACTCTAACAAGACAGTTCAGAAGCCAAAATGAAAAAAATTATTCATATCCCAGCATAGCGTGAGCCATTCAAAGGATGTGGCAAGATATATTTTAGATTAATGTATCTTCTAAATAGAGATGAAGTCTCATTGGAAACAAAATGAGAAGTTATTGGGGAAAACTTTATTTACAGAAAAAAAATACCATTTTTCTTACACAAACACATCTACAAGCATAGGTATGCTTGGAAGAATTAGATTTTTATCACCAGTAAATGTCAATTTCACCATATGCACCCGAACCAGCAAAAAAAATTTCCACCAATAATAAAAGTTTACAGGATGCGAAGAAAAAAATGCTGATTAAGAACTTAGTTTGATTTAAGGATATTTACTTTGTATATTGTGACATTTGATGTTGACAATTTTCATTTTAACAGTTATAAAGCTTTAACTTTTTAAATCTGAATGTCTGTCATGATTGTCTGACCCTTGCTGTCTGAACTCTCCCCCCCATAAATATGACAACTGTGAAAATTAAAAAATTAAAATTTAAAAAGTGCTTTAAAGCAAACATCGATATCAGTCACAAAAAAGAAATACAAATTGAATTCTGCCACACCTAAATATAGGTTTGCACTACAAATACTATGACTATACCTCCCTCATAAGACCACTTGCTACAGTAAGGGGGCTCCTTTCCCCATCTTCCAGTCTGCTCCCTAGACAAAGACCATTTGCTCACTGTGGTTGGTCTATGAGCAGGTTTAATAAGGTCCAGTTAAAAATCACAATTGATATTATTGCATCCCTCCTGCGAACTCTGTTCTGCCAACAATGGCAGACTTGATGTTCCATTCATTCCTTTCTCCCACAAGTATTTGACTTTTTCCTGCCATCCCTCTGTGCTTGGAAGGCCCTTCTTCCCATTTCAGTCCACCAAGACATTACCCCTTTCTCATACAGGCCTCAGTAGCAAAGCACTTAGACTTACAGTAAGCCTATTCTTATGCTAAAGTCAAACGGACTTCATAAGGACTCAAACACATTCTTAGTGCTTTGCTGACTTGGAACCTTAAATCCCCTCTGAAAACTCACTTATTCCACAACAGTGTTAATGTTCACTGCTATCTTTATTTTCAGTTTTTACTTCATCGGGACTTTGTATGGGCACAGGGGGTACATACTAGTAATTCCAAGTGCAGTATGGAGACCATAGTTTCTTTCTTGCTTAAAAGGCTCTTATAAAACTTTGGCAAGGGAGCAGAAAGCTCTTTAAAAAAAGTTTTTTTTTGTTTTGGTTTTTAATTTCAAGACCTATTTGAAAGACATCCAGTTTCTGATCATTTTTGCAAAATTAGTATAACTTAGAATTTGTGGAAATGACTCTCTTTTAGAGAGAGTTAAAAGGTCTAAAAACAAGAACAACCCCCCCCCCCCCACATAGTACTTACTGATTGAACACTATATTCAGTATCAATTCTTAAAAGATATCCATCCACCCCATACCAAAAAAACCATGCAGTATCTTAGTTGGAATGTATCCCAAGAAGCATACCAGCATTCCACACATACTAAAATTTAAAGCTATGGAGACTGATACAAATAGTCTTTGTATTCTTATCTATCTCAAAATGCCTGTTGTACTGTATATGAATAAGGAGTGGCAAAAATGTTTTCAGGAATAAGTTTCACACTTAATAAAAGATGCCCAAACAAAAATCTTTACCTTGGAGTTAAAGCTTAGTTGTGTTTTAAAAATGGTAAAGGTGTTATTTATTTTGCACAAGAGTATACTGCACTTGTAACTGTCATTTACTTCAACCAATTTAACATCAAGTTTTTAAAAAATTCTCAACAAAATCTTTATTGTTTGAGTCCTAAAATGTTCAAGACTGAAAGAGAATTCCTAAACTTCTCTGGAAGATATAAGAAGCTGAAAAGAAGAGCACACGCCAGTTTGAATGTGTTATGTATGTTTATGTTGTGGGTCAACATTTCCTTATTAAAAGATTGTAATTTCATCAGGTACCATGGTGACTGGCACCATGTAAGAACCTAGACAGATTTCTAAATACTATTCCCCATTTCAAATTGAAATGGGATCTTGAATATTTCAATGAGTTAATGCTGCAGAAAATTTTTGGACAGTAAGAAAAATTCTGTAGCCACTTAGTATTTTACAGACATATTTTTATTTAAATCTATTTTATTTTCTATTCTATTCCTTATTGGAATTAAGCCTGTTGGGCCTGTTATGTGGAGGTGCGTGTATGATGGGAATGGACCTAAAAATATCTATAACTAGGGTTCCGAGAAATGTTTTATTTTTCAGGATTTTTTCCTCTTTTATCTATTACAAATGTGTTTTATTTCTTTTTACTACACTTACATTAATATATCTCAAATGACCATATATAAGTATCTAAATCCAACATTTTCTTATATCATTTCATTAACCATTATTACTCTTAAGACACGCACCAACCCACGCCTCCATTAACCCACCCCCTCACCCCAAAATGCCCCAGACAGCTCCTTAGGGTTCCCCCCTTGAAATTTACCTAGTACTGCAGTCCACAGATAACTTCCACTTCCCATCCCCACTTAGTGACACAAACCCCACAGGAAATCAGAGATCTTCCCAAACACTACTGCTTCCTACTCCAGTCATAGAATATCAGGGTTGGAAGGGACCTCAGGAGATCATCTAGTCCAACCCCCTGCTCAAAGCAGGACCAATCCCCAACTAAATCATCCCTGCCAGGGCTTTGTCAGTCCCCGCATCACATCCTCAGGGACCTCATCCACTCTTTTTTAAAGGTATATAAATATAAATATATTCCTCCTCCCACAATGAACCTCATCCCCCAGTCCCTTTAGCCCCATAAACTGCACCCTACCCCCCCATTAAGCCCCCATTATTCCCAGGAATCCCTCCCCCTTTACATAATCTCCCTCTCCAATTCAATCCCCAGAAATCCCAACACTACTGTCCTTAAATATTCCTCTTACTACACTGAGGGTATGTCTATACTACCCGCCGGATCAGCGGGCAGCGATTGATCCAGCGGGGGTCGATTTATCGTGTCTAGACTAGACGCACTAAATCAACCCGCGAGCACTCTGTCGACTCTTGTACTCCAGCACCGTGAGAAGCGCAGGCGGAGTCAACAGGGGAGTGGCAGCAGTCGACTCACCGTAGCGAAGACACCGCTGTGAGTAGGTCTAAGTACATCGACTTCAGCTACGTTATTCACGTAACTGAAGGTGCGTAACTTAGATTCCCCCGCGAGCGTAGACCAGGCCTGAGCCTCAGCCCCTCATTAGCCTTCAGGACCTCTCCCCATCCCCCTTTTATGTATTCCCCTTCCCCACTGAATCCCAAACCCCCCCCCCACACACACACTAGCCTCCTCTAGGGGGTAGTAGGGCCTGGGAAGGGACTTTCAGAGTGAGCCTACCTGGCACTCCCCACATGCCAGGTCACACCACCAGGAGTGGGAGGCCAGGCCTAACTCTATGGGACAGGAGTTGCAGAAGTGACTGCTGGGGGAGCAGGGCTTTTTTTTTTTTTTAAATTCCTTTTCGTTTTGTGTTATTTCACATTTGTGAAATACATGGGGCTCCATCTAAGACGTAAATGTTTAAGTACACCATGTAGGTATTTTTCAGTGAATCAATAGGCTGTGTTTTTCAGCTGAATCAGGCATTCAATCTCTGGGAAAGTTCCATCAGCCAAATTTTTTCTTCTTTAAATGACTAGTGTTGGAAATTTTTTAGGACTTTGTCTAGCATTTTTCAGCTCACGCTAACTCACCTATCAGGGCTTTAACACTGGGACCTTTAAATAGATTTAGATCTGACTATGCATAAGATTTTATTTTTAATTCTACTTTTGCCAAAGAGGCTACCTTACTAATCAATTGACCGTAGGTTGTTCTACATGAAATGCAGCATCTAAAAAAAAAAAATCTGACAACCCCCATCTGGGGGTGGGGAAACTTGGCAAGCCAGTGGAGAACAGCATCCATTACAGGTATAGGCATCATCAATACTTATCATTTACTACTAGCCTCTCTGTCAAACAGGGAAATGCATGCAGGGAACCTGTGGAGATTAGAAGGTCTGCAGGATAGCAACAGCCCAAAGGAGAAACAGAAAGAGACACAGACACATCAAATGAGCAGGATGACTTTTTTCTTGCAGCAGCTAATGGGACCAGGAATCCTCACCACAATGCAGAAATGCAGTTTAGCTCATGATAATGCCACTATCCTAACATGGCAACTTGAATCAATTCAAGTACCAGTATTTATTTTTGCCAATATTTTAAGTATTGCCCCCTTCTTTGTCCAGGAGGTCTGGGCTGTCCATCATTGTGCATAACTGTTCAGACAGTGTGCCCTTCTTCAGTGCCCACCACAGATATCAAAACTTGTCTGGTGGTGCATATGCAGTATAACACATCATGTTATACTGAAGTCACTAAGCAATCCCCTTGCAGCTCAGCAAGGATTCCCACCTCGGGTAAAAACAGGCAAAAATGCAGTTATGTGTATATAGCTTTTATTCACAATACATACAATCCCAGCAGTGGATCTTCTGTGGAGAGAAGCGGCTGTATAGTTTGGAAGGCCTCCATCGGAGTAGAAGGAAAACCAATCTCCTTGGGGACAAGCTAGCTAGAGTAGTCAGGAGGGTGTTACTCTAACAAAGAGGACGGTAAAAAGGAAGAAAGATACGAGATCTCAACTAACAAAACTGGAATTCTGAGAACCCAATTAATCAAGGAACCAAAGGACGTAAAAAGAATTGAATATACACCAGTGCTAGGCACCTGCATAACAGACCATAGAAACTGGATTGCTCATTTAGCAGCATAAATGTGGTCTAGTTAGTATTACTGAAACCTGGTCTGATGATTCGCATGACTGGAACCTTGACATCAATGGTTATAATCTATTTATGAAGGATCAGGTGGCAAAAGGGGAGTGACACACTGTCAAAAATAGCATTACCTGTTTCCAAGTCACTGATAACTCGGAAGAAAATTATCTTGAATGCTTATGGATAAACATCTTAATCAATAAAGCGCAATATGGGGTACTGGTGTCTGCTACAGAGCACCAAATCACACTGTGGAACAAGATTACTAGCTCCTTATGCACCTATTTATAACATGTAGAAAGAAAAAAAAAAAGCTGTGTGATCTTGGGGAATTGTAATTAGAGTGATATGCTCAAGGTCTCAGGTTGCCAATACTAAAATATCCTTGGATTTCCTAAATATTATAGATGACAATTTCCTAACTCAAAAAGTGCTGCAATCAACATGGGGGGATTTTATATTAGACCTTGTATTGACAGATAAAGAGGAAATAATTGCAGAACTAAAAATTAATGATACTGTAGGTACAAGTAATCATGACATGATCGCGTTTATAATGTGGAAACAGAATAAAGTCCAGACCAGTACACACACACAGTTCTTTGAAAGGGGCAATTTCAAAAAGGTGAAAACAATTATGAGCCAAATTAGCTGGGAGAAAATTTAAAATCAGGAAAAAGTGTGAATGACAACTAAGAATGGTTTAAGAACACTATTAGAGCTATCAAAAGCCACAATCTTCCAATGGAGAAAGAAGGCCATATTGGTTAAAAAAATGACCTCGTTTAGAGACAAAGTGAAGGAAGATATAAAAATAAAAAATATATTAACAAATGGAAGAAAGGAGAAGTTGATGGTAGGAATTGTAGAAAACTGACAATGGAATCAAAGGAGCACAAAGAGAAATATATGGCCAGCAGAACTGAGGACAAGAAGATATTAGGAACAAAAAAACAAACAAACAAAAAAAAACCCCTTAACAGTGGTATTGGTCCATTACTAGATGGAAATGGTAGAATTATCAATAGAAATAATGCAGAAAAGGCACGAGTGTTCAATAAATATTTGTTCTGTATTTGGAAAAAACAAATGTAACGATATCATAACACTTTTTCCTATTCCACTAGTATCTCAGGAGGATGTTAACCAACAGCCACTAAAGTCAGACATTATCTAAAAATCTTGGCTGAAAGATCTTGGAAGAGCTGGCTGAAGAGCTCACTAGATCATTCATGTTAATTTTCATTAAGTCTTGGAACACTGGAGAAGTTTCAGAAGACTGGAAGAAAGCTAATATTTTGACAATATTTAAAAAGGCTAAACAGGATGACCCAGGTAATTATAGGCCTGGCAGCCTGACATTAATCCCAAGCAAGATAAGGATTCAATTAATAAAGAATTAACAGAGGGCAATACAATTAACAAAAATCAACATGGGTTTACAGAAACTAGATCTTCTCATCTAACTTGATCTTTTAAAAATGAGATTACAAGATTGGCTGAGAAATAGTGCTGACGTAATATACTTAAGACTTCTGTAAGGTGTTTGACTTGGTACTGCATGACATTTTGATTATAAAGCTAGAGCAATATAAAATTAACATGATCCGCGTTAAATGGATTAAAAATTGGCCAACTGATAAGTCTCAAAATGTAGTTATAAATGGGGAATTGTCATTGAGTGGGTTTGTTTTAATTTGGGCCCTGCAGGGATCGGTTCTTGGCCGTACACTATTTAACATTTTGTTAATGACCTGGAAGAAAACAAAACCACTGAGAAAGTTGCAGATGACACAAAAAATTGGGGAACTGGTAAATAATGAAAAGGACAGATCACAGATACAAAGCAATCTGAATCACTGGGTAGGATGGGCACAAGCAAATAATGTGTGTTTTAATACAACTATATATAAACATACATCTAGGAACAAAGAATGCAGGCCATACTTAAGACTTTTTCCAAGGAAGCAGTGACAAAAAAAAAAAAATATGGGGAAGGTGGTGGATTCATTTGCATATGAGCTTGCAGTGTGATGCTGTGGCTGAAAGGACTAATGTAATTCTTGGATGCATAAAACAAGGGAATCTTATGTAGCAGTAGAGAGGTTACTTTACCTTTGTATTCAGCACTGTGACAGGGTGCTGAGTAAGGAGGGCTTAATCAGCCCCAAATCAAGGGGGATGGATTGGGGCTGGTTGAAGAGCCCTGGGCTTACCTGGCAAGGAGAAACAGCTGCCAACCTAATTAGCCAGGGGCTATAAAGGCTGGCAGGAAGGAAGCCAGAGGAGGGAGAAGTGGGGAAGAGAAAGGCCAGGCACAGAGAGGGTGGGGCCCTCAAGTCTGCTGCTGGCCAGGCCTGCTGCTGGCAAAGTTTGGCTATACATAGATAATAAGGTGGTGGTGAGAAACAGCTGTAAATAAAGAGCACGGTGTTTGCAACAACCTGAGAAGTCCCTGACTGATTTGAAAGGGAAGCAGGGGCAGAAACCAGAGGAGCCCAGCTTATGCCTCGCTACAAGCACCAGCACAACTGCTGCAAGAATACTGTGTCCCGTTCTGGTTCTCATAATTCAAAAGAGATGTTGATAAACTGGAGAAAGTTCAGAGACGAGACAAGAATGACTAAAGGGTTAAAAGACATGCCTTATTGTGACAAATAGATTGAGCTCCTTGAATCCAACTTGAAGAGACAAGTAAGGGTGACTTTATTACATGGGGAAACAAATATTTGATAATGGGCTCTTCAATCTAGCAGAGAAAGGTATAACATAATCCAATGGCTGGAAGGTGAAGCTAGACAAATTCAGACTGGAAATAATGCATATTTTTAATATTTTAATTAACCATTAGAACTATTTACCAATGGTCATGGTAGATTCTCCATCACTGGAAGGTTTCATATCAAGATTGGACGTTTTTCTAAAAGATGCTCTACAAACTATTTTCGGGAAGTTGTGGCCTTTGTTATACAAAGGAGGACAGACTAGATGATCACAAAGGTGCCTTCTGGCCTTGGAATCTAACTCAACTACAGCTGTTCCAATTTAAACATCCTGCAAAGATTGCGTCATTTCACCTGAAGTCTACTAACTCTTTGCTGTGCATGCCCTCAGGGCGTGGAACTCATTCCCACATTGAGCTTGCTATTACTCTCAAACTTTAAGCACATCTGAAAACATGCCCTTTTTGAAAGGTTATGGGGATTATTTAGGTTTCAGAGTAACAGCCGTGTTAGTCTGTATTCACAAAAAGAAAAGGAGTACTTGTGGCACCTTAGAGACTAACCAATTTGAGCATAAGCTTTGCTCAAATAAATTGGTTAGTCTCTAAGGTGCCACAAGTACTCCTTTTCTTTTTGGGGATTATTTAGTTAGTTAGGATTATGGTCAGAAAATGACCATTTTATTTTGTACCCATCACTATGACTGTTTTCAATTACTTCTGCGCTGTCTTCATAGGGGAAAGCTGAAGGGTTACTTTATCGTTATGATTATGTGTATTTCCTTCATGAACAAAGAAGGAAGACTGAATCTACACTCTACATCCTACTTTTTTTTTTAATACTAGTTAGAAGATTATATTTATATATAGCATTAAGTCTACACATCACTTTCAGAGCTAGGCACATTTCCTCCCCTGAAAGGCTTATGGTTTAAGGTAGATGAGACACAGGACAACAGTTCTTCCAATGAATGGAGATAGAATTCTGATTAGATTTTGAAGGACTATGGGAGGGAGGGAAAAAAAATATGACTGTTGGTGGTGGACAGGAAGTGGAGACTTCTAAGTACAAGGAACAGCAAGAATAAAGACATTAACAGGGTGCAGGAGAAGAGATACAAGAAGGAGCATCAAGTAAGAGGTGGGGGAGTGGGAGAAAATGAGAACTGTAGAGGCTGAATGCATCCGATGAAGTGAGCTGTAGCTCACGAAAGCTTATGCTCAAATAAATTTGTTAGTCTCTAAAGGTGCCACAAGTATTCCTTTTCTTTTTGTAGAGGCTTGGAGGCTAGATTATGTAGGTCTTTGCTCAAATTTTTATGCTTAAAATGCAGTGGTGGAGCAGTCCTGGCTTTTGTACAATTATAGATTCTTGTGTATTTACAGCAAACAAACAAGTGGTTTAATTTGCAGGGATAGTGCAATAGTGTTAACCCTATGTAAGGGTGCAGAAACTGTACTAGCAGAAAATAGACCTTCATACGCTATACCATAAAAAGTTTCAATAAATTAAAGCACACATTTCTCAGGGTTTCTTCCCTCCAAAAGACTGTTACACCACATATGTATGTGAATATTATATGCTAAAAAATAGTCATTCAAAAATTAGAAATAAATCAATAGTGGACAAAGTTAACCAAACCACTAATAGTAAAAATGCAAATTGGCTTCAGTTTCTGAAATATTCTTATTTTAGACAATTTAAGCAGGTGCTTAGTTTTTAGTTTGACAGACTTTATTATAGACTAGTATGAGAAACTGGGCAACCTTTGACTAAAACCAAGATTGCCCCTTCTGGCAAATCAAAAACTACCCAAAATGAAGCTTTTTGCAAATAATTTCCCCCAAATCCTACAGCCTATTAGAGGAATGAAATAAATTGTATTTTAATGAGTTAGAATTAATTTACAGTGAGCCTTTTTTGGTAAATAAAGCTAATTCCATAATCTGTTTTAGACTTCTGCCAATTGTTAGCACAGGAAGATCTTAGAGGACTGATTAATCAAGACTCACTTGCAATAAGCCTAACTGCATATTTTAGATGAAGTTAAAATTAATAAAAACACTGCTGATCTCACAATCTATTGATATTTTGTGAATAAGGAGCCCTTAAAAGCCAGAAAAAGACTTGTAATCATTGAGAGAGTTCAACAAAGAACATTTCTTGGCTCCAATCCTGCATCAAGCCTTGCATAGATACTGCCTGGCACATGCTGCAGGATCAAGGCCCATGATCTCATTTCAAATCCATGTTCTGTATAGATTTTAACTAAAATTTTTCAAAACTACTTCACATGACAGAGAACCAATAAAATCAATATCAAAAGAAGAGCACTGACTCACATAATACAAAAATATATTAGTTAAGATCTTATCAAAGAGAATCTTCAATTTATCTGGGGGGATAAATAAAAGGGCTAGCTTAAGATGTTGACATTATAGTTAACGAAGGTTTGCTGAAAAAATTCACTTGGTAAACGAGAAATTTAATGACGACCCTTGGAATATTTTTTTTTAAATAGTGTTTACTTTCATTAAGGTTCACACACTACATACCTTTTAAATGGGCTACGATCACATAACTGCAACTCTCCTTCCCCACCCATATAAAATTCATAATATGATTTTATGATTCTTATGAACAAAACAGTAGTAAAACTAAAACTACCCATCCGACCAATGGTCAGATCATCCCAGGAAACACCAGTTTCAGAAGACTAAGACTTATTGTCTGCTAAAGGAAGAGGTGGAGTCAATTTTATTCACATCTTGGTATCCTACTCCTGCTACAGTTCCTAAAGTTACCTAATTGTTCTTTTATTTCTCACTGATCATAGAGGTTAATCTGGGCTCAGACACTCTGGGAACAAATACTACCTTTCTGAAACCAAGAAAGTTTGCCTATTTCATATTTGATCTCCCAAATTAATTTTGCTTACCATAATACAATAAAGATAAGAATCAGTCCAGTTGAAAGACATCCAACAGTTAAAAGTTCATCCCACAGCACTTTACCAGAACTTCCCTATGTCCTCATCTAAAATTCACCAATAACCACAGATTTCCAGGGTCCCACTCCATTCAACTTGTTCCTTTAAAAGATTAGGTAGTTCTTACACTAACATCAAACACAATATTCCTCATTTTATCTTTCATTATCATCCTTTTAGACTGTCTCCCTCACCAGGCTATCATTAGGATAGCCTTCCTTTGAAGAGGAAGGCAGGTTACATGAATCTCTCCAATGCTGGTGCCAATGAAGTTATGGAAGATGTGTTAAAGGGTGTGGATGATGCTGACCTATGATGACACCACAATGCCAGATTTCTCTCTATGGCCCAAGTGATAGTACTTGATATTGCTTCCATGGGCACCAAACAATGGGATTCTATTTTTAACTGCAGCACATGCTTAAATCTACATCAGCACTGCCTAGTTATGGAAATGTTAACCCATGTACAATGTCTACACTTCCCCCAGCTCACGATTATGCAGATAATGAAAAAAAATGGTTACTCATTCAAAGAAAATTCTCACACCCAGTTGAGTAGGGAAATAGAATTTTGCACAGCTGGTTTAAGGAATGCATTTTTCTAGTACTGTGGGACAATGTTTGGAGAAGCCCTATGAGGATACATCTGTTTCCACTGTTGTCTCTTTATTAGCAGTTTCTTTAATTGCATTCAACTACAGGTTTTGTTGATGCACATTTATCTATGCTGTTGTAATCGGCCAATATATGTTCTGACTCATTTTTTCTTTGACTTACAGAGGTATTAGAGCCTCAAGGGATAACTTAAAGCAGAACATATTTGCATCACAACAGAATGTTTTATTACTGCACCTAATCCCATCTCATGGGAACAGACTTACTTGACTACTTTTCCCTCCACTTCCTCCCTGAAGTTGCTGTGGCATTTCAGAAGCAAGCCCAAAGTTTTTTTTCTGCTCCAACCCTGTAAAAGTGTTTTTATGCAGCCCTTTGTACAGTATGTAGAAACAGGCTGCAGTGCACAAGCTGGGTCCTAGTAGTAGAGAGTTATAGGTAGCTACAAGGCATGAACTTAGCGAGTGGCAGAAGCCTAGTTGTATTGCTGGAATTACAAAAGCCAATATTAGCACGCCAATTTATTGGACTTTTACACCCACAGAAGAGTTTGATTTAGCCAACTATTTTCTAAGAATAGCCTGCATGCAACAATTCATTTCTACACTCTACTGAAGAAAGTAAAATCTCACCCGTGTCATTTTAAAAAAGTCTAAAGATGGACGATTCCACCGTACATCCTCCTCCCGTCTGCGCTTTAGCCGGCTTTTCTTTTCATTCAGGACACAAGGCTGTGAGCGGCATCTCAGCAAGCCCTGACGCCGGCTGAGCTCTGGTGTGGAGGTGGGAGTGCTGTTGGCTGAAGGCAAGAGGTTTCCAGTCTCGGTGATGTGCTCCTGTGAGAGGGAGAGGCGACGCCTAGGGTTAAAGTCACAAGGTCCTCCAGAATTCCAACGGATACTTGAACTTGTGCTTCCCTCACTACTGTCCACAAAGCCGCTGCTCGCAGAGGAAGGTCGGGGTACTGGAGACGTATTGAAGCTGGTGATAGTGAAGACATTATTTAAGGACAGAACGTTTTGTGGCAAGCTGATACTTGTGCTTCTCTGTAAGTTTGCACTCCCATGACTGTTGCAGCGCTGCAAGGTGGCACTGCCACCGCTGTTGCATCGTCTCTTTGATACAGGAGTCCAGACTTTTGAACTGCCGGGTTTCCATGGTGACCGACAGCGAGCCAATTCATCTGGCTCAGAGAGTGACCTGCAGTGTCGTTTGGTAGGCGGAGCCAATGGCTGCCCCGAGTTTTCATTAAGGTTTAGTTCACTTATCCATCCTGACACCATAGATGTGCTGGAAGATTCCTGCTGCCATTGCAGACTCACGTTGTTAGCTGTGCCTCTACTGAATGGGCACACTGGGAAAGGGTAAGCTGAATTTTTGGTCGCGTCAGCTTGGACTGGACAACCCCCATTTAAAGCTTTCCAAGGGCTCTCTTCTAAAGAAGAAAAATGTAAGGGAACAGAAAAAAAAATAGGACACAGTTAGCTTACATTAATAGAGATATTATTTGGGTAAAAACGAATAAGTTGGAAGTCCTAGTTCTCTTAGCTGTGAAGGTGACACTTAACTCCGCATCTTCACCAAAACCCAACCCTCTAACATGAGCTAGTTTTGAAGGGGAAGATTACTATGGGAGAACTCTGGGATTTCAGAGTAAAACAAACACAAAAAAACAGCATGCACAAATTCTGTTGAAGTCTTCCTGAAGTAACATTACAACTCTATATCCTAATACCCAACCTTTGTACTTCAGTATAGCTACTGTGAAAATGTGAATTACTTTTGCACATTAAGAGCTATTGATAGATTAGCTCTAAATCATTTAGAAAGCACAGCACACCATTTTGTACGTAAAAAACTTGCACAATAGAATGTTGATATTAATAAGCATTAGTGGCAAATTTACCTGCTGCTCCACAGTCTACAAAAAATATATTGCCATTGAGACCAGTAGCACTGAACCACCATAAATAGGGTTGAGTTGGTTCAACAAATCTTGTGAAAAATCCAGCAGGTTGGAGGGCTTTTTTGCTTAACACCAATTAAAATCTAGCAGATAAGTATGAGCATTTTAAGCCTATAGGGACCACTGATAATTTTGTTTTTCTCCATAATGGAGATATACTGCATACGTAAAGCCAAATAGTTATAGGTTTGTAGTGTTTTTTCTTTCAAGACACCACATTATGGAAATCCAAGGCTTATGTGATGTGTGTTCATTCTTTATAATGTGACTAAAAGCTTTAAAAATAAAATATTGAGAAATCTTATTTTAGGAACTGTTAGTTAAGATTGTTTTTTGGATACTGGAACATTTGTCCCTCCCACTCATATCATGACACAAAGCCTCTGAAAGCCCTAAGTTAAAGGCCACCATTCCCCTTATTTTACACTTTTTTAAAACCTTATACAAATTTTACTGTGAATACAGACAGCCCACAGTGTACAACTTATGATCTGAAGTGGCAATGCTGGGTTGGAGGGAAAAAAAAAGTCTGCCAGCCAAGCCTCACTCTTTTGTGAAGCTTTTCTTTGAGAACATTTTGCACATTTTACAGCTGTTCCCCTACATTATAGAGCGAAGCACAAGAGGAACTACAACAGAGGCCTAGGATTTGCAAATTGAAAGGCATATCATTGTCCTGCTGGCCAGTTAACAGCTCTTCATGCTTGGCTAGAAAATTTGCTAATTTAAACCAATTAGCCAAGTAAATTTCACTCATCCTGGGGGTGTGGTAATAGAGGATGAATTAAAAGTTTTGGGACACCCAAAGGTCTTTCCCAAGTAAGTTTTTAAAGCCTGTAATAAGAAGTAATGAAGATAAAAACTTCATCACACTAAAGTATATTAGAGCACAGTACTACTTTTAAAGCTGGAGGTAAAAATTCTTCTAGGTTCACTGATTAATAATATTTTATATATGGATCTTGAAGATGGTCAGGAATGCAAACCCATGTTCACAGGTGACTCTAAACCTCGGACTGCCAGAAGACTGGAAGGGAAGATGGGATGGATCACTCCCACTGCCCTATTCTATATGCTCCCCCTGAAGCTGATATACTGGCCCCTGTTGGGAGACAGGATACTGGGCTAGATAGACCATTGGTTTTACCCAGTATGAAAGGTTTTATATTTCCACTGCAGCTTTTTTTTTTTTTTTTTTAAATAAAGTACCAACAGGCGAAAGTTGATTTGTTAAATGCTTTGAGGGTTGCAAACCCAAGTAGCTACAAGTCCAGACAGCTGGCCTATGCAAATATATATTAGAATTCCTTTGTCCTCCTTCCTCCAGTCTTTCAGATGGGTGCAGTCATATGTGTTTTGCCTTAATTAAACTGTAAGCTCTTCTGGGCAGGAACCATCCTTAATTCAGTGTGAATAAAGCACCTAATACAGTGAGGCCCTGATCCTGCCTGGGACTTCGAGACACTACTGTAATGCAAATTTTGTTAGCATCTAGTTTTAAGATCTCTTAAAAAGTCTGGTTCACGTTAAAAAAAACAACAAACAAAAAAAAACCCCAGAAAACTGCTCAAAGTCACTGATGATTTTACAGTAAGTGTGCTGAGACTAGTGTTGTTTGTATGATGCTGTTGTAAGATTGTGTGACTGCTGTCCCCTTGAGAACCTCAAAGAAACAAAGATCAGTGTCTCAGGAGACAATCCTACTGAGTAAATGAAATGTACCACCCCTTATAAAGAAATTAAGCAGATGTAAAATTTCAACTTTTCCCATCATCAATAAGTCAAAGATGTAAAAAAAACCCCACAACATGGCAGTAAGAATGAAGAAACATAGAACAGTAACCAGATATCCCAGGACAAAAACACCACACACACACACACAAAACATGCAGGTTTTCCTACATCAAATGACACTGGACATTAACTTTGATTGTTTGCATCACGTTAACAGGTATTTGAGAGCGAATTTATGGTTTATTCTATATTGCAAAGCCCTATTTTTATATGAAGATGTGTAAAGAAGTTAAAGGTGTGGTTTTCTGCTATGAAGAAAGCCTGAAGAGAAAGCCTTGACAGGACAAAACGGTAGTTTCTCTGCATTTGTACATCACAACAGATATTGAACAAACATGTAACAAGGGGTGTTACTATGCAAAGCAGATCACAAGTACAAAAATTAACAACCCGTGATTCCCAGTATTGTTCCAAGACCCTCATAAGCCAGGAGGCTGTATAAGAGCATGCTCCAACCCCCTCCACCTTATTTCAGTAGAAGGCTGCTTACTATACCAATTACCTCAGTAAAAATACGGCTACGATTTCAGGGGGAAAAACAAAAAACAAAAACAAAAAAAACTTACCATTGATTTCGAAAGGGAACAAGCTGCCACTTTTGTTCAGCTTCTCAGATGAGTACTGAAATTAATCAGAAAAAAAATTTCAACACCATACAACTACACATGGTGTGAAAGGCAGTGAGCATAAGCCTTAAGGAAAATTTAAAATATTTAAAAATAATATAGATACAGATATATAGCGAAACTGGGAATAATTAATGGAATGACCATGTTTCTGGTTGGGAGTCTTAAAAAACTCTAGTCTAAGTTACTGGTAATTAAAAAAAAAAACTACGTTTTCAATTTTTGGTACAGTGCTATATCAGAATCCAAAATATCTTTCAAAAAGCTTTCAAGTATTTTCTGGGTTGAAATATGAACCAAATAAAGTAATTCTAAAGTTGAATGAATCTATTCCTAACTCCCAAAAAAAGAATAGAGAGCTTTGGATCCACACCTAAAAATTATTAAACAAAACAGCAGGAAATTGAAATTTAAGAAGCTGTTGTCTGAATTTTTGTGCTCCTATGGTATTGAAAATTCAGCATACCTGAACAGCTTTACTAAAGCCATTCTAGTCTTTTAGGTGAACACAAATTTAGACTCAATTAATACATAACTAAGGACTGGATAAACATATGATATTTATAGGGAAAAAATATTTGTTGCCCTTTAAGAGTGTGTTTTGCTATGTTTTACTGATCTTTTAGCAGATCTTCTGTGGATTTTGCCCTTTAAAAAGTAGACTTTTGACAATAAAATTGAATGGTTGCCAAAGAATAGCTTCAGTTTTTCATACAAATCATTGCAAAAATTGATCAGATACATCATGTTAATGTAACTTCTAGGTATGGTTACTATATGTGCATTCTATAAAGTCCTTAGAAACAAGTCTACTGCGTAGTAAGGAGAGTTTGTATACTCAGCTTGTCTTCACTACCGGGGAGATTGATGCTGCTGCTATCGATGCAAAGTGAAGACTCGCTAAATCGATGGCAGAATGCTCTCCGGTCGACTCTGGTACTCCGGCTCTGCGAGAGGAGTAATGTAAGTTGACTGGAGAGCGTCTCCCATCAATGCAGCGCAATGAAGACACTGCGGTAAGTCGACCTAAGCTACATCAACTCCGGTTATGTTATTCACGTAGCTAGAGTATCGTAACTTAGGTTGACTTACCCCAATAGTGTAAACAAGGCCTCAATGTTTTTCCTCCCAGTTATCATAAATTTAGATGGAAAAGTTACTAGATTTGTCTCAGATATGTAGTGTAGCTTGATATCGAGCCTCCTAATAACTAAAAGGCAAATTAATAACACTCAGATTGTTGTAGAGTTTTTCTGGGGATGGGGAGGAAGGACTGATCATTTTAAAAACATGCCCTCTTTAAAAAAAGCTTTTTTTGGACCTCGCTCTCAGTATTAAGCCAAAAAAAGATAGTATTGTTCAGAGACTTCCTTCCAGATACAAGTTCAGTTTTAAGTAAACATCCTTGGGCAATGGAGCATTTTTGCTGTTTGCCACAAAGTGCAGCTGGCAGCTTTAAAACCTTGAACTTCAAATTCACAACTAAGATACTGAGTAGTGAAAGGACAGCTTGCTTTCTTTAAAAAAATCCTACCCCACTACCTACCACACAAAAATGTCTGCATGTCTTATAGACTTTTGTCTATGCTTTTTATCCTATATTTTCTATATCTGCAGATGCATTTGCAACTAGCTACTTAATAAAGCACAATCTTTTTCCAGAAACAGCAAGAGTCTTAGGATACCAGGACTAATTTAGGTTTCGAAGTTTTAATCTTGAGACTGGTAAGGAACATTTATTCATTCGTGTTCATCTTGTAAAACTGAATTTTCCCAGTTACATAGTCTATAACTTTATTAATATGTAATATAATCGTTTGTGCTAAACTAGGAGTGAGGCACTCTTCTGTTCTATCTACTAATTTGAGATAGGTTTCAGAGTAACAGCCGTGTTAGTCTGTATTTGCAAAAAGAAAAGGAGTACTTGTGGCACCTTAGAGACTAACCAATTTATTTGAGCATAAGCTTTCGTGAGCTACAGCTCACTTCATCGGATGCATCCGATGAAGTGAGCTGTAGCTCACGAAAGCTTATGCTCAAATAAATTGGTTAGTCTCTAAGGTGCCACAAGTACTCCTTTAATTTGAGATAGAAACTCACACTATTATTGTTTTGAGGAGCAAGTGTGGACAGAGTGACAATGTGACAAATTTAAAAAGACTTTTAAATAGGTTATTTAAAGATCTCCCCTCCCCTCCAAATTCAGATTACCATAGGCATTTCAAG
This sequence comes from Chelonia mydas, assembly GCF_015237465.2. NCBI lineage: Eukaryota > Metazoa > Chordata > Testudines > Cheloniidae > Chelonia > Chelonia mydas. The sequence continues at coordinate 124,785,421 of NC_057852.1, read as the reverse complement.
TATACTTATAACTGACAACTGTGTGCTAGAGAAAATTACAGAACCAAGTTTTGGGGAAAACCATAGCTCGAGGGAGGAGGGTGTACATACACACAGTTTGTGTCATATTATATAATGAAAACCAAGGTATACTTCATGAATTTCCATCAGCTTCAATTATACCTTGTCTTTTGCTTTAAACTGGAAACAGTATTATCTGTATGCCTTGCACTGGGATTGACTAGAATCCTACTGGAAAACTAGAAACAATTTAAGGTCCCATTTGGAGAAATGGCAAAACCTGTGTCCCAAACCATCCCTTGAAAAATGACAAGTCAGTAGAACGTTCCTTCGATTTATATGAGTACAGTATTTGCATTTTAGGGCAGATTACAAAATTATATTTTGTGAATCACAATGCTATGGAAATTCAAACTATTAAAACATGGAAACAAGAATACTTAAGTCTTAGAAAACTGTACATCTTCAACCACAAAAAAAAGTAAAGGACTGAGAGATAAGTAAATCTTTAAATAGCCTTTTTAAAAAAAGGACTCATTAAGAAACCCAAAAAACCTGGATCAGTTGGACTAAGGGCTCAAATTTGGACCACATATTTAAAAGGGCCAAAAAAACCAATAGCAAATCACAGAATTGATCCCAAATTTCTTGCGTGGGCCATCATTAACTGAATGCCCAGATGCTTCCAGAGAGATCTGGTAAGAATACATTTATTTTTTAAAATATTTGCAGTTAGAGTGACCAGACAGCAAGTGTGAAAAATCGGGACGGGGTGGGGAGGTTTATAGGAGCCTATATAAGAAAAAGACCCAGAAATCAGGACTGTTCCTATAAAATCAGGACATCTGGTGACCCTATTTGTAGTCCAGTTATTTGATCAGCTTCATGTTCTAACTAATTGTAAACCAAGCAATCTTACAGTCTGTTAGATCTTTAGCAGTTACAACGTAATTAAGAGTTGGAAAAAAACATCTAATACAAATGTCTGGAGAACATGGTAATCATTCTTACACAGTACAATACAGGTCAGAGGCCCTGTCTAATAGTCATAGCTACCTCCATCAGTCCTTTCTTTCTCTCCACTGCAAACAACTCTTCATAGATGGGGGAAAATGGTTAGACTGATTCTTTACAGGCATTCACTTCAGACAACACAAATCACAGGTAAAATTACCTTTTTACATAAATTACTTGCATTAGTAATTACTGTAACAGTAATGATTACTCATTCTTTGCAGACCAAGGTTCAATAATTCTCTCTCTCTCTCAAAAAAAAGTCAACATACCATCTAGGAAAGGGAGAAGAAATCATTGGGTCCTTCGTGCATGCACTAAGATACCACCATGATAAGATCTTTACTGTATGAGCCTTCAAGTGCCCACGCACTGTCAATGTATCAAGGGATGTTTAATTAAGCCTTCTCCCAAATCTAGCCTTCAAATCTTTCTACTGGTGGTTGGGTCCAGGAGACTCTTCCATTGCAAATTTTTCTATACAAACTAGCCTAAGTAGTACTGGCTTATTTAAAAGCCTTCTACCTTGGTTATGTGTCAATATCCTAAAACTTGAAGTCATAGGTATTACTATTCAGCATTTCCTTCCTTCCTTTGCATACCAAAGCTCACTTCCATGAAAAAAGTCATTACAAAAAAAGGCAGCCCCAACATGAGAACCATCAGATCAAAAGCAGCAGTACCAGCAGATAAAACCTCTGACTATTCTTACCAGCTTGGATAAACTTATTCTGTATGTCAGCCACATCTGCTCAAGGAAAAAGTTTACAAAGCTCACTAGCCATACCCTCAACCTAAGGGGATTGCAGTATATTTTCAGCACGTTCTGTAGATATACTTTCATAACAGCCAGAAATCATCTAGTCTAATTTATAGCTCCAGATATAAAGATCGCAGAGCCCGCCTTTCTGACTCTCTAGCATGGTCCCTGGTTTTATGGCTTCCTCTTCCTAAAAGACAAAAGGGCGAGACAATAAGACATCAATAATACTAGCTCTGCTTTTGGCCCTTAAATCCATAGTCTCCCCAGCTATCGGAAGAGCTATCTAGTCTTCTCTTGAGTATTCCACTCACCAGTAATCTCCTACCTCAGGATCCAATTCTTCATACCCAGCAGGCCCAAAGTCCTCTTGAAACATGTGACCTTATTTTTAGAAGTGTTGGGCATTGAAAACTATTTCTGTATGCATATCAGTCGGTGTCTCTGAACCAGAATATTTCAGAATATTAGTTCCAAAAATTAAGTGGCCAGAATGTCATGACTAATGAAATATCTATCACCTTTTCCAGAAGAGCATCAATTTTGCAAGTCAAATGCACTATTTGTTTTACATGCCCCCTCCCCCCAAAAAGAAATACTTAAAGCAACTATGACCAGCACTATTGGACTATTAACACTACTACACAATGGTCTTGGTGGTGGCACAGGAAGAGCATAACTTTTCATGGTGACCTCCACAAGACTGCTACATGGGCTTCTTTCTTCATCTGCAAGTAACACTAGACAGATGTTGCTTCATCTGTCTATGCTAT